>NW_022589715.1:41999725-42157926 GCF_004348235.1 Phoca vitulina | reverse complement strand
TTCCTGAGATTAAGAATTCCTCATATCAGTGAGGTCATATGATACATGTCTTTCTCTGTTTGACTTATTTCGCTCAGCATAATACCCTCCAGTTCCATCCACGTCGTTGCAAATGGCAAGATCTTATTCCTTTTGATGGCTGCATAATGAGAATGGGTCATTTTTAAAGGGCTCTCCCTGTAGTATTCTTACTGTGTATGCTTTGCTAAGACTTGTCACTTCTGTGGTTCTTTCTGCACTGAATGGACCAGAAATCTCAGTCTCTGGTGACAGCTCCCTTCCGTCCTGATTGTGTAATATTATCCTAACTTTTATCATCACCCTTTGAACTTTCTTAAGAACTTTTATAGCTCTTATGCTAGTCATTTGATTCTCAGCACACCCAGTGAGGGGCATGAAATGAATATGATCATCCCCTTTTACATATGAGAAAACTGAAACCCAGAAAGATTTAAATGAATTATTTAAGTTTAGTGGCAGAAGCCATTTCTCCTGACTACTAGCTCTTTTCTATTTCTATAATGTTTTGCTGCGGTCCTTGGCTGATTATAATCTTCCTGGGAAAAAAATGGTATCCTGTCTTGTATGTAGTTGTTTTTAGATGCTATCTCAAAGGTATGTTGGAAAACAAATGATGCTCATTTGAGCAATTTTGAGGACCCCCCAAAAATATCTTTTAAGCATGTATAGTTTCTATTTCGTGTTCCTTTTTTTTTTTTCTTTAAGGGTTAGAACCATTATACTAAAATATTACTAATTTTTTATTAGTCTTTTAATCACCAAATTTGAATGAGCTATTTGGTGAAGCACATGTCTATCAAAAATAATGCCAAGAATGTTGAGGAATTATTGAAAAAGTTGGCCTATAGCATGATCCATATGGGAAATAACCCTTCCTTATCCCCCAACCAACTTCTAATGAACTTTAAATAAATTATTTATTTTTAACTTCAAGGCAAGGTATAGACAAAACTGTGAAAGGAGCAAAAGTCATATGTGGTATTTAAATCACTTGAATGGTAACCTTTTGATCCCACTTTCTGGCATCTTGACCTACCTAAGTATACATTAATACTGGTAAATACATGTTTTAAAGACTTTTATGATTTTTTTCATTCTAGTATTCTGATATATAGATTAATATTATAGTTATGTAATCTAAGTAGTGATGAATTCTGAGGAATTTAGTTCTATTGTAAAACAGAGTTCAATTGTAGATCATACGCTGATGTGCAGGGAACCTTGCCTTACTTTAATATCATGCATGCAACTTCCTTCCCATGGGAATAATCTTGCTAGAAGATGCAAGTAGAGGAAAATAAAAGGAAGGAGGTACTTCCAAGTATCGAAGAATAAATGGCTAGTAATTAATATAATTTTTAATCTCATGGATATTTAATCTCTCATGCAGGGTTTAACAAATTAGAGTTAAATTTTTAGGTATAATATTTTGTCAGATAAACCTCAACTCAGGTTGATGAGGTTCCATAAGCAATCCCCAACCAGAGAACAGATTGGAATTTAGTAATACTGCTGTATTTTTAAAACTTTCTCATCACCGTCTCATCATGTTGCAATGTTCTTGATCCACACTTTTTCCATTTTATGGGAGTTTGATGGTGTAGTCAATAGCAATATCATCACAAATGTTTTTTGTGGGAAGAGACAGCTGTGTTCACCTACAAGTAGTATGTACCATGAAGAACTTAATTCAAACAGATGCAATCTAATTAAGACCTTATAAGATGTCTTCCCCCCCATACACACACATTTCAGAGCTTAGTAAAAAAAAACTAACTGCAGAGATTTTACATGTTTACCCTTATTCTTAAGTCAATATTTTTATAAAATTATAAGCAAAAGGATTTATTTATTACAGATTTAAAAAACAAAGAAGGACTCATTTCCCATAGAGATTCTCTTTTACTTTCTAGCCTTTTGTTTAAACAAAAATTCTGTCCTTTTTAAATTCATTCCTTCTAGATATTTTCTTTTGGGGACACCAAGGTTATTGGACATTGCTATCATGATGCATGATACTCTCCATCACACACCATCGCCATCATGATCTGTTTGCCGAAGGCATAACTTCTGAATGATGGCCTGTTGCTTTTCAGGGAACTTATTTATCATCACACTAAGACATACATACTGTGTTTCCATCTAGATGATTCTAGTCACTTGGCTATTTACCTATTTGTCAGTTGGTTTTCATTTGACTACAGCCCCTTTTCCATTTATTTATTCTCTGCTCTTCATTGCAGGGACTGGAAGCTTGCAAATTACATTCCCAAATCCATTGCCAGCTGGCCTCCTATGAGGCTTGTTAAGATGAGGCATGTCATAAAGAAAAAGAGTCTGTTGTTTTTTCTGAAGTGGCAATCCCATCTCAGGATTTGAATACTTGCTCTTCAGCACCTCTTCAGTAATTCCAGCCCTGGTCATGTAGTAACTTCAGTTACACTGCAGTTAGTTCAGACTTGATCTCCTTCTTCCTGAGTTTCATTTCTTATCTTAAGTGCTCTTCAAGAACCCTCTTTTTCCTTTTATTTCTTCAGTTACTTATGGCATATGTGTAGCAAATTCCCTGCACTAAATCTTTCTCTGTTAGCAATATCTAGAAATCTTCCTATTTTCTCAAGTTGACTCTGATACTGTACTTATTATGGGAAGTAGTCCCAAGCAATTGGTCTTTGCAGATGGCAAATTGGGATGGCTTTCATGAATTGACTAGGCTTGAACATGATTATAATCTCATTGTTTAGTGGAATATGGGATAATATAAATGTATGCAGTAACAGAACACTTATTTAGTTAATTATTTTTGCTTAGGATGGGGTGCATTTGAAGATAAGGCTTTGAGATATCAGTTATTGCTGCAGTTGACTTCTTGGTAAGAGAGATATTGCAACGACTCAGCTTCCTGGCAATTTCTGATTAAGTTTAGGGGAAAAATGGACAAGCACAGGCTTTAAAATTTTAGCAAAAATCACAGAATGAGAACAACTAACCTTCCATGATTATGCTACAACTGTTTTGTCTCATTATATGATAGTTGCAGCTAAAATTCAAACCTAAATTCAATTTTGCATGAGGGAGAATGAAAATGTAAGTTGAGTCATAAGCTTATTGATCTTATGTAAAATTAAGAAATTGATGGGAAAGAAATGGGACCCTGAGAATTGTAATGAGGACATATGTGAAGACTCAGATAAGCCTCTGAAACTAGAGCACCTAAATTCCCTTGAGCCTCCACAACTAAGGAACACAGGTCCTTCCCCATGTTAGGAGACTGGCCTTTCTTTGTTTGAAGACCCTATCATGATATCAGCTGCAGATTCATATTTCAAAAGCATGCACATTTGCATCAACATTCCCCCTAACTACCTTTCATCCAGGCTCAAAATTAGGTTTATATTTCATCATGCTTGGTGTAGGGAGACAAATATAGAGTCTTAACTAGGAAGAGATAACTGATACCCCAAAATATTTTTTAATTGTTACTTTATTTCAGCATAAAGCTGGTATATATTTTAGGAAGTAAATATTTAGGGTTTTAGATCAGGGTCAGGAAACTGAATCATGTAGGCCCATCTGTTTTTGTAAATAAAGATTTTTTTTAAATTTAAATTCCACTTAGCTCACATACAGTGTAATACTAGTTTCAGGTGTAGGATTTAGTGATTAATCACTTACTTACGTACAACACCCAGTGCTCATCACAAGTGACCTCCTTCATACCCATCACCCATTTAACCCATCCCCCTGCCCACCTCCCCTCCAACAACCCTCTGTTTGTTCTCTATTGTTTTTTTCTTCCCATTTTTTTAAATTTTTTATTGTTATGTTAATCCCCATACATTACATCATTAGTTTTAGATATAGTGTTCCATGATTCATTGTTTGTGCATAACACCCAGTGCTCCATGCAGAACGTGCCCTCCTCAATACCCATCACCAGGCTAACCCATCCTCCCACCCCCCTCCCCCTGTTCTCTATTGTTAAGAGTCTGTTTTATGGATTGCCTCTCTCTTTTTTCCTCTATGTTCATTTGTTTTATTTATTAAATTCCACATATGAGTGAAATCACATGGTATTCGTCTTTCTCTGACTGACTTATTTCACTTAGCATAATAGTCTCCAACTCCATCCACATTGTTGCAAATGGCAAGATTTCATTCTTTTTTATGACTAAATAATATTCATATATTTATGAGTATTATATATGTATGTACGATATATATGAATATTATATATGTATATAAGTGTCATATATATTATATATATGATATCTCTATCTGTCTATCTATATATCATTACTTTATCCATTCATCAGTTGATGGACATTTGGGCTCTTTCCATAATTTGGCTCTTGTTGATAATGCTGCTATAAACATTGAGTGCATGTGTCCCTTCAAATCAGTAGTTTTGTATCCTTTGGGTAAATACCTAGTAATGCAATTGCTAGATCTCAGGGTGGTTCTCTTTTTAACTTTTTGAGGAACCTCCATACTGTTTTCCAGAGTGGCTGCACCAATTTGCATTCCTCCAGCAGTATAAGAGGTTTCCCTTTCTCTACATCTTTGATGATACCTCTTGTATTCTGTGTTGTTAATTTTAGCCATTCTGACAGGTGTGAGGTGATATTTCATTGTATTTTGATTTGCATTTCCCTGAAGATTAGTGATGTTGAGCAGCTTTTCATGTGGACACATAATTCATTTTAAAACAGAACTGTAGGGGTGCCTGGGTGGCTCAGTCGTTAAGCGTCTGCCTTCGGCTCAGGTCATGATCACAGGGTCCTGGGATTGGGCCCCGCATCGGGCTCCCTGCTCTGCAGGAAGCCTGCTTCTCCTTCTCCCACTCCCCCTGCTTGTGTTCCCTCTCTCGCTGTGTCTCTCTCTGTCAAATAAATAAAAATCTTTAAAATAAAATAAAAAATAAAAAACAAAAAACAAAAAAACAGAACTGTAGCCATGGACTCATTGACATGAGACATAGTAGTCTAACCAAATAATGGATTACCTACAAGCAGTGTTTCTACCAAATATTGAAAAGATCTGTCAGAGTCCTACTATTTTGTTACCAATTCCCTAAATTAAATATTTTCTGCTTGAAATCTTAAGGGTAGTATCTGTTATTATGTCTGGACCATGACCAGCACATCTTGCCATCTTTTTATAGGGTTTTTCTAGTAGCTGCTGAATCACTAAGTCTGGTAATCATAATTACTGTACAACTATAAGGGATATTTTTACTCTCCTATCGCTTCCAATACTATTAGCAATATGACCAAGACAACCAAACCAGATGATATTTTGACAAAAATTCTATAATTTATTTAGCTGTAAACCTTTGAGGCATCATTCAATGTGTGTATGCTCTTATTTTAATCATTTTAAGAAATGAACAAATATTATTTTATTGTTCATTATTATCTTGCTTATTATATTAGAGATGGAAAATAGAAAAAAAAGTTTTAATATAGGGAAGTTAGAAGAAGACATTACTTAAATTCTGTGAAAAGTCAGTTTGAGCTTAAAATAGTATCAGAGAATGTCATCCTGTAATATGGTGTGAAATGGAATAAAGCAGTCTGGCTATGGTATGGACTGGCTAAAACTCTCTATTAAAAAAAAAACCTAATCTATAAATGAGTGGCTCTCAAATTGGGTTAATTTTGATCCCCAGGGAACCAAATATCTAGAGACGTTTTTAGTTATTACAAATGGTTTGGGGGATGTGCCTGGAATCTAGTGGATAGAGAGCCCATGTATGCTTCTCAATATCCTACAATGCATATGACAGCTGTCCTTTTTTCTAATCACAGTACAGAATTATCCTACCCAAAATATCAATAGTGCTTAGTTTGGAACACCTGTTATAAATGAACAAAGATAATTTTTAAAAATATTTGGGGCTGAGAACAGACCAACATAAATTGAAAGTCCAGTATGCCTATTTCCCTATGTATCCAAGACATGGGAAAGAGAAACCTGGGCAGCACCAATATTAAATTAATTACAGTGGTTGTTTCTCTCTTTTGGGTGTTTTTTTTTTCTCTTTAAATCTCAATTTTCTTAACTGGAAGTTGAGGAGACTAGACTCATTTATATGTTTTCAAATAATATTGTTGTTACTGAGCTTGATTTTATAAAAATATTGTATGGTGACTTTATATATAAAAGTGACAAATAATAAGGGAAGGAAGAGCCTGTATGTTTAAAATATTCTTATAGATCGGTTTTGGCTAATCCAGCAACTAAGGTAGAACCTGAGACTCACCTTTGTTCTTGAATTGACTGCATTGCCGTATCAACAGGTCTGTGTTTATAGTTTTACTAAAATCTATAGTCTAATGTTTCTTAACATCATTTTAAAGTCTCAGAAACAGGTTTAGATAGTATAAAAAAGGTAAGAATGGGGACTTCTGGGTGGCTCACTCAATTAAGCGGCTGACTCTTGATTTTGACTCAGGTCATGATCTCAGGGTCCTAAGATCAAGCCCCTGCATCTGGCTCCACAGTGGGCATGCGGCCTGCTTAAGATTCCCTCTCTCCCTCTCCCTCTTCTGCCCCTCCCACCCTGCTTGCATGCTTTCTCTCTCTCTCTCTCTCAAAAAAAAAAAAAAATCTTTTGACTTCAAACTCTCAATATAAATTGAGCTATCTTATTAAATTGTTAAGAGAAAATTTGATATAATGTACATGTAAAAACTGTGAAATTGTTTTAAAAGAATGTAGTAGTGTTATTCTGATATTTATCAAATCCTAAGTTATATACAAATATCACCTCATGTAATCATTATAGACCTTTGAGGGAGAGATCATCTTCACATTAAGAGTATAATGAAATAGCTAATCTTAGTGAATGCTTATCTAAGTGCCAAGCCCTATTTGTTAATTGTAATGTCCTTCTCCCCATTTGAAAGATGAGGAAGCTAAGACAAAGTTTTATTAAATTGCCTAAGAACAAGTTGGTATTAAGTAATAGAGCTAGTGGTTCCACAAAGGTAGTTTTATACAGAAGCCTGATTTCTTGAATACAGTTAGATTGCCTAGCATGCACTAGGATGTTAATGAGAGAAAAAAAGGAAGAGTTTGTGAGCATATATGGAATCATTATTTGTTACAGGCCAAGGAAGGAAGGAAAAGATAAAAGGAAAGAAAGAGAAGAAATTTCCTGGCCGGAAAAAGACTCTGGAACTTATAAGAAGAGAAAGGGGACAGGGAGGGAAGAATACAAAGAAATTAGTGAGATGATTATAATATCTTATATTCTATATATTTCATCCAAATGCACTCCTTTTTGTAATTTATTTTTGTCGGCAAACAATACAGTTTTCTGGGAATTAGGGTTCTTTTGGGTTAATCAACGAGGGAGAAAAATGGGTTTATACAAAAATGCACAAGTATTGAAATAAAGAAACTAACAAGTGAATAATTATCGAGCTTATGTTAGAACCCAACTAATATTTGAAATCATGGACACCTACATACAGTTAAGTATAGATGTGTTAACAGGAGTTCTCCACGTTTATGTGATACATTTAAAAAAGCTCATTAGCAGACCCTATATTGAGTATCACTGTAAAAAAACTACTTCAAAATATATGAAAAGGGGCACCTGGGTGGCTCAGTTGGTTAAGCATCTGCCTTCGGCTCAGGTCATGATCTCAGGGTCCTGGGATCAAGCCCCACATCGGGCTCGCTGCTCAGCGGGGAGCCTGCTTCTCCCTCTGCCCCTCACCCCGCTCATGCTCTCTCTCTCTCTCTCTCTCTCTCTCTCTCTCAAATAAATAAATAAAATCTTAAAAACTAAACCAAACCAAACCAGAACAAAACAAAATATATGAAGAGTGCCTATAAAATAACTCGTGTTTTTTCTCACAGAAGACATTTAGGAACTTTATTTTAGCCTTAAAAATACCTAAAGAAAAAGTATGCTATATTCAGAAGTTAAAATTTTTAATAATTTCTGCCCCTTAAAAACAAGGAAAAACATTATTTACTAAATATCCTGCTTATAGCAACCAGCCCTATATATTGGCTATATTTCAGAGGAGTCAAGGTCCTGGTGTTACAATTAGTGTTTTGATTACTCCCAATGTGCTGTGCTTGTGTCAGTAAAATAGATAATAAGATCAGCAGCTAGCTTTACCAAGATAGAGATATTGAAAGTCTAGGGTATGCACAGTGTATATTACAGACACCAGGGTATGAATATTTGGACATAACTCCTTAATTCTTCCAGTTGCAGATTTAAGGGATCTTAGATGAAAAATCCAAAACAATTTACTTTGAGTGTGGGCTTTGGTACCAAGAAACAGAAGTAGAAGGCTCCAAAGCCTAATCTGCCAGTTGCTCAGCCAAATGTGTCATTGGTGTTCCAAATATTTTGTCATATTGTAAGGATTTCCAAATGATGGGACATTGACTTTTGTGGTCATATCTCTTGATTTCCTGCAAATTACCCACACCATACATGTTTTGAGCAGAAACTCCTCTCTGTGATAAAACATCCTTTAAACAGTACTATCCTTTGTCTTGAATTACTGAAAGTCAGTGCAGTTATCAAACTCACAGTGGTGGTAAGTCTGCCATCTGTTCAACTTCTAGGCTGTGCTGAAAATAAATGGTAATCCAATCATCATGTTATATTTTCTGCAAAGGATTTTCATGGAAATGCTTGATTTCTGAGTTTGTATAATGCCCTTTGTAAGGAAAATGAAATCCAAAGCTCTCTATCTCTGGCTTTGTTATTTTATTATGCAAAATGTGAATGATTTTTGAAGTTATCATTAACATATGTAGACTTAAGCAGTTGATTGCTTAGTGATAAAAAGTCAAGAACAGTTTTTCAACTGGCACCTCATTTTGCTAACTTAGTTCTTAGTCAATACTGACCTGGTTAGGGACCAATCAGATTTATTTATTCATACATTATTTTAAAATAATTTAGAATTTATCCTATTGCACTCCTCTTTTATCCTTCCAACTTAGATATTTATTTATTCCCCTGTTAGGAATCTGAGAAAAAAAAAAAAGGCTATTGCAAAGTCTCTTATAATTTTCTAATTTGAAGGGGTGGACTGTTACTTATGGGGATAATAGTACTCTCCCAACATTATAATGCTGTTGTTAATAAGATTGATTTTTCACGATCTCTCTTTCCTCTATTTCAAGTAAGTTGAATTCCATTACATTCTACAACCCTACCTTATTGAAGGTGCGTGGTATAATTGCAGATCATTCCTGTTATCAATGATGTCATGTAGCTGTGGTTCTGTTTTTGCTTCTATTTGCTTTATGATATTGGTCAAACATGTAAATATTATGGATGGGCATTATTTATTCACTTTTGGAAACAGAAGTAGCATTCATGCCCCTCTCTCACATAAGGATGTGAGTGTAATTGAAACTCTAGTTTTCATGTGATGCTTTAAAAATTAACACTTATATTTGCCGTATTTTGAATCTCAAGTGACTTTTGAATACTGTATTTTCCAAAATTTATCCATATGCAAATAACTTACTCAGTTCTAATTCTAACTTAAAATGTTTCTTTTTTTTTTTTTTTAAAGATTTTATTTATTTATTTGAGAGAGAGAGAATGAGAGACAGAGAGCATGAGAGGGAGGAGGGTCAGAGGGAGAAGCAGACTCCCTGCCGAGCAGGGAGCCCGATGCAGGACTCGATCCCGGGACTCCAGGATCATGACCTGAGCCGAAGGCAGTTGCTTAACCAACTGAGCCACCCAGGCGCCCTAACTTAAAATGTTTCTTGAACATGTCCTGTGATTAGTAAATAGTAAGTCACTTAATTGTATGGTATTGTTGTGGGCTGAATTATGCCCCTGTTCCTGAATTCATATGTTAAAGCCCTAATTCCTAATGTGGTGATACTTAAAATTAGGGCTTTTAGGGTAGTTAAGGTTAAATGAAGACACAGTTGTAGAGCCCAAATTTGATAGGATTGGTATCCTTATAAGAAGAGGAAGAGATACCTTACAATTCTCTCACTCCACATGTACGCAAAAGAGGAAAGGCCATGTGAGGACACAGTAAGAAGGCAGGTGTATGCAAACCAGAAAGATAGCTCTTGCTTTAAACCAACCCTGATAGCAGCACCTTGATGTGTGTCTTTTAGCCTCCCATAACTATGAGAAAATCAGTTTCTGTTGTTTAAGCCATCTAGTCTGTGGTTTTGGGTTTTTTGTTTTCTTGTATTTGTGGTATTTTCTTTTAACAACCTGAGCAGACTGATACAAATGTGAGACTTCCAAATGTATGTAGAAATTGACAAAACAGAATAAACTCACTAGTCACTTAAAATATGTTTGAAGCCTTATTGAATGATAGAATGATACCAAACACTTCTATAATTTATTTTATTAGTATTTTAATATACTACATGGTTACATAAGTATCTAGAAATTCAGGGGCTTCTTTGGGCAGATAACTGAGAAATCTTAGGATGATCTTTTGAAAAACAGATTTAGGCAATTCCGTTTGTCTGTTACTCAAGGCAAATGTATCCATTTGGTTTTGGCATCAGGGATGAAATTGCTAATTTTATATAGAATATCTTTCTGTTGTTTTAGCTACGTTTCATCAGACACACAAAAGCATTTTCCTTTTATTAAAATGCATCCAACACTTTTTATACCATATTTTTGTTCTCTTTAAATAACATAGTGTTGCTGTGAAAGTTAACAGTATCTCAGAGTTCAGCTTTAAGGATGGCCAAACAAAACTGGACATTGCCTGGATTTGATCCAAAGTCTATATTGTACAAAATATATTCAAATCCTGATTTTTCATCTTACTACAGTAAATTATAACCAATACTTACCTGTATTCTTGGGAATACTGGGTCTCCAAAACTGAGTGATCAAAAATTATTTCTAACTTTTTCATGTTATGAGCCACACAAGTTTAGGAGAATTAATGGAAGGGTCTTTTTACTCATTATTTAGCATATTTTGTAACTCACCATGGGATTGAGAAAAGAGTAATTGATTCTTTGCAAGGTTGTCTCTACCTACCTGAAAACCAAACTCTAATAAACAGTGATTAATTTACTAAAGTCAATATTTGGCGAATTATGAAGGCAGATCTTTCAAAATTTGTTGAGTCATGTCCTAAATCAGCAATAAGTAGAGCTTTTCCTTTCTGTGGCATGACAGTCCTGCATCTGCTGAAGTTAGTTTAAAAATAAATTATAAATTATGTTCTGAATATAAAATATGTACTCATTGTAGAAACTTGAAAAGTTAGAATATATGAAGTACAAAAATATAAAGTACCCATATAGTAATCCAGTATTTAAAGTCAATCCTGTTAAATATTGATGTTTCCTTCCTTTCTTTCCCCCAATGCTCACTGACAAGTGGGTAGGTAGGTATTTATGTGTGTGTGCGTGCTTTATAAAATTAGTCTAAGTCTTTGTTAAATTTTGAATCCAATTTTTTTTAAATCTGAGCATGAATTATGAAATAAAGGAAGACTATGGAATTGGGTAGTGACTGCCAAGTAATAAAATCTAAATACCCTTTGTTTTTATCCTTGCTATGCACAAGGCTCTGGGGAATTTACTGCATAAGCTCTGAGAATAGTCATAATAATATATCTCTACTGGAAAAATTTCTGTGGGTACTATGTAGGCCACACATCTTCCAGGAAAACCCATAAACATCTCATGCTGATATGATTTATACTTTTTTCCCCACAAATTGAAAATACAGCTTAAGTCACATCTGCTGAAAAACAAAGGGTTTGGTTTAAATTAGTTTCATGATAATACTAACTTGAATGTCTAATAATGCCATCACACTTGTACATTTATAATAATCATAATTATATGACACTCTCTGAGATACGTAGGGCAGAGGCTCTAGTGTGTTTGTTTGTTTTTAAGCAGGCTCCACACCCAGCATGGAGCCCAGCACAGGGCTTGAGTCCACAACCCTGAGATCAAAACCTAACCTGAGACCAAGAGTCAGATGCTCAACTGACAGAGCCATCAAGGTTCCCCAAATGCTCTAGTTTTTAAGGACTGGATTGAGATTTAATTGGAAAAAAATAAAATTTCTGAATTACAACAACATATTTAGAATAAGTGAACACAATTTAACCATCTGTATTTACATTCTCTCCATACCTAGTTTCTATCCAAATGATGGAAAATAAATAGGAAATATAAAAATACACAAGGACATTGATAACAAAGGAATAGACAATAGAAGTCGATAAATTAAAGAGAAAATGTTTAGAACAATGAAAGGAAGTGGAGGAGGAAGGATAAATGATTTATTAGAAAATAGTAACTTCCAATTTAAAGCCCTTGCTAATGGGACTGTTGGTAAGAAATACACAAATTTATTGTTAAATTCCCTAATGAGCCTCAGAATTTTGGGTTTACCAAGTATTTTGAGAAGACAGTTGAACAGCATGTCTATAAAGATGGACAAAATGAAAGTCTAGGTATTTTGTGCCACAGCCCCTCTTACTTGTCTGAGAACTTCTACATCCAGGAAATGTGCCTTCTGGCATATGGTTGCAGAATTCTTATTCAGAGAAACAGAATAAAGAAAATTAAATCAGAGAAAGTGTCCCCAAATACTGATACTTGATAGACCCTAAAAAAAGTGTCCACTGTCTGTTTTATCCTTTTATAGAGAAGCCAGTGATTATACATATTGCCATGAACCAGGAGATGTAAGTAATCACCTTTGAATATTTAATTCTTAAAAATAAAAATATAGTCAAGAATCAGCAGACATTTGAGGAAATGATCCAATTTGAATAAGAAAGAATAAAAAGTCAAACAAAGAGTGAAAAGGAATCCCCAAAAGAGAAGCCACACTGTTAGGTGCAGAAGAAATCTCACAGATTACTGCATTAAATATCTGCAGGAAGATGAGTAAATAATTCGCATCTACGTGGACAAGCATAGAATATTAGGGGAAAATATTAATCAGTGAATCATAATAGCTCTTGAAAACAAATAAGGTAGCCGAAACAATAGCAACAACAACAAGAAAAAGAGATTTATAACAAAGTCAAAGGAATGTCCCTGAAAACAGAATAAAATCATATCTAAGAGCTGCCAGATCATAGCTAGAGATGAATAGATTTAAAGTTCAGAAAATCTGTTCTTCAAACTTCATCCTTCTTTTTTGATATTAGTGAATTTTAGGCTTCATCATCCATCTAATTTTCAATGCTTGCCCCTCTGTGTTTAATCAGGAACCACATCTTATTAGTCATATCTAAAAATTATCTTCTGAATCTGGTTCTGCTTACTGACACACACCGATGATTCCTTCTTCCCACTCTTAGCCTCTCTTGCCAATAGCAATGCAACAGACCTCTAATTGTGGGTCTGTGACAGAGTTAAGGTCTTTATCTATGTCACTTCTAGTATTACTTTTCTAAAAATTTTATTATGACAATTGAAACTATTTGCGAGCTCCCTTTTACCTATTACAAAAGAGCCAATTATTCAGCCTGGCTTTCAAGCCCTTTTTTATCTGGCCTGATTCACATGCTCAGCCTCATCTCCAGCTACCACAAGCATTCAACTTCTAGTTACACTAAAAATTTCAATATTTCACATATAATTATGACTATTCAGGCATCCATTGCTTATTTTGCATATGCTAATTTTTTGAGCAAATTACTCAAAACTCCTTCATGTATATGTCCCTTCCAGGCATGAATGGATTTTCTTGGGAGAAAGTTAAATATTAACAAGAATGCAAATTTTATTATTATTATTATTATTATTACTATTATTTTACTACTATGATGAAAAAATATTTTCCAGGAATAGTTGAGAAAGAAAAGTCAGCAGTAATTCTTACTGGATTCTTGTCACTTTGGAGACCGCAGATTTATATCTTTACTATGGATAAAAATGAGCATTTTTAGGTCAGTGTTGAGGAAATTTTAAAGCAGAGTACAAATTGAAAAGGTCATTTTAAGATCAAACATCACTATTTGAAAACTTCAGTTATCTCTTTTTGGTGTCTTTTTTCTCATACTCAGGTTCTCCATTATCATTCCTTTTCCAGTCTTCTCTTCACGCCCCCACTCCCAACCCAAGTTAATTTCACATGCCGAGTAACAATGTTAATGAGCCAGTTAGAAAATCTTTGCTGTAGTACAATGTGAAAGGCCAAAGTTTTTGGAAAATCAATTTATTTGATTATTTAATTTAAAGATATATTATTGAAAGTAGGTGTTTTTTGGTATTTTTAGCATATTAGACAGTTTTAGTAAAGTTTGAATTAATCTTTTAGTTTGCATAACTAGTTTTACCTGTGGAAATAAAAAAATGAATATACAGACAATACTATACCAGTATCAAACTAATTTTGTTGTTTACAAAAAAAAAAAAAATAGAAATCATACAGTTTTAGTTCAGAGATATAGAGAACTGGAAGTGTCACTCCAGTTTTTACAACCAAGTGGTACAAACTGCAAATAAATGAAATTAATAATTTTTCTTGAACCCATCAGTGAGTAGAGGTCACAGGATAATCAAGTAACCTAAATATGGGGGTGGGGAATATGTGCCTGTGGGGAGAAACACAATCTAAGCATTTGCTTTCCCAGGACAGATACTGCAGGATATCACATAAGCCAATAAGAACAAAAGCTAATAAATTGTAATGATTTTCAAAATGTGAGTGTGGAAGAGCACAAGAGTGTGAAGTCCACCCTGTGGACAGGACAGACCTGTAGGCAGGTCTCTACCCCTTTGTGAACTTTTCCTCCAGGATTCCCTGAAGCCACTCACAGGAGAAATTGGATAGAATCTTGAGAAAACTTTTTTGTGGTACTGACGAGGGAAGAAAAACAGCAGCCACTGATATGTCTTCATGGAGAGATGCTATTTTCATCTCTACTATCTCTGTCATGGAGAAGAAGCCTGTATTTGCAGAGGGAAGAAGAAAAGTCTGAATATATTGGCACTGTTGGGAATCTTTTGAGCTGAGGAAGGGGCAAGAGGAGGGTTGAGTTAGTACTACCCTATGGTAAGGGCAGGTTTGCCTGCTAGGTTTGTCACTGTAGATACAGGAGGGGAAGGAGCTCCTGTGAAAACAAAGCCTTGAGACAAGAGAAACAGAACCTGCCTGAGACTTAGGATGAATTAAAACATCAGGGAATGACATCTTTCCACTCTGCTCACCTCCAGGCTGTCAACATAAAAATCAAAGTAGCAGTGGAATACAGTGGGAAGAACTGCAAGAAGCTGATTCTCTCAAAGAGCAGATATTGAGGAAACCCTTTGGGCAGAATAGCCCACACCATAAACACAATTGATAGAGGCATATGAAGCCTGTGGTATACTGAAGGAAACTGTAGTAACAACAAACTTTAACCCCCAGCTCCTCACTTCATTAACACACAACCCACATTTGTGCCCCTTTGAAAAGAAAGGCATGCATATGTGTAAGTATAAATATATTTTATATTAATTTTATATATATGGATAGATAGATAGATATAGATAGACCTTAATGCCTACTCTCATGTCCAGTTTTCAAACAAAAAATTGTAAGGCATTACAGAAGGCAAGAAAAACAGTCTGAAGAGACAAAGATATCATCAAAACTAGATTGAAGTTTGCCACAAATTTTAGAGCCAACACACAGAATTTAAGATAACTATTTTAGTGTGGCTCTAAGAAAAAGTATAGAAAACATGCATGACTGGATAGGTAATTTCAGCATTGAAATAGAAATAATAAGAATCAATTGGAAATGCTAGGGGTTGGGGGAGGGGGAAACAAAACAATGAGTGAGGATCAATGCCTTTGATGGGCTTATCAGTAGGCTCAATGTGGTCAAGGGAAGAAGCTGTGAATTCCAAGATAGGTCAATAGGAATTATCCAAACTGAAACCAAAAGAAAATCATAGAGCAGAACATCTAACATGGTGGAATAATATCAAATGATCTAATAGACACATAATTGTAATCTCAGAAGGAGAAAAAAGAATAGGAAAGATGAAATGTATAAAGAAGTAATGGCTAAGAGGCACCTGTTTGGCTCAGTGGGTTAAGTGTCTGACTCTAGATTTCAACTCAGATCATGATTTCAGGGTCATGAGATCAAGCCCCACATCAGGCTCCATGCTCAGTGGGGAATCTGCATGGGATTCTCTCTCTCTGCCCCCCCCCCCGCTCATATTTGCTTTCTCTCTCTCAATTAATTAATTAATTATTTAAAAATAAAAGAAGTAATGCCTAAGAAATTTTCCAAACTAGTAAGTCACCAAACCACAGACATAAGTAGCTTACAGAACACCCAGCAAGATAAGTAATAAAACAAAGCAAAGCAAAGCAAATCAACACAAAAGACTCTCAGTTGTGCACATATATTCAAACTGCTGAAAATGAAAACAACGGGAAAATTTTGAAGAGAGTGGAAAGAAAGACGCGTTATCTACAAAGTAACCAAAGATAAGATTTATAGCAGTCTTACCAGAAACCATGCATTCAAGAAAACAATGGATGGATATTTTCCAAGTGCTGGTTTCAAAAAGGAAGACAAAAACTCAACCCAAAATTACATACCCAGTGAAAATATACATCAAAAAAAGTGAAAGAAATGAAGACTTTCTCAGACAAACAAAAAATCAGAATTTATTGCTGGTAGAACTAATCTACAAGTTATTCTAAAGAAGGATCCTTGAAAATAAAATAAGATAATAAAATAATAAAAATAAAATAAAATGAAGAAGGATCTTTGGGCAGAGGAATGTGATATAGGGAATCAACTTGGATCTACACAAAAATAGAGTTGAAAATAAAATCTGTGGAGATAATATTTTTTTAAATATTTATTTGCTCTACAATATACTATGTATTTTAAGCAAAAATATATCATGCTATTGTTTGATTAAAGTATATGTATATGTAAAATGTGTAACAAGTAAAAGGATGGATTATTATTATTATAGGGATATTAAAGGTTATTGGTATATTAAAGGTATATTAAAGCTGAAACAATTTAATATTATTTGAATATAGACTCATACTGTATGTATGTATGTATCTGTTTCTCCAAAAGTAAAACAAGTTCGAAAGACTTATGTTAACTTATTTCAAGCCTTACTCTAAAACTATACTAATCAAGGTAGTATTGAATTGACCAACGAAAGACAGATTAATCTTTGGAATAGAATAGAGAAACCAATAATGGATCCCCACAAATATAGTCAGCTATTTTTTTTTCAGAGCTACACTCAAAATTCAGTTGACAAATGACATTCTTTTTAATAAATGGTGCTGTAATTATTGTACTTTAACATTAAAAAAATGAACCTTCATACATGCTTTTCACTTCAAACAAAAATTGACTTAAAATGGATTGTAGACCTAAATATAAAATGTAACATCCCAAAATTCCTAGGAAAAAAAGAAATTGCATAACCTTGTGTTTTACAATGAGTTTTTATGTATGACATCAAAAGCATGATAGATAAAAAGGAACAAATTTAATTATTGAACTGGGCTTTATCATAATTAAAACCTCTTGTTCTGTCAAATTTTAAGGTAAAGAAAAGGCAGGCCAAAGTCTGGGAAAGATATTTATGTATTATATAACTGATATGAAATTTTATCCAGAATATAAAAAGAACTCTAATATTCAACAACAACAAAACAACCCATTTCAGTTAGGAAATGAACAAGAGATCTGAACAGACACTTTCTCAAAGAAGATATATAAGACATGTCAAATAAGCATATGAAAAGATGCTCAAAATCATTAATCTTTGAGGACATGCATATTAAAATCATACTGAGAAATCCCTGAGCTACTAAAATGGCTAAGAAAAATAAAATGACATAATGAAGTGCTGTCAAGGATGCAGAACAAAGGGAGCATTTCCATTACTTGTGAAAATGTTACAGCAACTTTGGAAAACTGATTTGGTAGTTTCTTGTATGGTTAAACATATTTTTATAATGACACTGTTAATTATTACCCAAGTGCACTGAAAACCTATGCCCATAAAATAACCTGTATTTAGATATTTGAATCAGCTTTATTCATAAACTCTAAAATATAGAAACAAGTCATAGGTCTTTTAACAGGTGAATGGGTAAAAAAAAAAAAAAAAATTATAGAAAATCCATGCAATGGAATGAACTATAAATTTACCACAACAATAAGGGTAAATCTCAAATGTATTTTAGTAAAGGGAAAGAAGTCAGACCCAAAAGATTACATATATGTGATTGCATTTATATAATATTCTGGAAAAGGCAAATTTTTTGGAATGGAATAAAGATCTGTACTTGCTAAAAGGTTTGGAGAGGGAGGAGAGATAGGCTATAAAGAGGTTTGCACAAAAGGAATTTTTATACTGATGCAAATGTTCTGTGTGGTGCTTTGGTGGTGGATATATTACTGTATGCTTTGTGAAACCTATGGAACTGTACACCACAGAGAGTGAATTTTAGTATTTGAAGAATTTTTTTTTAATGACAATGTGGTAAGAACTGAGGATAGACAGTAGATGGTGAAAAATAAATCTAACTGAATTAAAATGTATGAAATATTCTTATTAAAGGTGGTTAAAAAAAGCAGTGGGAAAGCGTCTAGAGGCTATAAGGCTAAAGACAAAAAGAACATTGGTAGAAAAACTGGAGAAATATGGATAATGTATATACTTTCAGTAATTATATTTTTCCAATGTTGATTTCTGAAATTTAGTAAAAATACCATTGTTATGCAAGTTGCTAACTTTAGGGGAAAGAGGGGTGTGAGAACTCTGTACAGTCCTGGCAACTCTTTAATAAATCTAAAATTATTTTGAAATAACATATATAAAAATACATAGTAGCAGTTCTAGGTCTTTGTTTTTGTTTTGTTTTGTTTTGTGTCCATATAAACTTAGAGTCACTTGGTCCATCTCAAAATTCTGCTGGGGTTTTCATAGGGACTGCATTGAACCTATAGATCAGTTTGGGATGAACTGCTCTTAAAAATAGTAAGTGTTCCAGCCTATGGACATGATATGTTTGCCTCTTCATTTAAGCTTTCTTTAATTTCTTTCGGTACTGTTTTGTAAGTTTCATTTTATAGGACGTGCATTACTTTTGTTACATTTATTCCAGAATGCTTTACTTTCTAATGTTGTTTATATGTATTTGTTTTAGTCTTCCATATCTTTAGTAATTTTCTGTCTACACGTTTTATTAATCTTTTTCTGAGCTCAAATTTGTTCAAGAGCCCATCTGGTGTACATATTCAGTCCAATTAGTGTACTTCTTCTTGTAACTTTTTCTTTTGTTTCTTTTCTATAAGATCCATTTTTCTCTTGAGAGTCTTATTTGTGGCTCATTGTTAGCCCACTCCTCTTTAGTTCTTTAAATATGTGTTTCTATTGTACCTTGAACATATTTATTATAGCAGCTTTCAAGTTATTGTCTGATAAATATCGGAGCTCACTCAGTGTTAGTTTTTATTGGCTACCATTTTTGCTATTTTTCTACTGTGTTATCACACTTTATTTTTATGCTTAATAGTTTTTGGTTAAAATTGAATGTTATAGTTAATATATTAAAGTAATTCTGGATTTTATTTTATTTTTCTGTGGGTCTTTTTTTTGTTGTTTTTAGTAACTTGCCTGGTACTTAAACTTTGTCTATCATGTAGTTTAAATATATATATATATATATATATATATATATATATATATATATATACGTATATAGTTTGTTTTTCTTACCTGGCTTCCTTTGGTATTTTTTCTGTGTTAGTGGACAGGCAATGATTTGTTTGGAGTTTGTGTTTAGACAGCTCAAATCTAAGGCGCTGCCTTCTACTGAGCTGTCTATGCATGGGTAGTGAAATTCATTTAGATTCACAGAAATTCTCAATATGCCGTAGGTTTTAAATTTGTCTTGGTTCTTTCAGGTCACCTCCATGCATGTACAGTTTATCAGTCAGCCAGGTATATATGAGTTAAGCATTTCTTTCTATGGATCTGACACTTCCAGGTTTTCACCATTAAATGCCTGCCTTGTGTACTGCCCTTTTAGAACTATGACCACCATATTGGGCTAGCATATTGTGGGTTTTCCTCAGTCTTTCAAACTGAGTAGGCTGGATTTAGTTGGCAAAGACATGGGTTTATCCCTTGCTTTCACCCCAAATCAGCTCTGTTGCCTATAGCAGCTAGTTTGTCCCAAACCCAAAGGCAATAGTGCTATGGTTTCTAGTGACTAAGCAGGGAGGAGTGTAAAAAGGCCATAGGTTTGGCCTATATTTTCCTAACATTTCAGCAGTTTTTAAAGAACAAATGCTTCTCAATATTTTGTCTTACGTTGGTTGATTTCCAGTGCCTGTAAATGGTTGATATTGGCAATGTTGTTTGGTTTTATACTTGTTCTCTACAAACTGTACCCCCTTTCTCCACCATTATTAATTAATTAATTTCAGTGGAATGCTTTAATTAATTCCAGTGGGTTTGGGACAGACTAGCAACTATAGTTGGAAAAAATCTAGCTTCTAACACCCTTTCACCCTCCAAAGTAGGGACTGGTACCTTTTCTCAAGTATAACTGTGAAGAGTGCAAAAACTCTATTACAAGCAGGGATGAAGATGGAATGAGTATTTCCATTGAAATTGTGATAAAGTGAGATTGCCTACTCATTTTAGAAGCCTGCCCAAGGAAGCACACCATGTGACCTGATATCAATCAAGGAGACCTGGAAAAATATTCAGATCTTGGGGCGCCTAGGTGGCTCAGTCGTTAAACGTCTGCCTTTGGCTCAGGTCATGATCCCGGGGTCTTGGGATCGAGGCCCGCATTGGGCTCCCTGCTCAGCAGGAAGCCTGCTTCTCCCTCTCCCATCCCTCCTGCTTGTGTTCCCTCTCTCTCTGTGTCTTTCTGTCAAATAAATAAATAAAATCTTAAAAAAAAAATTCTGATCTCCAGAGTGTCAGGACTAAAACAGATTATTATAATGAGAGAAGGGTGGTTCATGAGCTTTCTTCCCCATTGTCCATATATCCAGGGACATCCCTGCTTTCAGAGGTTCAGTCAGTAATAGCTTGGAAAGTAACCTATGAAGCCTACCATCTACTTACAGTGAAGTTCTGTACAGATAAAGAGAATTCTGTGGATATTTTAAGTGTTTATTATTCCTTGTTAGGAGTGTTTAGTTCTTGGAAAGGAAATAAGTAGAAAAAAGAATACCCCAGGAAAATGATCACAACAGCAAGTTAATTGTCATATCCTGGGGCATAGACTCCAGAGCCTTGGCATAACTGAAGGTGCATGAATGTTGTTGCATAACATTGGAACAGTTCTGAAGCAACAGATTGAAAAAGATGGCTTTCTAGAGCTCCAAGCATTTTGTTGTTGTTGTTTTGTTTTGTTTTGTTTTCTTTTTTGAATGGATAACATAGATTCCTTTACATGAGTAAAATGTAAGTGTGATTTCCTGCCACTATAAATCAATCAAGAGATAGCAAGGATATAAGGGAAAGAAAAGTCATTATATTACCTTGAATTAATCAGTTAGTTATATATTGCATTTTGGAAAAAAAAAATGATGCAAATTCTAGAAACCAAAAGCATGTATCTATAATAAAAATGCTAATGATATTGTGAGAAACACTATAAGGAAATATAAATTCAAAATCTTCACCATCATTATCAATGTACTTTTAAAAAAGACTGAGGTCCTATAACACAGTACACATTTGCATATGGTTTGCATAATTATTTTCTTCTACATTGCTTCTTTACATACCTGTATCAGTAGTCTGCTTCTGCCTCCATCTCATCATAGAAACTTAAAAACTATATGTTAGTGTTTCAGTTTTGAATTTATATTGTGTAATATCTTTGCATCATTTCAAGTTTCCATGGCATACAAATCTTTATTTACATTGACTATTAATATATTTTTGTTGTGATGAATGTCCACCTTTGATTTCTTAATGCAATTCATGTGATTATATAATGGATTCCAAGATCCAAAAAGCCATATCCTGCACATCTCCAGTTTAACTAATCAATTATTCTGTTTAAGTATTTTATTTTTAAAGAGTATATTAATATTTCTGAAATGCTGTTTGCGGATATTTTATAGGTAAATGATAATATGTCTATGTCTTTATCCATCAATCTATGAAAAACAGAGAGAGAAATAGAAAACAAGGGAATAAACAGCAGAGTAAACAGATCAACGGTCAAAAAAAGAAAAAAATCATGTAATAACTCTGTAGCTATAAACCAATAAGATGACTTTTACTTTTATTTAAAAAAAAAAAAATTCTCCCTTCCTTTCTTCTCTCTCTGTCTCTCTCTCTCTCCAAACACACGACTGTGCATGCACACACACACACACACAACTCTGAATATAAATCTTTCCATAATAATTTAAATCAATATAGACTTAAATTAGTGAAATGTTGGTGTAATTGTGGCTGCTAGTTTTATGTGTGCTCATGACTTCTAAGCTGCTGCTTTGAGACATAAAAACAGATCAAAGAGTATGGGAAAGACAGATTTTTGAAACATCAGGACAGGGCATTAGCTATGAAGCACTAGAAGTCTGATAAAAATATGCCCTGAGGCCCCAACCCAATTAAATACATTTAAGGAAATGGAGTATTTCAGATTAGTTTCACAGAGATGTTGACAGTTCCCTTCAAGTAGTTAATCAAATTCAGGGGAATAGCATCACCATAGACAAACACCGTGTCTCCTTCTCCTGGCCTGTTAGACTAAAGGGACTGTGTTGATGCATTAAAATCTTCTTGAATAAACTCTTTTATTTAGCTTCACTTTATAATTCCTGACCTTGTCAACAGGCAAAGTAATTTTGTTAGGATGAAGAATGAATCATGCTTTATAACAGATGTCTTCAACCCCAGGTGTGCTTATTCTTGAGGGATACAGACTTTTCAGACAATACATGGCACAGATTGTTTTAAGAGACTGGGGTACAAGATTTTCATGTTTCTAATGTACTTCTGTCTAAAATTGACCTGATTGAGAGTTCTGCAGTTCTGAAACCCAGATCTACTGAAAATTTGAAGGTTCTTTCCCATCCCCACACTTAGCACAATTGCCTTCCTTCCAGGTTACCAAGGAAAGGCAAATTGTTCAACCTTGCAGAAGCCTACTAGTCCCTTCCATATTACTAGGCACCAATTAAAAGGATAATTAAAAAATGTATAGCTATTGAAGGAGGGTAGGTTGGCAGTAAAGCAACATGAACTTACAACAAAACAAAACAAACCAAAAGCAAAACACCATCAGTAACAAGCTCATTGTAGAGCTCCCTGTGCCATATCTAGCTGTCAACTGGCCCATTATCTATCTTAGAATTTGAATTTAGAAGTGAGATCTTATGGGATTTGTATTAGCACACTTATTTTGAAATGAATGCCACTGTAAAATGTAATGAAGTCAGACTTCTTTCTGACAGAAAGTAAACTCATTTGACTGGTCATTTGACCAGGAGAACTGGCAGACCAAATGGATTTGAATTGTTTTGCATAAATTGAATAAATTAAACTTATAGCCAGATAGTCATAATAATAATAAAAAAATGACAACAGCAATGATATTTACAGCTCATATGAAAAATGCCAGAAATTACTGCTTTTCCAGTTAAACTTAATGAAAAAAGTTAGAAATCACCTGAAATGGGCGGGAGATATACATCACTATTTGAAGTTCTGTTAAGGGGCCCAGGAGCAGAAATTTATGTGGAACACTATTTTTTACTAGTTGGTTCTTGGGTGGACTTGCTTTCTGATACTTTTATCTAATTAATTAATTAATTATAAATACTTTATCACTTAAGAAGAGAATCAAAATCACAGGAATTATAGCTGGAGCATGTACCATAGGGGGCATGTGAATTTGCAGGTTGCTGTTAAAAACTCTTAAACTGGTAATACATGAAACTCTATTTTGAAGTTGTTGAATATTAGGTCACAGAATACCTTACAGATCCAGCCTGCCCTCTTTAGTGGTCAAGGAAACTGAGGTCCAAAGAGAAGTCATTTGCCCAAGGCAGATATAGAGTTGGTGGGAGAGTTGGGACCCATACTTAGGATTCCGGACTCCAATCCTCCTCTTTCTTTCTTTCTTTCTTTTTTTTTTTTATTTTTGAAGAAAACTTTATTTTTATTTTATTTTATTATGTTCTGTTAATCACCATACATTACATCATTAGTTTTTGATGTAATGTTCCATGATTCATTGTTTACTTATAACACCCAGGGCTCCATTCAATCCGTGCCCTCTTTAATAATACCCATCAATCCTCCTCTTTCTATTGCACCAAGGTTTTCTGCTTTAAGCACTGAAAGTTTCTTATCCACTTAAAAATTTGTATGTTATATGACTTCACTGATATGAGGAATTCTTAATCTCAGGAAACAAACTGAGGGTTGCTGGAGTGGTGGCAGGTGGAAGGGATGGGGTAGCTGGGTGATAGACATTAGGGAGGGTATGTGCTATGGTGAGTGCTGTGAATTGTGTGAGACTGTTGAATCACAGACCTGTACCTCTGAAACAAATAATACATTATATGTTTAAAAAAAAAAAAAAAAAGATAGCAGGAAGGGAGAAATGAAGGGGGGGAAATCGGAGGGGAAGACAAACCATGAGAGACTATGGACTCTGAGAAACAAACTGAGGGTTCTAGAGGGGAGGGGGGTGGGGGGGTGGGTTAGCCTGGTGATGGGTATTAAAGAGGGCACATACTGCATGGAGCACTGGGTGTTATATGCAAACAATGAATCATGGAACACTACATCAAAAACTAATGATGTAATGTATGGTGATTAACATAACATAATAAAAAAAATAAATTAAAAAAAATTGTATGTTAAAATTCCGTAAATGGACATGCAAAAATAGTGGAGAACGTATCTAATAAATGTGCCTGAAAGTTATTTTGTCAATAAGTGAAGAGTACTTCTTAGCTCTATGGAAACCATTTATTAATAATTAGCGGATGCAGTCATCATTATGAAAGCAGGCATCATCACATGCCTGATTGACTAGCTTTGTTGCAACAGGCTTCCAGTATATTAAGTTATTGTATTTCAAAGGGGTACAATGTAACAAGTTGTGTTTTAGTAGAATCCTAATGAACTTATAGTTAGGGAAAGATCTTATTGGAAATAGAATTTATTTACAGATTTATTTCTAACTATGTGTCTTTCATTTCATTTGTTTGTTTACATTTCTTGGGTTCTTACTGAGAATTGTGTGTGTGTGGGAGGGGGCAGGGGATAATATCAATAATGTTCTATGGCATTTTTGTTTCAAGATTTGTTGATTCAGGTGTAAAGTAAGGTAATGTAGCCCATGTCAGCTCATCGCTTTGTTGATTTATTTACCTTCAGCCTAACACTGAAGCTTTCCCCTCAGTCTCAGTAGACTAATTTTTAATGAGAGAAGTTTAAGTGTCTTCTTTAATTTGGATATATTATAAACCAGTCCACATTTCCTTGTCATTGTCTGTCACAATTAAAATTATATTAGACTTCCTAAAACAATCTGTGAAAATGCTTACATTGAATTTAAATACATTGTTAAATTTAAGATATATCTATACAAATATCAATATAACCTACTGTTTAAGAGTATAGGTTTTGAAGTTAGACTTTGGGCTTGATTGCTGATTCAACTATTGATTAACTGTCTGATATTAGGCAAGTCAAGTACTTCTCCAAACCAGTTTCTTCATTTATAAAAATGGAAAAAATAATTGTAACTAGCCCATATATTAGTTTTAAGGATTAGATGAGATAATGTATGCAAAGTTTTAGTATATTTCCTGGCTATGAGTAAGCATTCTATAAATGTTCTTCATTACTATTATTGATTTATTCTTCAATCCAGCAAAGACCAAATGTGTTCCATTTCTTAAGAATCAGTACAAGACCTATATTTTCTTTTCTGCCCTCTCTAAATGTTTAGCCCACACTGATTTCCTTCTTTCTTGAGTTGCAATTATATTCTTTACCCCATTAATATAAAGTGTGCTGCTCTATTTTTTTAATATTGACCATGTTGTTCTCGATGGAATATAAGTTCTTTGAGGCCAGGGTCAGAATGCTAAATACCTAGTAGCCAGTTAACACAAACTTATTGAATTACTGATTAAACACTGCAATGGCTGAGAAAGCGGATTTCTTAAATGGGAAAAACATATAATTTCTCTAAATATAATTTATCACACCTATAAAAAGAGAAAATATTTAAGGACAAACATAATGAAAAAAGGGATTCCAGCAAAATGATTTTGGAATTTGCAAATCATACCTGAATGGTTACTGAGCAATCAGAGAAAATGAAAACTGATGCCAGCAATGGGGGGGGAGCACATAGAGAAGACATCATGGAACCTCCAAAAGGCCCAGTGTTGGGAAGTATGAAATATATATGAAGAAAGGACGTTAGTCTGAGAATGTGAAAAAAAAGAGTATTGTTTGCCAATTTGTAAAACTTAGGTCTCAAGACTCCAAGGGGATGGTTAGGGATTTAATCTCTATGAAGTGTGAATAAAATGGTACTTTGGGTACCAAAGTAGATTTTTGTAATGAAAATAGTGTGGCAATCAAAGCTTTGAAATGCTGCAGAAATTAACCCCACTCAAAGCAAAAGTCATAATAACCCAGCTACCTCATGCTACAGAAAAGTCCACCAAGAGGTAACAAGGTAACCAACACCAATGATACTTAAATTCAATAAATACCTATATAATAATGTTATTTAAAAATATTAAGATATATTCCAGAACATACAACTGAAAATTTAAGTGGTTGCCTTCAAGGAATAGAAATGCCAGAAGTGAAGAAATAGGACAGGAGCTGCTGTTTTTCATTTTTTAAATGTGGCCGGACTACAGACTTTTTAAATTTTATACCAATACAACTGAAAATAATTTAAAAACACAAAATGATGAAAACTCTAGTAGACATAAGTGAAAATTACAGTAACACAGTGAAGGAAATGATGAACTCTGTCAGGAGGAGCTAAAAACATTCTCAGGAAAAAAAAACAACTTGCATATGACTGGGGTTTAGGTAGGATATCTAACAGCATGCAACTCTGTATTTGGACCATGGTTATTATCACGTAACCCCAAGGAAATCGATACATTCTAGAGTATGATAATTAAATTAATCTACAGATGTACATTGAAACAGTTGGATAAATGCCACAGAGATTTGCTCCAAATAAAAATCACAATTGTTGTGTCTTCTGACATTTATTGTTTCTTAGAAATTTCTGCCTATTAAAGTTTTTTTTTTTCTCATCAACTGTATTTCCTTCCTTACGCCTGAGGAATGGTACTTTCCCCCAACCAATATCCTACGCTAGAGAGTAGCAATAGGCTTTAACTGCAGCACATATGTTTGAAGACGAAACATTGAATTCTAAGTGTTTTATGTAGACCTGCAGCATGCTGTTTGCTAGAAATTGAGAATCTGGTAAGTGAGTCTTTCAACATTTCAGAGCAACTTCCTTTTGCCTAAAACAAAATGGCTTTTCACTTCTCACTATGACACACTGTTCATTGCAAAGTAAAATTTCTGTCTACCTATTTCAGACTGCCTCCAGCAGAGGAACTAACAAAGCTATTGAACTTTTGCAGTAATAAGGAATTCTGACAGTGATTTTGGCAGCCTCTTCCATGAGGTTATTTTCTGGAGTATATGCTTGTATTTTTGTCTGGAAAAGAAAGGAAAGTAGGAATCCAAAAAACAATATGTAGGAAAGAATGAAAGGACATGTAAGAACATATTAAAATGATGGGCAAACTGTGAGGCTTATAGGAGTTGGTAGAAATGAGAGAAAATTTGTTAATAACCAGTGTTCACTTCTTATGAGCTATGAATTCTAATTCTCAGTGAGTTTCTCATGTTATTACTGGACCTGGTAAAGGAATTGGAGAAAGTCTGTATAAAATGAAAAGCTTAATAGTAAATATGGAATTGAGTAATCAGAATTCTTTAATTCCTTACTAAGGCTTTAGAACTAGAAGAATATGAACTATCTTTGTTACACTCATTTTCTTTACATTTAATCTACAATCACAAGCATAGTTACATGTGTGACAAGTGCCTTCTAATAAAGCAGATTATCTGTCTATCATCTGTCTATCTCTCTGTTTATCCATCTGTCTACCCATCCATTTTAATATTATCATTTTTGCTTAAGTTGGGAGGAAAGTGTAGATAGAATCCTCTATAGGAGGATATTTCATAGTTAAGAGTAGAGAAACTAAAAGTTCAGGGAAGCACAGAAGCAGGAATCTTTAAGCCAAAAGTTCTCTTGTTAAATCAGATCAGGGAAAATGGAATCCAGTTTTCTTTTAGCTCAGACTAAGTGAAAAAAGAAAGCAGGGTCATCCTCTTGGCTCAGAGCTATCTTTGATGGCCTAATCTTTACTCTTTCCAGGTCCTCAGAGAGATGCAGTAAGCAAGAAAAATAAAACTGACAAAGGACCAAACCAGTCTCTGCCAGATACATCCCCAGCCAAAAAGAACTGGAACCTCTTAAAGTTTCTTGTTTGACTCATTGATAAGTCCTCTGTCATCTCTCTGGGAACTTGGAAACAAATGAAAAAAATGTAGCAGACGAAGTGAACCTGGGAATAACAGTGAAGCAACATGTGTGCTATAGATCCTCAGTCTTGTGGATCTGCTTCTTTAAGAGTAATTCCTAAATTCTTACCTAGAGTTGGTAATTTGGCTTTAAATGAAATTTTATTGGAAAATATCCTAGTGTTAATGCTGTTGTTTCTACACAGAAAGTTGGAAAGAGGTTAGAATAAATGCTTATTGAATGTAATTAAACAACGCCCCTCCCCCCTCTTTTTAGGGCATTAGAGAGGTCTGGGATAGTAGAAACAATAGAATTTTAGGTTATTAAAGTTTAAAGTAAATTTAAGAAACGAGTTCAACTCAAGTTATTTTTTTTTTAATTTGACAAGTGATGCTAGAAACATTATAGTGATATTTAATTTCTTATGGAGAATCCTCCTTCTATTTCAAAAACATTAAAATGTTAGATTTAAAAAAAGACAAAATATGAACACATAATATAATATTGAGTGCCAGTCCTTTCAAGGGAAACCATCAGGTGGTAAGCAATGAAGTGGGAGTAGCCCATGAGGGAAAGGATACATGTCTTAAAGGCTGGTGTTTTAACAGAAGCGAGGACTTTAAGCCTTGTGCTCAAGGAGGACCTGACACCGTTACCCTTGCCTGAAACTTAGAACTGTGAAAAACACACACACAGAACTTGATAAGTTAGCACAAAATCATCAAGTTGCCCTGAAATATGAGTGCAACATACTCAGCCTTTGTAAATCACAATCCATGGCTAGTGCTGTGAATGGGTGCTGGGCCAAATAGCTCTAATACCAAAGTAGTGTGGCAGAATGAGCAGAAAATCAATAAAAAAGTGATCTGGATCCAGTGATTTCTATGGGACCCTGGCCAAGGAGACCTCAGAACTGTCCTATACAGAAACCTCTAAAACTCATGGCAATTGGAGAATATGTAGAAAATATTAAAAAACAAGATCCAACTCTAGAACTTGTATAAACACTTTGTATGAATTAACTCATTCAATGCAACGCATATTTTAAAATACATGAAGAATAAAAGTTTAAATTTCACTAAATAACGCGGAAAGAATTGCTAAAAGTTTTAATTAGCAAGAGGAAAAATAAAGCGACCACATAGGACTGATATGAAGGCAGTAATAATGAGCAAAGAAGATTTTAAAACATATTGAAGGGACCTGGTATCTCAGTTGGTTAAGTGTCTAACTCTTGGTTTCAGCTTGGGTCATGATCTCAGGGTCATGGGATTGAGCCCTGTGGTGGGCTCTGTACTGGGCATGGAGACTGCTTAGGATTCTCTCTCTCCCTCTCCCTTTGCCCATCCCCCCTGCTCACTCCTGCTCTCTCTCAAAAAATAAAAAATAATATGGAAGAATTTTTAAATAAGTATTAGGCATTAGAGAGTAAACAAAATTTAAAAACTAAACAAATAACATAATTATATAATATACTAATATGTTGAAAATAAAATTATAAAATGGAATTATAAAATATGGAATATGTGAGGGGCTTTTAGGGAAAACTCCAGGGTGGTTTTTTTTAGTGTTAGGAAAAAAAGACAGATAATGATTACATTTAGACTTTGCTGGCAAAATATAAAGTTATTGTTCCAGTCAGAATAACTTCTGTTAAATGCTGCTACAGACAAACCCAGTAATACCAATGGCTTAAGAATGAGAATTTATTTCTGGGGCACCTGGGTGGCTCAGTTGGTTAAGCATCTGCCTTCGGCTCAGGTCATGATCCTGGAGTCCTGGGATCGAGTCCCACGTCGGGCTCCCTGCTCAGCGGGGGGTCTGCTCCCTCTGACCCTCTTCCCTCTCGTGCTCTCTGTCTCTCATTCTCTCTCAAATAAATAAATAAAATCTTTAAAAAAAAAAAAAAAGAATGAGAATTTATTTCTAATGTACACAAAGTCTCCTACCTCTTCTATGTATGTATCTAGAATATGTGGTGTACAATGTTACTGAAGCATGGAAAGTACACTGGCCTTTAATTGCCTCATCTTAGAGGAAGTTAATCATATCTCACTGTCCATCAGCTATTGCTCTCAAATGGCTCCCATATAACTACAAGGCAGGTTGGAAATGCAGAGGAACACAAAGATATTTCGTGAGTCAAAAAATGCATATAAATCAATATTAACTAAAGAATCAAAGTAATGGAGAATTAATTAACAAATTAATAAATCTAACATGATTAAGAAAAGAAATGTAATGAAGTTATGGAAAATTATGTTAAATAGAAGTTACAAAATAAGGTTGTATAACTAAATTCTAATCATGTCAGAGGAGTCAATAAATTTAAATTCATTAAATTCTCTTATCAACAGACAGGATCTTATTCAAAATATCAATCTGTTTGCTTCTTGAAAGGAAAATACCTAAGATATAATGATAGAAAGGTTGAAATAAGAGTATAAAAACTAATCAAATAAAATTAATGTAACATTATTAATATCAGAACATTAGAATGTAAAATTAAAACAATACAGCAGTTTGATATATTTAGTAATAGTAAGACAGTGTGTTATAAATATAATCATGACCTTATACATAGTAAAATAGCATCAAGATTTGTGTGATAGAACTTGAGAGAACTGTAAGCCAAAATGACAAATCCAAAGTGATGAGTGAGATTATAAATTATATTTCTCACAGTGATATAGATGAGAAAGAAAGTACTGGGTAAGATACAGAAAATGATGTAAAGACATAGAAATCACTAACAATAGAAGACAAATTATTTGAGAACCAAATTGCTGGAAAAAGCTGATAAAGAGGAAAAATAAACTACAAACTTATACACTAAAGTAATTAAAAAGGGGAAAACACTTAATGCAGGATATTTTTTAAAGGATAAGCTAATATCATGCTTAGCAATTTGAAAGCTTACATGTTGTAGATAATACCTAAAAAGAATGTAAATTTGACAAAGGTACATTGAAGACTGAAAGAAATCATTAAGGAAAATGAAATAGTTAAAAATATCCTCCATAGGGGCACCTGGGTGGCTCAGTCGTTAAGCGTCTGCCTTCAGCTCAGGTCATGATCCCAGGGTCCTGGGATCGAGCCCCTCATCGGGCTCCCTACTCGGCGGGAAGCCTGCTTCTCCCTCTCCCACTCCCCCTGCTTGTGTTCCCTCTCTCGCTGTCTCTCTCTCTGTCAAATAAATAAATAAAATCTTTAAAAAAAAAAAAAAAAAAATATCCTCCATAAAAGCCCTTGATGATATACAGTTGACTTTTTTTTTTTTAAATAGGCTCCATGGCCAGTGCAGAGCCCAATGTGGGGCTCAAACACACAACTATGAGATTAAGACCTGAGTTGAGATCAAGAGTTAGCTGTTCAACTGACCGAGCCACCGAAGTGCCCCTATACAGCTGACTTTTAACAAGCAGTCATGGAAAAAATTATCTTTCTTTGCATACAAAATATAATGAATCCTTCCCCCTGCCCCCCCTTTTTTTGCTAACTAAATCTTTCTTTTAAAATATTTATTAGAGAGATAGCAAGAGAAAGTGAGCACAGAGGGAGAGTGAGAGGGAGAAGCAGGCTCCCCGCTGAGTGAAGAGCCCTATGTGGGGCTCGATCTCAGGACTCTGAGATCATGACCTGAGCCAAAGGCAAATGCTTAACCAACCGAGACACCCAGATGTCCCACTAACTAAATCTTGACACAAAAATTGGACAAAGATAGAAACAAAATTGTGGGGTTATCTTAATCTTAAATATGAAATGCTAAAATCCTGAATAGCATATTAGACCATTGAAATTGACAGACTATATAGAAACAATGAAAAAATAATAATAGTGAAAGGTAGGATTAACTTTAGGAATGTTAGGGTAGTTCAAAATTAGAAACATACAATGTATGATTCTCCTTGATAAGAAATTAAATATAAAAAGTACATAATCATGTCAATAGAATCAGAAAAAAATTTAAATTGAGTAGTCTATTATGCAGTAAATGCTTACCAATTTAATAACAGATCTAACTAATACAGGATATCTATGAAAAACTTAGAAGAAAGAAACGTACTGAATGGAGCACGTGTGTTATATGCAAATAATGAATCACGGAACACTACATCAAAAACTAATGATGTATGGTGATTAACATAACATAATAAAATAAAAAAATAAAATAAAAAAAGAAAAATGTATTAGTGAAATATAAGATACTGAAAAATTTTCTGATCAGCAATGGAGGGAGGGAGGAATACACAAAATCTTTAAAGAAGCAATAATAAAACTAAGATCTTACTTTTCAACAGAAAATTTGGAAACCAAAAGCCAATAGAATTGCTTCTTGAAAGTGCTGAAATAATTGTGAACATACAATTTTATAATCAGCCAAACCATCTTTCAGAAATAAAGGTGAACAGAGAGATTATCAACACAAACAAAAATTGAGTTCATAGACAAAAATCCTGAACCAAAAGAAAGAAACAAACAAAAAACCTTTAGGGTATTCAGGCAGAAGAAAACTACAGGTAAAGCCAAGGTTATGCAAGAAAACACATACAGACACATACAGAAAGGGCAAATATGAGGGTAACTCTAAAATTTTATGGGTGTTTAAATATTTGATCTATGGGGATATATAACAACAAAGGTATTAAATCCATACGAACTGGTAAAGATATGTGGGGAAGTGTGAATTGTCTAGGAAAATGCAACACTATGAATTTAAGGTAGTCTATAATCAGTTAAATATGAATGTTATAATCTCTCTGTTAATTAAAAGTACAAGGAAAGATATTGACTAACAGCCTCAGAAAGCAGAAACAAATAATAATAACAATAATAACTGGTTAACCAAAACCAAAACAAAGAAGGATAAAGTAAAAAAGAGAACAAATGGAACAATTAGAAAATAAAGAGCAAGTTGGTGGATTTAAAGTGGTTAAAGCAGAAAATAAGTGATGCATATGGAATTGGTGGATAAATGTAATTTAATTGTATTTCAGTTTAGATAGAGGCTGGGGAGCTTGGTGCTGGGTGGCTCAGTCAGTTGAGCATCTGACACTTGGTTTCTGCTCAGATCACAATCTCAGGGTCATGAGATTGAACCCTGCATAGGGCTCGACGCTCAGTGATGAGTCTGCTCGAGATTCTCTCCCTCTGCTCTTCCCTGTACTCATAATTTCTCTCTCTCTTTAAGACAAATACATAAATCTCCCCCCCCCTTTTTTTTAAAGGGTTAGATAGAGGCTGGGGAAATAGAATAGAAGCAATATTTGTAATATCATTAAATGGAAATGTAACAATTATCCATGTAAAAGAAAAAATTCAATGGACATGATTAAAAATAATCCATACTGCCAATAAGAGCCACATTTTCAATATGAGGATAAAGAAAAACTAAAAAGAAATGAATATAAAATAACACACGTGTTTACTTTAAAAATCTGGTGGTCTGTAAAGCAAGCATTATCAGAAATGAAAAGGATTATTTATAATGAAAAACAGTAAATAAAATAAGACAGTATATCAATCCAAAATGTTTATATGACTAAGAAAAACTGAAAGACCTAAAAGTAGAATAATACCCACAAAAGTAATTGGAGGTTTAATTTAGTATCTGTTAGAACAAATACACATGAAAGAATAGAGATATTGATGATTTGAAAAATATACTTAAGAAACTTCACCTAATTGAAATATAAGGAATAGTCAACCCAGTATTTGCAGAATTCATATTATTTTTTTTAAAGATTTTATTTACTTATTTGACAGAGACACAGCAAGAGAGGGAACACAAGCAGGGGGAGTGAGAGAGGGAGAAGCAGGCTTCCCGATGCAGGGCTCGATCCCAGGACCCTGGGATCATGACCCGAGCCGAAGGCAGATGCTCAACGACTGAGCCACCCAGGTGCCCCCATATTATTTTTAATGCTACATGGAACATTTATCAAAATTGATCATATAATGAGCCATAAATCAAGATTCAACAAATTTTATGGATTAAAGTCATACAGAATATGTCATCTGTCCACATTGGCATTATCCTAGAAATCAGTCAGAAAATGAAAATTACTAAACCCTCAACTGTTTAGAAATGATGTAACACTCTTGTGAACAATTTGTGAGTCAGTGAAGAAGTATAATGAAAATTAGAATATATTTTCATTGAATGATAATGACAATACAACATAACATAATTCTATCATGGAAGTATAATGTAGTACTTAGACAGTAATTTAGAACTATAAATAACTTTCAGTAGAAAAAGGGCTGAAAATCAATGACAATATTCCAATCTCCAAACTAGAAAAGAGATTAGAAATTAATCTCCAAAAAAAGAAATTAATCTCCAAAAAAAGTAGAAGGAAAGAAATAATAAGCATAAAAATGAAAAGTAAAAAGGAGAAAAAATGTATTTTCTGTAAAATTCATCATAGCTAAACATTGCTTCTTTGATAAAATTAATACAGTATGTAAACCCATTGCAAGACAAATCAAGGAAAAAAGATAAAACACAAATTATTGTTATCAGCAATGAAAAAGAATACATCACTACAAATTCCCACATGTTTAAAAGATAAGACATACATTTTAAAATTTATTTTTCCCGGGTTTACCAAGTATACTTGACAAATAAAATTGTACATATTTAAAATGTACAAACCTGATGGCTTAGATATACATATACATTGTAAAATAATTACCACAATCAAGTTAGTTAACACATCCATCACCACAAATAGTTACCTTTAAGTGTGTGTGTGCTGAGAAAACTTAAGATCTAAGCAAATTTCAAGTATACAATACGATATTAACTGTAGTCATCATGTTGTACATTATATATTAGATCCCAAAAACTTATTCATCTTATGAATAAGTTTGTACTCTGACCAATATCTGCCCATTTTCCTTACCTCCAGTCATTCTATACTCCTATGAGTTCAACTTTTTTTTTTTTTTTGTAAGATTCCACATGTAGATGAGATCATTCAGTATTTATATTTCTGTGTGGCTTATTTCAATTAGTATAATGCCCAAAACTAATTTTGTCCAAAAAAGGACAATTTAGATAAAATAGACAAGTTCTTTGAAAAGTACAACTTATATACAAAAGGAAACAAAAATGATTAGATCTATACCTATTAAACAAAAATATTGATCATGTACAAACTCTTCTAGAGAATATGTATAGGAAGATGTTATACTTACCAACACATTTATGAGGGCATCATAGCCTTGATTTAAACAACTAACAAGGGGTCACCTGTGTGGCTTAATCGATTGAATGTCTGCCTTCAGCTCAGGTCATGGTCCTAGGGTTCTGGTCAGGCTACCTGCTCGTGGGGAGCCTGCTTCTCCCTTTCTCCCCTGCTTGTGCTCTCTCTCATATGAATAAATAAAATATTTTAAAAATTTAAAAAAATAAAATAAACAGCTAACAAGGACATTACAAAAAAGGAAAATTATAGGTAAATGTCTTTTGTAAATATAGGCACAAAACACTTAAACCACTTAAAGAATAAGATATAACAACTGAATGAAATGTATTTCACAAATGCAAGTATAACATTAAAATATCAATCAATGTAATTCACTACATAAATAGAATAAAGCAGACAAAAATATAAGCAGGAAAATCAATGAATAGAATTTAACAGAACTTTATGATTAAAAACTGTCACTAAACTATGAAAAAACTTAGCAAAATTTTTAAAAGAAGACAAAAACATGAATCATAGCAACACCATCAAATGTCAATGGCATACAACTGTGCAGTTGGGAAAACAAAGTCAGTAACAGTTTAGATATGGAGCAATGTTTACACATGATTGGTGAGAATATAAGCTGGTAAATTTTTTCTTTTTTTTTTTCCTTTTTCCTCTGTAGTGAGGTATAAATGACAAAATCATAAAAGATTTAAAGTATACATCATGGTGATTTGATACTTGTATGCATTGTGAAAGGATTCTCCCCACCTATTTAATGAACATATCCATCACCTTACATATCTATTTATTAATATTTATTTTTTATTACTATTGGCATGAGCATTTAAGTTCTACTCCATTGGAAGTTTCAATTATATAACACAGTCTATGAACTATAGTCACCACATTTAACATTAGATCCTCAGACCTTATTCATGTTATAGCTAAAAGCTTTTTACTTTTTTACTCTCTGATTCTATGAGTTTTACTCTAAAAATATATATATCTTAGAATGAAAGATGGTTACCAGCGGAAAGGTAGCTGGGGGGATGGGTGAAATAGGTGAAGGGGAGTAAGAGTACACTTAACTTGATGAGCATTGAGTAATATATGGCATTGTTGAATAATCATATTGTACACTTAGAACTAATACAACAACACTGTGTGTTAACTACATTGGAAGAAAAGAAGAGAAGAGAAAAAGGAAAAAAAGTAAAGAGAAGAAAAAAATAGAAGAGACAAGAAGAAAAAAGAAAAGAAAAATAATGCAATGGCAAATGATGAATTCTGCTACATTTAACAATATGAATCAATCTCCCACTGATGCAACATAGACTGAAAGAAACTGGACTCTCAGGAGTATACAACATACAATTCAATATATGATTATTTTTAATGACAGTACATACTGAGAGGGGCAAGAGGTAGTAGCTTCATCTTCTTGAAAGCCACATATATTTTTATAAGATTTTTATTGATTGATTGATTGATGAGAGAGAGAGTGTGCACATGCAGAGGGGGAGGGAGAGGCACAAGCAGATTCTGTGCCAAGTGCAGAGCTTGAGCCAGGGCTCTTCCCAGGACCCTGAGATCAAGACCTGAGCAGAAACTAAGAATTGGAAGCTTAACTGACTGAGCCACCGAGGTGCCCCTTGGAGACTACATATTTATACCAAGATACCAAGTAAGATTTGTGAAGTGCATGTAAGTTAAACCTCAATAAAAATTAATAAAAAGATCAACATATAATATTTGTACATATCAATGATTAATTAAAATATATGGAAGAAGAACAAGGTGCTATTCAGACTGTGAACAAAAGATATATTTTTAGAAATAAATTTAGCAGTAATGTACAAATGCATAAAAAATTAATAGAGGCTATATCAAAAACAGTTGGTTGTCACCCAATAGCTTTCCAAATTAATTTCCAAGTTATGTATAGTTTATATTATTTTACACCCATTGGATTGGCAAAAATCAAATATAAATTCTCAATGTTAATGAACATTTATTTAGAAGGCCCCAAATCTCATACACATTTTATGAACCTTTAAATATCTTTAGTCACATTGGAGACTCAATCAGAAATTTTGAGTACTTTAAAACTACACCTATGATATAATCCAGAAATTAAAATTCTAAGTATTGCCTTGAGAAGTTTTTGTAAATACATCTAAGAGAAATGTAAAATGTGTGCCCATAGTGGCATCATTTAAAATAGTAAAATTTGGAAGCATGTATGAAATTCATCCATGCATAACTGAATAAATAAGATGTGAGGCATTATCAATTGAATATCATATAGAAGATGAAATCAATGGGCAAAACCTATATGTATCATCATGAATAGCCTGAAATTAATTAGTTTAATATAAAAGCATGTTAAAGGCACTTCTAATATGTTATTATTCATATCATACTATATAATGCTTAGCAATACATAAATCAGAAGTGACAGTATATAAAAAAGAGGAAACAGGGGCGCCTGGGTGGCTCAGTTGGTTAAGCCACTGCCTTCGGCTCAGGTCATGATCCTGGAGTCCCTGGATCGAGTCCCGCGTCGGGCTCCCTGCTCGGCAGGGAGTCTGCTTCTCCCTCTGACCCTCCCCCCTCGGATGTGCTCTCTCATTCTCTCTCTCTCAAATAAATAAATAAAATCTTTAAAAAAAAAAAGAGGAAACAGCTCCCACATCGTAGTAATTATCTGTAATTTTTGAGAATAGTATAGAACAGAGATATAGGAGAAACCATTATTAACATTGTTTTTTAATTATATAGGACATAGCCCAAATACAGCATCTTGAATTGGTTGCAGATAAAATTACTTCTGATCCCATATTTTAATAAATGTCATTTTTTGTGGATTCTATGGCATCTCTAGGAAGAGATGTAGAAGTAATATGAAACTGGAAGTTTTCAAAATATCCATATTTGTTAGAAAATATGCGCTGTATTTTGTGAAGGCAGTATACTGAATATGAGTATCACATATATTCTGTTGATATGGGAAGAAAAAATATCAAGTATGTCTTCATCTTAGCGTTTTTATGTATTTACTTTTCTATATTATACACATATTATGTAGTCCAGAGATTACAGTTCTATATATTTATCCTTAAGAAATTCTAGCAAATATATGAGAGGGATATAAATGTTATGCTCATGGTGGCATTGTTTAATATAGGGAAATATTGCAAGTGTGTTCAATAGGTAATTAATGGGCAAAATCCCTTAATTGTAGAAGGGATGGAGAGTATTTTTAAAGGTTATATTTAGCTCATATTCAATTCTGTTAACCCATTGTATTTCATATTGTTTTTTTTTTATTTTAATTTACATACAGGAAAATTCATACCATGTGGTATATAGTTCTACAAATCTTTCCAAATGCACACAGTAGTGTATTCAAAACTATAATCAAGATACAGAACATTTCCATCACCCCCAAAATATTTTTCTTAAGGCCCCATGGTAGCATCTCTCCCCCTCTACTCCCAAACTCTGGCAACTACTGGTGTTTTCCCTGCCTCTAAAGTTTTGCCTTTTCTAAAATGTCTTATAAATGGAAAGGTAGAGTATGTAGCTTTTGACTCTAGCTTCTTTTACTAAGAAAATGAATTTGAGATTGAGCAATATTTTGTGATCCAGTAGTTCGTTTTATTGCTGACCACTGTGTACCTTTGGTGCAGTTTGTTTATCCATTCATCTGTTGAAACACATTTTGATAGTTTCTAGTTTTGGGTGATTATAATTAAGACATATGCATACAAGTTTTGGGGTAACAGTGTTGAAGTCAGTAGTCATTATTGTGGATTTGTCTTTCTCCTTTCAGTTCTCTCAGTTTTGCTTTATTTATTTTGAATCTCTATTGTTAATTGCATACACATTTAGAAATGTTTTGTTTTCTTTATTATTACATAATATCCTGCTTTAACCATGGTAATAGTCCTTTTCCTGAAGTCTACTTTGATACTGTGAAGATACTCCCACTTTCTTTCTTTCTTTCTTTTTTTTTTTTTTGGTAAAAATTTTATTTATTTGAGAGGGAGAGAAAAGAGAAAGAGCACAAACAGGGGGAGGGGCAGAGGGGTAGGGAAAAGCAGACTCCATACCGAGCAGGGAGCCTAACACGGGGCTGGATCCCAGGACCCTGAGATCATGACCTGAGCCGAAGGTAGATGCTTAACTGACAGAGCCACCCAGGCACCCCTACTCCCACTTTCTTTTGATTAATATTTGTGTGGTATATTTTTTTCAGCCTTTTACTTTTACCATTTGTGTCTTTGTATTTCAATTGAGTTTCTTGTAGACAGTATATATTTGGATCTTGCTTTTTCTTATCTTTTTTTTTTCTTTTTTGCTTTATTTTTTTAGAGCAATTTTAAGTTTACCTAAAAATTGAGTGGAGGGTACAGAGATTCCCCATAAACTCCCTACTCCTACATGTGCATAACCTCCATATCTTGTTTTTTCATCTGGTCTGACAGTCTCTCTGTTTTGATTGGTGAGTTTAGACTGTTTACATTTAATACGATTATTAATATGGTTGGATTAAAATGCATCTCTTTTGTTTTGGTTACCTTCTGTTCTTTCTCTCATACATGTATATTCTTTTTGTGGCTCATAAAAATGTAATTTTTTTAAATTTTATTTCTTAAAGTATTAAAATACCATAAAATTAAAAATCTTTAATTTTCTATGACTATATAGCAAAAGTTATTTTTCCTAACTTCTAACAATGCTTTTAATGTTTGAAATAATAAATTTATTTTAATTTGTGTCATATTATTTTCTGTTTATTGTTTCATCCATTTTTATATAGAGCAGTAAACAAAGTACTTAGCAGTAACATGTAGCTTTTTGTTTTGCATTATTAAAAAAGAAACTATTAAAGATGGCTTAAAATGTTTGTCATTAAGTTTGGATTGAGTACTGCATGATTTTAAATATAACTGAGAAGAATGTAGAGTTTGAGCTCCTGTTTTGATGTTTAGCTTTTATAAATGGACGGAGAATCATATTGGTTCCATAATATCTAGTTAATATCTTTTTCTTTTTCTTTTTTTAAAAATTTTTTATTGTTATGTTAATCACCATACATTACATCATTAGTTTTTCATGTAGTGTTCCATGATTCATTGTTTGTGCATAACACCCAGTGCTCCATGCAGAACGTGCCCTCTTTAATACCCATCACCCAGGCTAACCCATCCTCCCACCCCCCTCCCCTCTAGAACCCTCAGTTTGTTTTTCAGAGTCCATCGTCTCTCATGGTTCGTCTCCCCCTCCGATTTCCCCCCTTCATTCTTCCCCTCCTGCTATCTTTTTTTTTTTTTTTCCTTAATATATATTGCATTATTTGTTTCAGAGGTACAGATCTGTGACTCAACAGTCTTGCACAATTCACAGGGCTCATCATAGCACATACCCTCCCCAGTGTCTATCACCCAGCCACCCCATCCCTCCCACCCCACCACCCCACTCCAACAAACCTGTTTGTTTCCTGAAATTAAGAATTCCTCATATCAGTGAGGTCATATGATACATGTCTTTCTCTGATTGACTTATTTCACTCAGCATAACACCCTCCAGTTCCATCCACGTCATTGCAAATGGCAAGATCTCATTCCTCTTGATGGCTGCATAATATTCCATTGTATATATATATATATATCACATGTTCTTTATCCATTCATCTGTCGATGGACATCTTGGCTCTTTCCATAGTTTGGCTATTGTGGACATTGCTGATATAAACATCGGGGTGCATGTACCCCTTCGGATCCCCACATTTGTATCTTTGGGATAAATACCCAGTAGTGCAATTGCTGGATCATATGGTAGCTCTATGTTCAACTTTTTGTGGAACCTTCATACTGTTTTCCAGAGTGGTTGCACCAGCTTGCATTCCCACCAACAGTGTAGGAGGGTTCCCCTTTCTCCGCATCCCCGCCAACATCTGTCCTTTCCTGACTTGTTAATTTTAGCCATTCTGCCTGGTGTGAGGTGGTATCTCATTGAGGTTTTGATTTGGATTTCCCTGAAGCTGAGCGATGTTGAGCACTTTTTCATGTGTCTGTTGGCCATTTGGATGTCTTCTTTGGAAAAATGTCTGTTCATGTCTTCTGCCCATTTTTGATTGTTCTTTGGGTGTTGAGTTTGATAAGTTCTTTATAGAGTTTGGATACTAGCCCTTTATCTGATATGTCATTTGCAAATATCTTCTCCCATTCTGTCAGTTGTCTTTTGGTTTTGTTGACTCTTTCTTTTGCTGTGCAAAAGCTTTTAATCTTGATGAGGTCCCAATAGTTCATTTTTGCCCTTGCTTCCCTTGCCTTTGGCGATGTTTCTAGGAAGAAGTTGCTGCGGCTGAGGTCGAAGAGGTTGCTGCCTGTGTTCTCCTTTAGGATTTTGATGGACCCCTGTCTCACATTTAGGTCTTTCAACCATTTGGAGTCTATTTTTGTGTGTGGTGTAAGGAAATGGTCCAGTTTCATTCTTCTGCATGTGGCTGTCCAATTTTCCCAACACCATTTGTGAAGAGACTGTCTTTTTTCCATTGGACATTCTTTCCTGCTTTGTCAAAGATGAGTTGACCATAGAGTTGAGGGTCCATTTCTGGGCTCTCTATTCTGTTCCATTGATCGATGTGTCTGTTTTTGTGCCAGTACCATACTGTCTTGATGATGACAGCTTTGTAATAGAGCTTGAAGTCTGCAATTGTGATGCCTCCAGCTTTGCTTTTCTTTTTCAACATTCCTCTGGCTATGCGGGGTCTTTTCTGGTTCCATACAAATTTTAGGATTATTTGTTCCATTTCTTTGAAGAAAGTGGATGGTATTTTGATGGGGATTGCATTGAATGTGTAGATTGCTCTAGGTAGCATTGACATCTTCACAATATTTGTTCTTCCAATCCATGAACATGAAACGTTTTTCCATTTCTTTGTGTCTTCCTCAATTTCTTTCATGATTATTTTATAGTTTTCTGAGTACAGATCCTTTACCTCTTTGGTTAGATTTATTCCTAGGTATCTTATGGTTTGGGGGGCAATTGTAAATGGGATCGACTCCTTAATTTCTCTTTCTTTTTTTTTTTTTTTAATTTCTCTTTCTTCTGTCTTGTTGTTGGTGTATAGGAGTGCCACTGATTTCTGTGCATTGATTTTATATCCTGCCATTTTACTGAATTCCTGTATGAGTTCTGGCAGTTTTGGGGTGGAGTCTTTTGGGTTTTCAACATAAAGTATCATATCATCTGCAAAGAGTGAGAGTTTGACTTCTTCTTTGCCGATTTGGATGCCTTTTATTTCTTTTTGTTGTCTGATTGCTGTGGCTAGGACTTCTAATACTATGTTGAATAGCAGTGGTGATAGTGGACATCCCTGCCACGTTCCTGACCTCAGGGGGAAAGCTCTCAGTTTTTCCCCATTGAGAATGAGATTCGCTGTGGGTTTTTCATAGATGGCTTTTATGATATTGAGGTATGTACCCTCTATGCCTATACTCTGAAGAGTTTTGATCAAGAAAGGATGCTGTACTTTGTCAAAGGCTTTTTCTGCATCTATTGAGAGGATCATATGATTCTTGTTCTTTCTTTTGTTAATGTATTGTATCACGTTGATTGATTTGCGGATGTTGAACCAACCTTGCAGCCCAGAGATAAATCCCACTTGGTCGTCGTGAATAATCCTTTTAATGTACTGTTGGATCCTCTTGGCTAGTATTGTGGTGAGAATTTTTGCATCCATGTTCATCAAGGGTATTAGTTTGTAATTCTCCTTTTTGATGGGGTCTTTGGTTTTGGGATCAAGGTAATGGTGGCTTCATAAAACGAGTGTGGAAGTTTTCCTTCCATTTCTATTTTTTGGAACAGTTTCAGAAGGATAGGTATTAATTCTTCTTTAATGTTTGGTAGAATTCCCCTGGGAAGACATCTGGCCCTGGGCTTTTGTGTTTTGGGAGATTTTTGATGACTGCTTCAATTTCCTTAGTGGTTATAGGTCTGTTGAGGTTTTCTATTTCTTCCTGGTTCAGTTTTGGTAGTTGATACAGCTCTAGGAACACGTCCATTTCTTCCAGGTTATCTAATTTGCTGGCATAGAGTTGCTCATAATATGTTCTTCTAATTGTTTGTATTTCTTTGGTGTTGGTTGTGATCTCTCCTCTTTCGTTGATGATTTTGTTGATTTGGGTCATTTTTCTTTTTGATAAGTCTGGCCAGGGGTTTATCAATCTTGTTAATTCTTTCAAAGAACCAGCTCCTAGTTTCGTTGATCTGTTCTACTGTTCTTTTGGTTTCTATTTCATTGATTTCTGCTCTGATCTTTATTATTTCTCTTCTCCTGCTGGGTTTAGGCTTTATTTGCTGTTCTTTCTCCAGCTCCTTTAGGTGTAGGGTTAGGTTGTGTATTTGAGACCTTTCCTGTTTCTTGAGAAAGGCTTGTATTGTTATATACTTTCCTCTCAGGACTGCCTTTGCTGTATCCCAAAGATTTTGAACAGTTGTGTTTTCATTTTCATTGGTTTCCATGAATTTTTTTTAATTCTTCTTTAATTTCCTGGTTGACCCATTCTTTAGTAGGATGCTCTTTAGCCTCCATGTATTTGAGTTTTTTCCGACTTTCCTCTTGTGGTTGGGTTCTAGTTTCAAAGCATTGTGGTCTGAAAATAGGCAGGGAATGATCCCAATCTTTTGGTACCGGTTGAGACCCGAATTGGGACCTAGGATGTGATCTATTCTGGAGAATGTTCCATGGGCACTGGAGAAGAATGTGTATTCTGTTGCTTTGGGATGGAATGTTCTGAATATGTCTGTGAAGTCCATTTGGTCCAGTGTCATTTAAAGTCTTTATTTCCTTGTTGATCTTTTGCTTAGATGATCTGTCCATTTCATTGAGTTGGGTGTGAAAGTCCCCCACTATTATTGTATTGTTGTCAATGTGTTTCTTTGCTTTTGTTATTAATTGGCTTATGTAATATACTGCTCCCATGTTAGGGGCATAGATATTACAATTGTTAGATCTTCTCGTTGGATAGACCCTTTAAGTAGGATATAGTGTCCTTCCTCATCTCTTATGACAGTCTTTGGTTTAAAATCTAATTTGTCTGGTATAAGGATTGCCACCCCAGATTTCTTTTGGCGTCCATTAGCATGTTAAATGGTTTTCCACCCCCTCACTTTCAATCTGGAGGTGTCTTTGGGTCTAAAATGAGTCTCTTGCAGACAGCATATCGATGGGTCTTGTTTTTTAATCCAATCTGATAGCCTGTGTCTTTTGATTGGGGCATTTAGCCCATTTACATTCAGCGTAACTATTGAAAGATATGAATTTAGTGTCATTGTATTGCCTGTAAGGTGACTATTACTCTATATTGTCTGTGTTCCTTTCTGGTCTATGTTGCTTTTAGGTTCTCTGTTTGCTTAGAGGACCCCTTTCATTATGTCTTGTAAGGCTGGTTTCGTGTTTGCAAATTCCTTTAGTTTTTGGTTTTCCTGGAAGCTTTTTATCTCTCCTGCTATTTTCAATGACAGCCCGAGCTAGTTTCAGGATTTTCTCCTTGTCTGTGAGACTCGTAAGTTTTACTATTAGATGTCAGGGTGTTGACCTATTTTTATTGATTTTGAGAGGGGTTCTCTGTGCCTCCTGGATTTTGATGCCTGTTTCCTTCCCCAAATTAGGGAAGTTCTCTGCTATAATTTGCTCCATTATACCTTCTGCCCCTCTCTCTCTTTCTTCTTCTTCTGGGATCCCAATTATTCTAATGTTGTTTCATCTTATGGTATCACTTATCTCTCGAATTCTGCCCTCGTGTTCCAGTAGTTGTTTATCTCTCTTTTTCTCAGCTTTATTTTCCATCATTTGGTCTTCTATATCACTGATTCTCTCTTCTGCCTCATTTACCCTAGCAGTTAGCGCCCCCATTTTTATTGCACCTCATTAGTAGCCTTTTTGATTTCGACTTGGTTAGATTTTAGTTCTTTTATTTCTCCAGAAAGGGTTTCTCTAATAACTTCCATGCTTTTTTCAAGCCCAGCTTGTATCTTTAAAGTGATGATTCTGAACTCTAGATCTGACATCGTACTAATGTCCGTATTGAGTAGGTCCCTGGCAGTTGGTACTACCTCTTGTTCTTTTTATTGAGGTGATTTTTTCCATCTTGTCATTTTGTCCAGAGGAGAATAGATTAATGAGAGGACAAAATGCTAGCAGGGTAACAACGTCCCCAGAAAATATACTCTAAACAAATCAGAAAAGACCTGAAGCCGGGGGAAAAGAAAGGGAAAGAAAAAGAAAAAGAAAAAAAAAAAGAAAAAGATAAAAACAAACTAAAACCGAACAACAAAAAAAAAAAACCAGAATATGATCATATATGATCAGGCTGGTGCATAGATCAGTGCCACACACTAGATTTTTGGTGTATTTTGGTCTGTTAGAAGAAAGTGCCTCCCAAAATTTTAAAGAAAGAAAAACTTATATATGTACAAAAATAAGGGTTGATATGATGAAGGGATGGAATATGAGTGTAAAGATGAAAATTATAAAAAATTTTATAAAAGGAATTGATAAGAAGTTGTTTGAAAAAAGAAAGAAGAGGATTTAAAAAAAAAAAGAGAATGTGATCAGGCAGGAGAGTAGAACAAAACCATACACTAGAGATTTAGGGTATATTTTGATCTGTTAGAATAAACTGTATCTCAAAATTTTAAAGAGAGAACAACTTATATATATATGCCAAAAATAAGGGTAACTACTATGAAGAGATAGAATATGACTCTAAAAATGAAAAGTAAAAATGTTTTTTAAAAAAGGTATTGATAAGATGTTGGTTGAAAAAGGGAAAAAGAAAAATTAAAAAAAGAAAAAAACAGTTAAAAAAAATTAACTTTGAAAGACTTAAGAATCATGGTAAAAAAGCCATGGAGTCTATGTGCATTATTCCCCTAGCGCTGAAGTTCTGCTGTTCTCATTGATTGGTAAACTTGGTCTTGTCTGGCTGTTCTCCCTGATCTTCTCGTGGAGGGGCCTGTTGCCATGGTTCCCAAATGTCTTTGCGGGAGGCGGAATTGCCCCGCCCTTGCCCCTCCGGGCTAAGTAATCAGCTCGGGTTTGCTCTTGGGAGCTTTTGTTCCCTGCAAGCTTTCTGTATAGCTTTGGAGGCTGAGAGTGAAAATGGCGGCCTCCCAATCTCCTCCCCAGAGGAGGTGAGAACTTGGGGCCCCGCTCCTCAGTGCGCCCCCAGAGAAAAGCTGTCAGTCACTCTCGTCCCCTCAGTCTCCGGCCGCACTCTGTACTCACCCGGCCTGTGACTGAGCATTTCTCTCTCTGGCACCCGACTCGGTGTGGAGTCTCCAAACCCAGCAGATCCCTGCGGTGCGCTTCCGCGCCACTCCTCCCGGGGGAGGAAGGGGAGTCTCCCCGGATCTGCCGCTTGTTGGGTCCCTGCTGGAGGAGCAGTGGCCCGACTGTGCCGTGGATCATGGTTTATGGCAACCCTGAGCTGAGAGCCCGCGCCTCAGCTCCATCTCTGCAGCCGGCTTCCCTGCTCCGATTCCTAGGACCTCTGCCGCACTCCGGCACCCCAGGTCTTTCTGTGACCCCGAGGGTCCTGAGACCACACTGTCCCACGAGGGTTCCACCCCCTGCTTAGCCACTGGAGCGACATCGCTCAGCGGAGCCAACTTCTAAAAGTTCCGATTTTGTGCTCCGTGGTTCTGTCACTTGCCAGAAGTGGCTGATGGAGGCCCCCTCTCCCGCCCTCTATCCTCCCGAATATCACCTTGGATTCACTTCTCCGCACGTCCTACCTTCCAGAAAGTGGTCGCTTTTCTGTTCAGAGAGTTGTTGCTATTGTTTTCTTCGATCTCCTGTTGAGTTTATAGGTGTTCAGAATGGTTTGATCCCTACCCAGCTGAATTCCTGAGACCAGGCGAAATCCAGTCTCCTACTCCTCTGCCATCTTGCTCTGCCCCCAGTTAATATCTTTTTTTATGCTCTCATTTTTAATTTTAGTAAAATAGATAATTTCATATTACATAGAGAGCAAGTCCATCTACTCATCATTGATAAAATTTTAGAAATATTTTCTATAAAAAGTTTAGTACTTGATTGGGAATGAATCCATTAGAACATGATTTCTATAGGTTAATATCTTAAGACATAGAATACTCCTTTTTAAAAGCATTTATTATCTATTTATTTTTTTAAGATTTATTTATTTGAGAGAAAGAGAACATGAGTGAAGGCGAGGGGCAGAGGGAGAGGGAGAAGCAGACTCCCCACTGAGCAGGGTGCCCGATGCCAGGCTGGATCCCAGGACCCTGGGATCATGACCTGAGCTGAAGGCAGATGGTTAACCAAGTGAGCCACCCAGGTCCCTCCATAGAATACTCTTATATGAAATTCTGTTAGAGATTAAATCATCTTATTTCACCTCATAATATGGTTACCAGGACTTGTGGTAGTAGTGTAGCCTTTGCCAACTTTTTACTTCTTGCTTTTATTGGTGTTATTAATACTGTCTTTAACCTGACATTTATTTGTAAGTATCTTTCAAAGCTACTGTTCCTTTTGGTGAAAACTAAGTTAAAATTAGAAGATATAATCCCTAAATCAGTTTAAGTTGGCAAACATAAGCTCTTATAAATCACAATATGTTGAAAGCCAGTGAAGCAGTGATGGCCTCATTATGAAAATTTCTGCATTGTGGAACTTTGACTCTACCCTGCTGATATACCTCATTTACTTGAAAATTTATAAAATTTGACATATGGACTTAGTAGGAAGTGGGAGGGGACTCCATATATTAAATATGAGTAGCACTAATAGTTCTTTTTTAAGATAAAAATGAAAGAATTAGAAATTCCAAAATAAAAAGTAAGTCAACAATTAACCACATGCTTATAAGCATATTTTCCTAGTTTTTGCATTGCCTAACCTAACCATGATCTATTGTACTTCCCCTTTGTCCCCAGATCTATCTCTAAGCTGATATAAATAACATCTCCATGTAGTTCTTCCTTGCTTTGCCTGTGACCTAAATTCCCAGGCTGGCTCCTGGATAGATTTTCAATGGTGCAGAACTGTAAATGCATACACACTGTATATACAAGGTGTGTGGGAATTAAAGAACAACTACTATAATCTCTGTGTTATAAACCACAGTGACGTGGGAATAAAGTTATATAATAATGATCTGTGTATCTAATTCAAACCACCTCCTACTGTTTGAGGGCCATAAGCCTCTTTCATGATACTTACCAACTATTTATGGGTACTATTTATGGGTATTAATAGCACTACCACTATTAAGTAGTGCTCAGTATTATTTATGTATCTGATGTATGCTTGGGAAGTAACCTCAATCACCACATGCCACTAGCTATTTCCTCCTCTCTAGATGACTTTCATTGTGTTTGGGGTCAAGTCTTCTACTACCTGTAAAGGTGCATGAAAGCAACTCATCAGTTATTAAGAGTAGCCTTGAATTCATTCAAATCACAGTCACTTTGCTATTTAAATATTAAACCATTATATCATACTTTATTACTGTGTTCAAAGATATATTTAGCATTTTATAATCTTCTGTGGTTCTTGCATAAAATGATATTTCCATCAAACTTACTTTCTTAGTTGAATGTGAATTATTTAATTTATTGTTTATTAATTAAAATTAAATTTTCCTTTTGCAGAAATAATTTTTATTTAGTCAATCAACAATATGCATTTATTTATGTCTTAAGTAGTGCTCAGTATTGGGCGCCTGGGTGGCTCAGTCGTTAAGCGTCTGCCTTCGGCTCAGGTCATGATCCCAGGGTCCTGGGATCGAGTCCCACATCGGGCTCCCTGCTCGGCAGGAAGCCTGCTTCTCCCTCTCCCACTCCCCCTGCTTGTGTTCCTGCTCTCGCTATCTCTCTCTCTGTTAAATAAATAAATAAAATCTTTAAAAAAAAAAAAAAAGTAGTGCTCAGTATTATTTATGGAATTGGCATCATATGAAAGAATCCTAAGAGATTTATTTCCAGTGATTGGGCAGTGTAATTGAGGATTCAAGAAAACACACAAGAAATAATTGATGCCAAAATAAAATGTGACACAGGAAATCAGATGAAAACTATTTGTGATGCACTATCATTCAGCATACTGAAGCATGTGGCTATCACTTCCAATGAAAAAGGAACTTTTAAGGAAATCCTTTATGTATTTCACTTCATTCCAATGTCTCTACACACTCAGTATTGCCTTAGAACAAAAACACTCAGTTGTAATACATAGTTTTGTAATTAATTGGAGTCAGGTATGTTTTTGTTATCCTTTGTTGACAATATTCTCTTGAGGAAACTTAAGCTCTTCAAGGGCATAGAATATAACTTCTATTTCTTTGTCAGTTCATTAAGGATTGCTTTAATGAAAACTAACAGATAGTGCAAATTTCCTCACTACTTGAGGAGACCCCAGCTTATGGTAGTCCTTGTGCTTTTACAATTCCCTCCATGTTGGAGGAAAGGCAAAAAACTGATTTCAAAGATTTGAAAAGAGAAATTTAAAAACTTCATTTTCAAAAAAAACCAGGCAAATAAAAAATGACTTATAATCTTTTCCAGCTTTTTGAGTCTATGATTCTATGATTAACTATCTCATTTACAATTGATGTCAGAAATACATCTTTTCTAACTTGCCATAGCTTCTTCCTTTCATTCTTTCACTTTAGGCTATTATTTATTAACTCGGTAACTGCATTATTTACAGTAACTGAAAAACATCGCTGAAGATTTTATGAGGCCTCACATTTACCAACTTTTCTGCTGATTAAGTGAAATAGTTTGGTAATAGTTTCAACTACCCAGGGAGTCCAAACTGTTAATTAAAAGTAAATCTGGGTAAATTATGACTGAAGCCCTTCTGGTTTCTTTTCAGTTTGAACTGCAGTAGTTGTTACCATAAATATTGAGAATTAGCACTTGAACTGAACTTTTCATTAAATTATAAAAGATTTTCTTAAAAGATTTTAAATAATTTATGATTTGGGTCTAGACATAGCCAAAGGGAGAAAACAAGAAATAATCAGGAGTAACTGAAGGTATTGTATAAAATGAGTTGGTTAAGAAAATACAAAGAGCCCAAACCTGGTTGTAGCATTTAGAATAAAAGACACAAATAATTAAGCTTTGGATTTAATTGAGACATAATATTTATCCTTTTTTTGAAGTACTTCTCTTTCTACAAAATTTGTTTCCTTGAAAACGTATTTAGTCAAGTAATATTGTATCATTTTTACTGGTTAACATATTTGTTTGTAATTGTTCTCAAATTGTTTCCTGCTAAGTTTTCTCATTTCAACTGTCTTCATACACATAATTTTCCTTTAAGGTCTTTTATGAACAATTCTTTATATCTGATTGGTGATAGAGAATGAATTTGTAATTCATTTTTGAATAAGTGAAATAATCTAAAAACTTTTGAAGCAGGTCTACTTACCTGCTTGCAATTTTGTTGAATCATGTTTTTATTTATAACCTTTGGAAGAATGTTAACTTAGCATTATAAAAATTATTAACTGGTGAAGCTATAAAGAAAACAGACTCTAGTCACTTTGTCCTAAAAGTACAATCACAAAACCAATGCATTTCAAAGACCTAGCTGCTTCCTTTTGTGATGTCTCCTGAGATCAGAGAATGAAAAAAAAAAAAAATCCTCCATAAATATGTATCAAGTATACCTGTTTGATTTATACATTATGCAGAAACATTAAGAAAACAGAGCTGTGTGTAACCTTGCAATAAAAAAATACATTCACCAAAAAAAACAAAAAACAAAACAAAACAAAACAAACAAATCATCATTTCCAAAAGAAGTAATGTGAAGCATTTTAGCTTTTCATGAAGAATAAAGGATAGCACTATCCTTGAAATTTGGCATTTAGATGTATTTAAATCATTAAGAAGTTATCCTGGCCTTGTTTCTTAAACATTTTGTTCTCTCCGTTAGTTTTTTTTACAACAAAATTTATCTTTCAAACGAGGGAATTTTTTAATTTTGTCAAGATGTAAATCCAAATTGTGCCATCAGGATGTAGTTTTGGCATCTTCTCCATAATGTAAGTGAAATAACTCTCTTCTCAAGAAGTGGACAGTCCCAGGGCGCCTGGGTGGCTCAGGTGTTAAGCGTCTGCCTTCAGCTCAGGTCACAATCCCAGGGTTCTGGGATTGAGTCCTGCATCAGGCTCCCTGCTCAGTAGGAAGCCTGCTTCTCCCACTCCCACTGCTTGTGTTCCCTCTCTCGCTGTGTCTCTCTCTGTCAAATAAATAAATAAAATCTTAAAAAAAAAATAAAGAAGTGGACAGTCCCTTTTAGAGGCAGATTTTCTGGGAAACAGTGCATCTTAACATTAGCACTGTTCAGCACTGAGGGAGGTGCTTCACAATGGGTTCTAATGACATTATGTATTTTTTTGCTTTGAGATATTAGTTGGCTTTTAAAATGTGTAATTTTTTTGAAACTTTCATCATTCAAAATATGTCCATTTGTTTCTAATCTTGTATTTATAATTTGTATTTTTTTAAAGGTTTATTTATTTACTTGAGAGAGCATGAGTGAGCGGGAGGGGTAGAGGGAGAGGGAGAGAGAATCTCAAGCAAGCCCCCTAGTGCAGGGCTCCATCTCAGATCTCACAACCTTGAGATTACAACCTGAGCTGAAACCAAGAATTGGACTTTCAACTCACTGTGCCACTCAGACACCCCTAATTTGTATTTTTATTTAATGAACACCCACAAAATTGTAAAAGTTTCATTCTCTACAAAACCTGAATCACCCCCTTTTCCTTGCCTAGGACCTTGTCCTGTCATCTGCAGTGGGAAGTGTAGGCTCTGGCTAGGGATATATGGTAACTTGGACTCCTTATCTCAGAATCAGCACTTTTATAGTATTACTGCCTGTTAATATAAGTGCGCTAGCTGGACTAGTAATTGCACTAACCAGGGAATAGGGAAATGAATCAATATGACTCTCTTCTAAATGCTGTTACATCAGTAATCCCAGTATCTTCCCTTTGCTTATATACTGATTTGCTTATATACTTTGAGAACTCCCAGGAGTTAAGAAGTTTTTGAAAGAAGTTCGTAATATATAATAGAAAGAAATTAAACATGAGGCTCTGTTTCTTTATTTTTCTCTTTTATATGGGTTAAGAGTTCAAGGTGGTTATAAGGACTTGAGGTTGCAGCCTTAAACTCTATTGAAAAAGTGGCCAGGGGGCATCTGGATGACTCAGTTGGTTAAGTCGTTGGCCTCTTCATCTTGGCTTAGGTCGTGATCTCAGGGTCCTGAGATGGGGCCCTGCCTTGGACTCTCTACTGAGCATGGAGCCTGCTTGAAATTCTCTGTCTCTCTCCCTCTGACCCTCTCCCCCCACCATCCCTGCTTGCTTGTGTGTGCTCTCTCTCTCTCAAAAAAATTAAAACATAAATAAAAATTAAAAAAAAAAAAGGAAAAGAAAAAGTGGCCAGTAAAGAGACCATATAAAAAGGGAACAGGTTAATTTTTCCAGAGTACATTGACATTTTCACTATTAATGTCCCTGAATTTTAAGTTTTTTCCTTCTTAGATGGTTGAAGAAAAGTATCGACCTTTAAGAAAAAGTTAACTATGAAACAATTATATAAACATTTTACATTTTCCCCTACTTTTATAGAGCGGTCTTAGCAGACTTCTTTTCCCCAAAGTACTCAGCAATAAAGTCTGGTGCTAAAAGAGTAGGCTAAATATGAATGAATGTGAAATGCCCTACTTATTTTCTGTGGACTTAATTGATTGAGCTCAGTTTAGGGGTACCTTTCCTATTGACCAGAAACATGGCTCATTAGACCAACTCACAAAGTGACCTTTTAAAGAAAGAGTTTCCAATACATTTGTTTATGTTCCATGTTGCTAAGAATAATGCTATTTGAAACTAAATACAATAATTTTGGATAATGTACAGCAGGTTTCATTTTAAATATAATACATGGGATTTTGACTTTAGGTACTTCTCTTTACATTATTTTAGATTTGAATCAAAGATAGCAAATTGCATGCAGAGATTCCTTTCACATGCCAATTCAATAGCCCCGTTTAAACTCAAATATTCCCTATTTTTTTACTTTTGACTGAAGTCATAATAGCATACTAGTGTTTTCTTTGAATTAAGTTCTACATGTTAACTTTCCTACAGGACTTGAACATATTAGTCTAAGTCTTCATTTTGCTCTGCAGTTAACAGAAACATCCATTTAACACACTATGCTTGATTTCCTGTTGAGTTTTGACTTACTGTGTTCTAAAGAATAATGGTTAAACAACACTCAGCTTAGTTCAGGTTGAGGAATAATTGAGTCTATACCATGGAAAATATTAAGATAGGGGAATTGAAAAAGTGATAAAAGAATATAAGGGTTTTTTTTAAAGATTTTATTTGTTTATTTGACACAGAGAGAGAGAGCTAGCAAGAGAGAGAGCACAAGCAGGGGGAGCGGCAGGCAGAGGGAGAAGCAGGCTCCCTGCTAAGTAAAGGAGCCAATGTGGGACTCGATCCCAGGACTCTGGGATCATGACCTGAGCCAAAGGTAGATGCTTAACCGACTGAGTCACCCCGGTGCCCCAAGAATTAAAGTTTTTGATACTATTACAGATGACCCTATTTGTTAGTGAATTACTTCCAAAAATAAAATTAGAACTTTTAGAGAGCAACTGTATGATTCTCATAGTATCAGAATGCTTGGAAAAAGTGAGGACTAAACATGTAGTTGCTTATGTGCCTTATGCCTCTAGCATTTTGTAAGGGCTGGACATAGTAAGTGGTTAAATTTAGGCCCTGGATCCAGACCATCTAGGGACAAACCTTGCCTCTCATATTACCAGTTGTGTGACACTGAAGAATTTACTCAGGAGAAATGTGCCTCAGTTCTTCCTACCTAAAATGGGAATCATTATAGAACCTGTTCCATAGATACGTCTTAGAACAGTGCCTATCAGATAAAGTTTAATGAAGTTTAATAAAGGATGCTATTTTAGTTTTGTTGTTGTTGCTTTGTCATGTTAGGTACACTGTCTCACTTACTCTAGCATTCTATGAAAGTGAGATATGAATCACCACTTTTTGGAATTCTATTTAAGTCACTCAGGGTTATTCATTCATCCAAATGAATCTGAATTTTTCCTTATGTGATTTAAAACTGATTATACTTGAAAATGTACCTTTTATTATAGTATAAAATTATACCAATGAGATATAAAAATGGATAGGTCTAATTTACATTTTTTATTTGGAAAGAGATAATTACTTTATATCAAAAATGATGAAGCTTGACATTTGCTTATTTTTTATTTACACTTATATTTTGCTATTTTCATTTTTATTGTTATTTGCCTTTTAAAATGTGGGGAGAAGTCAACTATTAACAAATTATAAGCTCTATTGAAGGGTGGTATATATAACACCCATTTAAATTTTTTCTTACATTTTATATATTTTTATATGAAATATTAGCACTGTTGATGGCTGGTAAAATATTTGAAGAATCTGAATCAATGTTCTTTCGGTTAAATGCTAGTTAGATATTTTGATCAATGCAAAGTGTTGTTATATAAAAAAATAAGATTTTCAGGACTTCTGTGTATAAAATATTTTCAATGGCTACTCTGCTATTTTTAAGATTCCAATGCCAGCATGTTGCTACATTTTGATATTTCACTTTTTTTTTTTTTAAGATTTTATTTATTTATTTGAGAGAGAGAGAATGAGAGAGAGTGAGTACATGAGAGAGGGAGGGTCAGAGGGAGAAGCAGACTCCCCACCGAGCAGGGAGCCCGATGCGGGACTCGATCCAGGGACTCCAGGATCATGACCTGAGCCAAAGGCAGTCGCTTAACCAACTGAGCCACCCAGGTGCCCGATATTTCACTTTTTTAACAACAGAGGTGAGTGGACTTCTGAAACTAAAATTTGAAATATTCAAAATTATAAATCACTTTATTCCTTATAGGATATTTAACAAACACATGAATACACATGTCCTTGTGCTCTGTGCTGTGTTTCCCAAGATCCACAAAGTAGGTGTCACTTATTTCCCACCTACAGGTTCCTAATCAAGACCTATAACTTTGATATGCCTGAGATTTAGGTATTAAATTTTTCTCTAGGAAATTTTTGAGATCTCTCTTGTGGTACAGCTAATTCAGCACCAATTATTCTTTCTGCTAATCCTACTTTTACTTTAAGACCCAAAGAAATTATGGCCTCTTTCTTTTCCTCTGATTAAACCCCAGGCTTTTTCCTCTACATTTAGTAACTCTGTCTTTAACCTGTTGGATAACAAGCCGAGGACCTCAGCACCTTTCCTTTAAGGCAACGGCCCTACCTTCCTCAATATCCAGCCCCTGAAATGGCCAGAATATTGAAAATGAGCTCAGGGCCCCAGTCTTTCCTTCTAGGCCTTGCCAACTACACCCTGTCCCTTCCTGAGTATCTGAGTGTTGTTTGTTCCAAGACTCCAAATTATTAAGTTCTACCTGTATACAATTTTTGTTCTCTGTTCTCTTCGACCTCTTTAGCCCAGGGATTATTCATCATATTCACCACTGACCATATTCTTCCACCAAACTCTTCTAATAAGAGTTTCCAATACTTAGTAGTTATATACCATCTATTGTTTCAGTGTTTTGTGCATATTAACTTATTTAATCTTCACAACAATTCTAGTAGTGTACAATTTAGTTTCCCAATGTTATATATGAACAAATGGAGTCACAGAAACATAAGGTAGTATGTCCATGGTCAAAAAGTCTACATGTAGTAGAGCTGGCTATTGAAAACACATAATCTGACCACAGGGATCCATCTGTTTCACTACTATGCTTTCATGCCTTCTGATCTGCTTTCCTGCCTCTCTTTTTCTTTCCATCTGGCCTCTGTCATTATCCCTAGCTTGCAGCTCCCTTTTGATAATGCACATTTTTCAAAATGCCAGAGATATATCTATGAGAAGCTGTGAATGGTAGTCTATCTTGCCCTTAAGCCAGTGCCTCTGTTGTCCTATTTGGGGTGAGAAGCCTTTCTTCAGTTTTCACACAGATTAGTTATAAGCAAACATGAGTTTTTCTAATATATGTCAATGTCAGAGTACTTACGCAGCACTGGGCATTATTAAGCTATATACATGGGCTTTCTCTTTACTCCTTTTTATTAAATTTCAAAAAAAATTTGGTGAATTCCAAAAAAAATTAAGGATTTTTTTGTTACACCTCAATAAATGATGAACCAGACATTTGCTTAATAAGCTAAGTCTTCCAAACATGTTTAATACATACTACCTCCTGAGTTATCCCTGGACACAAGATTTGTTCCAGGGATTCTTCTTGTCTTTGGAGAAGACGTTACCCTTTTCTGAGACTCCAACGTGGGCAGTATTTGGCCAATATCTCTGTTATATTTTGCTACAGAAAAGATGACAAACTAAATAGATGTCCAATTACTCATGTGATCTATACAAAGGATTACTGTTGGGAAAACTAAGTTGATTCTTTAGAAACTTTACTTATAAAGGTTGTTCGAGATGGCAAATAATGAGATTTAAGTTTCTTGGGACTATAAGAAAGGATACCAGTATAGAGGATAAAATCCCTGATTTACTATATCTAGTCTTCCATTGACAGAATGATTCTAATATTGTGAAAGTTGTTTAACCACTGTGAAATGAGGCACTAGGACTAAATAAATTCAGAAGCCTTTTCCAGCACAAAATTGTATATTCATGATGGCATAAATAGCAGAGGAATATCGTAATTATAGCATTTAGTCAAAAATGGTCTGCCCTTTGGCAGGATAAATGTTGACTATTCATATGATTTCTCTACTTATGCATGCTTTAGGAATATCTCCAATTAAAATTTTTCCTGTGTTGATATTTAAGCATCTTTACTAATTATAATATTTTAAAATAAGGAACATGTACTCTTCAGAACATTTTATATTTTCAATTTAATCTCCTGCTTCATAATAATGGAATTTCAGATCAAATACTTCCTAGCTTTAGAAGTCATTCATCAGATACAAAGGATATATTGAACTAGAGGGCAGATGGAGTTGTAATTTTTTACTCTTGATTCTTTCCTTTAGCTTCCCAAGTAAGACTCTGAAGACCATGGTCTTGTTAATCCTGTAGAGTAAGAGTTTCTGCATCATTGGTGATAGTGATGAGTTACATATTTGACAAAGGTTAGGAAGCTTTAGAGCCATTTGACAGCAATGACAACTGAAGATAGAAGTGGTTTTCCACTCCTTTTTCTGGAAACAGAGTAGCAACATCTTTGCTCAAGAATTTCCATCAGAGTAGAAGACCTTTACCCTATTTGTAATTGTCAATATTTTACTCATTCTCTGAAACTCAGTATAAATGATACGCTTTCTCCCAAAACTTTTAGCTAATTGGAATTAAAATCTTTCATGTAGGATACAAAAACAAACGAACAAACCAAAAACAACCCACAAATAAAGAAACCCTGAGATATAAGAGCCATTTAATTGTAATTCTACCAGAGTACATTCTGTAATATATTTTTGATTTATACTTATCTAAATTCTTGTTTTATTCCCACAAGTTGTCAGTAGATGAGGACTGAAAGCCAGAATCAGATACTGTTGAATTCTCTGTTTTCAGAATGCCTAGAGAAGCTCAATTAACATGGTAGACACTTATTCAGTGTTGGTAGAATTGGATTCAAATGATTAAGGGGATGGAAACATTGAGATAGCAGACACTCTAAATCAACATTTGTGTCCCCCGCCTCCACCTAGGTTGGTTATCTTCAAATTTGCTGGCAGAAGATTTTGCTCCCCTGCTCCCCACAAAAGAAGTTTTTATTCTATTTTGGTTCATCTTCTACCTACAGAACTTAGAATAAGAGAAGCTACTTACTGTGCCAAAGATCTCACTTTCCAATTAATGGTTGAATCGGAAAAAGAACCTGTACTGATTTTACTCACAACAAATCACTGTTCTGCCTTTTCCAAGAATTACAGTTAAATGGTGGAGATGTGTTAGAGGAGGAAGAAGTAATACAGATGAGAGTTTCAGTTGTTTCAGTGATTATTATGTTAATTATGTTAAAGTTATCAAAATAAGCTATGGCGATCATTACCTAAGTGTGTGTTATGGATTGCGCTACATTAAGAAAATACATATACAGGAAAAAACAATTTCCAATGCATGGAAAATACAAAAACTATTCGGCATTTCAGAATAAAGTGAAATTGCTGTGGGTTATGTTGTAAGAGAATGAGAAGGTATTGATGCTTAGCCTTGAATAATAGGTAAGAATTACATTGTTAGCTTGGGAGAGTGTAAGTTGATATATCCATTTTAAGCAAAGATAAATTGCAGTTGAAGGTGTTTAATAATCTGTTGGTAAAAGTCATTTGAACATACACAGATTTAAAACCACCACATTACAACTACCTCTATGAGAAAAGCATAAGTCAAACACTGAAGGGAATTTAAAAAAGGAGAGTGATGTAAGCTGGATTGATTGAGAATGAAAAGATCCCATCCATGAACAGTACATATCTTAGATAAAGACACATTGGTATTACTGAAGCCAAATGATATTCAGCAGTCTGTGGCTGAGTGGACACCCAACTCAATCTATCTCCATAGAGACATAAACATGTTGCACTGATTAACTGAGCAGAATGTCGTATTTCTATGATTTAGATCCTCTAAAAGTATACTCTCAAGTTCAGGGATTTATGCAGCATTTAATTCTAAATGGCCCATTCAGAAGTAGAAAAAAACCAATGAGTATAAATTTAACCGAGAAATTTAACCATGGTAACTGTGAAAAATCACCAAGAAGCAATAGCTCTTAAATTCTGCAATATTATTACCAACATTAGATATCTGAGGAGGAATATAGGAATATACCAATAAAATTGAAGTGATCTAGGAATAAAGGTTAGGTAAAAAATGTAGACGTAGAGATTTAGAGTTGAATACATATATCAGCCTTATTGATTAAGGGTTAAATTTTTTGTAGAAAGGAAATCTCACAATTGTAAAAAATCCACTTTTGATATTTAAGAGGCTGTATACAGTTGTTGTATGGGAAAAATGGTTCTACAACTTTCATGTATCAATAAGGCTCACAAATCAAAAGCCAGATACAACTCCAAGGCCATTTTTTTGACACCTTATTTTTCTAACTCTTAATTAGGTACACAACCAGTGGTGTTAACTTGGGGATTAATTTGTAAATGATGTAATCATCCTTTGGTAACATTAGGGAGAACATTATGTGCTAAAGCTTTAATTATACTCTTATGCATTTATCCCACTGAAATCCTATTTAAAAATTGGGATATAATATCTAATGTCAGGAATTAGATTGTCAAGTATTAGATTAGTTACTGAGCCACATGATGAAAAATGCCACTGAACTGTATTTCTGGATTATTGCAGATTTTCAAGTTTAAATAATTTTTTTAAAAAAGATAACTCTTAAACCCACAATGATATTATTTTATAACCACTAATAGAAATAACATCCACATCTATTTCAAAGAACAGAAACACACCGCTTGCTTATTTGTTGAGCATAACATAGTCATGTTTCAAGCAGAAACTTTATTTAGAACACTCTTGATGTGTTTGCTTTCCACCTTATTGTAGAACTTCCCTGTTATGTATCCATTATTTAAAACATGTTTGTCTTCCCAGAAAAATGTAGTAACATCTTGAGGTTTTTTTTTTCTTCAGAATGGAATGACTGGACTTGATGCCCTACTTAAACTTTTATCATTACTCATAGCTGAGGAAATAAATTATGCTATTCCACTAGTCTCTGTGTGAATAATAGCATTTTATTTCAGAAACCTGCATCTAAAGTTTTATCTCTAAATGGAACTTGTAATACCCTTCAAAACAAATGACCCTGACCATTAGCTAGACTTTTTGTTTGTTTATACCTAAATGCCTGGCATGTGGTAGGTACAAAATGCATCTTACCTCACCTTCCTCTTTGATTTATTTATTTATTTATTTATTTATTTACTTACTTACTTACTTATTTTAGAGGGGGAGAGGGAAGGGGAGAGGCAGAGGGGGATGGAGAGAGAGAATCTTAAGCAGGGTCCACACCCAGCACAGAGCCCTACTCAGGGCTGGATCTCACAACCCTGAGATCATGACCTGAGCTGAAATCAAGAGTCAGATGTTTAACCAACTGAGCCACCCAGGCACCCCTTCCTCTTTGTATTTTATATGTGTCCCAGCATGTAACTTTTTTTTAAGATTTTATTTATTTGAGAGAGAGTGAAAGAGAGAGCATGAGCATGGGTAGGGGCAGAGGGAGAAGGATAAACAAACTTCGCACTGAGCAGGGAACCAGATGTGGGGCTTGATTCCAGGACCCTGGGATCATGACCTGAGCTGAAGGCAGGTGCTTAACAAACTCAGCCACCCAGGTGCCCCCAGTCATGTACCTTTTTAAGCAAGAACATCCCATCCCCAAGAATGCCACTTTTTAAGATGGAAGTTTTTTAAATTTCTGGAAGCACATGACACTTTGAGAAAATCTTCACCTATAATTTGGATGTTCTTTCAACATTAAGCTTTTCATTGTTTTGATCATTTTCTATCCAATATCTTTAGTAAGGGGTTGTAGTTCTGTTTTGAAGGGTCCTTGGTACAAAAGGAGGGGAGGACTGAGAATCAAGGAATAGAGTTTAAAATTGGGTTGGGAGTCAAAACCAGACAAAGAGCCCACCCAAAAGGAGAATTACAGACCAATATCCCTGATGAACATGGATGCAAAAATTCTCACCAAGATACTAGCCAGTAGGATCCAACATTACATAAAAGGATTTTTCACCACGACCAAGTGAGATTTATTCCTGGGCTGCAAGGGTGGTTCAATATCCACAAGTCAATCAGTGTGATACACTACATTAATAAATGAAAGGACAAGAACCATATGATCCTCTCAATAGATTCAGAAAAAGCATTTGACACAATACGGCATCCTTTCTTGATAAAAGCTCTTCACAGTGTAGGTATAGAGGGAACATACCTCAATATCATAAAATTCATATACAAAAAGCCCACAGCAAATATCATTCTCAATGGGGAAAAACTGAGAGCTTTTCCCCTAAGGTCAGGAACATGACAGGGATGTTCTCTCTCACCACTGTTGTTCAACATAGTACTAGAAGTCCTAGCATCGGCAATCAGACAACAAAAAGAAATAAAAGGCATCCAAATCAGCAAAGAAGAAGTCAAACTCTCACTCTTTGCAGACGACATGATACTCTATGTGGAAAACCCAAAAGACTCCACCCCGAAATTGCTAGAACTCATACAGAAATTCAGCAAAGTGGTAGGATATAAAATCAATGCACAGAAGTCAGTTGCATTTCTATACACTAACAATGAGACAGAAGAAAGAGAAATTAAGGAATTGATCCCATTTACAATTGCACCAAAAACCATAAGATACTTAGGAATAAACCTAATCAAAGATGCAAAGGATCTGTACTCAGAAATCTATAGAATACTCATGAAAGAAATTGAGGAAGACACAAAGAAATGGAAAAACATTGCATGCTCAAGGATTGGAAGAACAAATATTGTTAAAATGTCTATGCTACCTAGAGCAGTCTACACATTCAGTGCAATCCCTATCAGAATCCCATTAACATTTTTCAAAGAATTGGAACAAATAATCCTAAAATTTGTATGGAACCAGAAAAGACCCCGAATAGCCAAAGGAATGTTGAAAAAGAAAACTAAAGGTGGTGGCATCACAATCCTGGACTTCAAGCTCTATTACAAAACTATAATCATCAAGACAATATGGTACTGGCACAAAAACAGGCATATAAATCAATGGAACAGAACAGAGAACCCAGCAATGGACCCTCAACTCTATGGTCAACTAATCTTCGACACAGCAGGAAAGAATATCCAATGGAAAAAAGACAGTCTCTTCAACAAATGGTGTTGGGAAAATTGGACAGCCACATGCAGAAGAATGAAACTGGACCATTTTCTTACACCACACACAAAAATAGACTCAAAATGGATGAAAGACCTAAATGTGAGATGAATCCATCAAAATCCTAGAGGAGAACACAGGCAGCAACCTTTTGACCTTAGCTGCAGCAACATCTCCAAAGGCAAGGGAAACAAAGCAAAAATGAACTATTGAGACTTTATCAAGATAAAAAGCAACAAAATCAAAAAACATTCTGTAATGGGAGAAGGTATTTGCAAATGTCTTATCAGTAAAGGGTTAGTATCCAAAATCTATAAGAACTTATCAAACTCAGCACCGAAAGAAGGGAGGGGAACCCTCTCACACTGTTGGTGGGAATGCAAGCTGGTGCAGCCACTCTGGAAAACAGTATGGAGGTTCCTCAAAAAGGTAAAAATAGAGCTACCCTATGACCAAGCAATTGCATTACTAGGAATTTACCCAAAGATACAAATGTAGTGATCCGAAGAAGCACCTGCACTCCAATGTTTATAGCAGCAATGTCCACAATAGCCAAACTGTGGAAAGAGCCCAGATGTCCATCGATAGATGAATGGATAAAGAAGATGTGTATATATATACACAATGGAATACTACTCAGTCATCAAAAAATGAAATCTTGCCATTTGCAATGACATGGAGGGAACTAGAGGATATTATACTAAGTGTAATAAGTCAGAGAAAGACAATTATCATATGATTTCACTCATATGTGGAATTTAAGAAACAAAACAGGGGAGCATAGTGGAGGGGAAGGAAAAATAAAAACAAGATGAAACGAGGGAAGGAGACAAACCATAAGAGACTCTTAATCATAGGAAACAAACTGAGGCTTGCTAGATGGGAGGGAGATGGGATGATGGGGTACCTGGGGGATGGACATTAAGAAGGGCATGGAATGTAATGAGTGCTGGGTGTTATATAAGACTGATGAATCACTGAATTCTACCTCTGAAACTAATAATACAGTATATGTTAATTAATTCAATTTAAATAATAAAATAGTAAAATAAAATAAAATTGGGTTGCGAGTGAGATAAGAGAGTTCCAGGGTTGGGGAAGGATTGCATTTATAGTAGAGTCTAGATTTGACAAAAGGGGCTGAGACATTTGAATCTGTTGAACGCTTGTTGAATTTTTTTTTTTTAAGAGACGTGCATTTTTTTATTATGTTAATCACCATACATTACATCATTAGTTCTTGATGTAGTGTTCCATGATTCATTGTTTGCATATAACACACAGTGCTCCATGCAGTACGTGCCCTCTTTAATACCCATCACCAGGCTAACCCATCCCCCCACACCCCTCCCCTCTAGAACCCTCAGTTTGTTTCTCAGAGTCCATAGTCTCTCATGGTTCATCTCCCCCTTCGATTTCCCCCCCTTCATTTTCCCCTTCCTGCTATCTTCTTCTTCTTTTTTTTTAAACATATAATGTATTATTTGTTTCAGAGGTACAGCGCTTGTTGAATTTGAAGGGTTGTAATGTCTACCATGTTTCATCAGCTAGTGTGTCTGTTAATACTGAAAAATAATCTTAGTCATGGCTTCAATTACATTTCTTCCCACTTAAATTAATGTACTATTTAATCATGTTTGAATAAACATGATTTTAGGGATCCATCTTCAGAGGTATGTTATGGATATATTGTTTTACTGTTATTAGCAATAGGTTTGTTTTGATATCAGCATACCTTCTTTGCTATTTTTCTCCTTAGCTGATGATGGTTCTAGTCATGAGGAGAATGATTATGAGGTTTATCAGCAAAATCATTATTGATCACCTGTTATGTACCAGACACTGTAATAGGTGCTAATAACATTTATAATGATACCCCTATGCAGCTAGCAGAATAAAACATAAAACAAATAGATAAATAAAATATATTGAAATGCTTGCTATGTGAAGGGATTCTCTTTGGTTTGCTGCATTTTATGATATGCATCAGAGAGGATTTTCTCAAGAAGAGAGACATCTGAGCCTGTTTTTTTTTTTAAGATTTTTTTTAAATTTATTCATTTGAGAGAGAGAGAGAGACAGGCAGACAGACAGAGAGAGCATGAGCAGGGGAGAGAGGCAGAGGTAGAGGGAGAAGCAGACTCCCTGATGAGCTGGGAGCTGGATGTGGGACTCCATCCCAGGACCCTGAGATCAAGACCTGAGCTGAAGGCAGACACTTAACCATCTGAGCCACCAGCATGCCCCCCAAGCTAAGTTCTGGAGGAGGAAAGATATTCGGGAGAATGTGTAAGGGCAAGAATGTCATAGGCAAAGGGACAGGCTTGGGCAAAGAAAGGGGAAGAAAGATCATCATGTGTTTGGGAACCTGTAAGTGATTCAGTTTACCTAGAATTCACAGTTTCAGCAGGAGCATGGAAAGAGTTGATACTAAGGGGAAAAAAATCTTCCTCCCTCCTTCCCTACTTCCTTTCAGTTTTGTTCATCAGATTAACAAGCATCCCTACCAAATACTAATTTGAAGTCAAAGAATCAGCTCTGATCCTTATCTTTGTGGGGTCATAGGATCCCCTAAGATCCTCATTAATGCAATTGCTTCTCATTTTTTCCCCACTTTCTTGCTCTTTCACCTAAATGTGATTTATATACAGAAAAGTAATTGAAAACTGTCTAGTTCTTGTCAACTAAAAAAAAAAGAGATTATTCTGTATCTTATGAGATATTTGCAGCTGATCAAGTTTCTTCTATTCGTAAGTTCTCAAACCACTTTCCTGTAGATGGGATTTAGCTCTGTTCTGTAACAATGCACAGTGAATTTCTCATTTGCCCTTAAGCTCCTTGGCCCAGTGACACTCCACTTTAAGTTTAATCAGACAGAAAAATCACAAAAGCCCCAGTCTCAAGTGACCACTTTGACCTTTTTTTCCTGAAATGATGAAGAGAAGAAATTTCCCTATTTTGTGCAGTCAGTATGTGATTCTCCACACACCTATGTACTGTGTTTGCTTCAAATCCAGGGTGACCCAGGTTAATGCCATCTTTGTCAGTGGGAAAACCAGCACTATGCTTTGAGGCCACTATAAGCAATCATTTCTAGTAACTCTCTCCCTGAGGGTATAATTTTCATCAGGGGTTTTTTGAAGAGAGGCAAAAAAAGGTTTGAGAAAGACTAAGAGATCTGCTTAGTAGGGCTTGACTAAGTAAGGAATTGGATTTGGCTCATTTCTTAAAGCCATGGTTCTTGAGCAGCAAGTGTTCTTAAGACAAGAAATCGGACTTTTCCTCTCACTGGTCTCCAGAAATCATGTGCATCCTGAACGTCTCATCATCCCACAAATTTGTGGCTGGGCTTTTCGATTAATGATGTAACACCCATACAGATATGTTGACTTGTTTATTGGTTATAGGAAATCCAGGGTACTTTGAGGCTACTTATTATTATTATATTATTATTATTATTATTATTAAATTTCAGCTTTATTGAAGTATAATTGATATGTAAAATTGTAAGATATTTAAAGTGTAAATCATAGTGACTTGATGTATGTACACATTGTGAAAGGACTTCCACCATCCAGTTAATTAACAAATCCATCAACTCACATATTTATCTTTTATTCTTTCTTTTCCTTTTTTTTTTTGGTGAGAACATTTAAGTTCTACTCTCTTAGAAAATTTCAATTACAGAACATAGTATCAACTCTAGTCACCATGTTTTACGTTAGATCCTCAAATCTATTCATTGTATACCTAAAAGCTTGTACCCTTCTACCAAACTACTCCTTTTTCCCCACCCACCAGCAACCACTTTTTTACTCTTTGATTCAGAGTTTGACCTCTTTTGTTTTTTATTCCACATATAAGTGATACCGCACTGTATTGGTCTTTCTTCATCTGGCTTATTTCGCTTAGCATAATGCCCTTAAGGTCTATCCATGTTGCCATAAATGATAAAATTTCTTTCTCATGGTTGAATAATATTACAATATATACACCTTCTTTACACACTCACCCGTTGATGGACACAAGTTATTTCCATATTTTGGCTATTGTGAATAATGTTGCAATGAACATGGGAGTGCAAATAACTCTTCAATATCCCCTTTGAATTTCCTTTAGATACATACCCAGAAGTGAGATTACTAGATCATATGGTAGTTCTATTTTTTTTTTTTTATTGTTTGAGGAACCTCTAAATTGTTTTCCGCTATCGATGCACCAGTTTATATTCCCATCAGCAGTGCCCAAGAGTTCCCTTTCTCCACTTCCTTGCCAACATTTATCTCTTACTTTAAAAACAAACAAACAAGCAAACAACCGTTCTAATAGTTGTGAGAGCTCATTGTGGTTTTGGCTTGTATTTCCCTGGTAACTAGGGATGTTGAGCACCTTTTCATTTGCATGTTGGCTATTTGCATGTCTTCTTTGGAAAAATGTCTATGTAGTTCCTCTAACCATTTTAAAATCAGATTGGTTATTTCCTATTGAATTATATGAATTCTTTATATAGTTTGGATATATCAGATATAGAATTTTGAAATATTTTCTCCCATTTAGTAGGTTGTTTTTTCATTTTGTTGATGATTTCCCTTACGGTACAGGATCTTTTTAGCTTGATGTAGTCCCACTTGTTGCTTTTCCTTTGTTGCCTTTGTTTTTGCTCTCAATTATAAAAAAAAAAAAAGTCATTACCAAATCAAGATAAAAGCTAAACAGGTATTTGCAATGCAATAAAGGTTAAAACTAACATTCGAGTTTACCCACTGAAAAAGCAATTAAAAAGAGATGATGATTTATCATCACAACCAACGTACGAAATGCTTTATAAATGTATGGTTGAAGAACCTGAAGAAGATGTGAAATGAAATCAGCATAAACTGGGATATCAAGGAGATATGATTAAATTGTGATTGTCACTAAGAACATTTAAATCTAATCCATATAACTATAATCATATGAAAGAATATTTTTAAACAGAAGTGAATGAACTCAAGAAATTTTTAACACCTTCCGTAAGAAAAGAGTACCTCACTCAGCTGATAGGAATGAGTGGTCCATTTAGGAGGTTTATACCTATCATAAAGATGGCTGCTTTGAGCTATCATATTTTAAGTCCTAGAGATTAATAGCATTCTTCTGGTTTAGAGCCTATCAGGCAAAGTTTGAATTGCATTGTCTCCCCATAGAATTTCTGTATGTGTAGACAATTATAACCAGCCCCACCAGCAACCATTCATTCTCATGATGAATTAATACTTGAAATTTACTTGTACATTACTCATCTGTATAAATGAAAGTAAGTCTGGAAGTGGCATGACACACAGAGAAAAATTAAATGTTTGCACTTGAAATGCTACAGACAACGCCCAAACATGTCTTCAACACAAAGTAATATCAATCTATTGGCTCTCTTTAGAAGGGACAGTTTCCTCAGATTGTTCCCTAGTTTCACAGCATGGCCCTTCAAATGCAAAAGCAATGATCAGGACAGGTAGGAGAAAGAGAAAGCAGGGAAGAGAGACGTTAGAAGAGAAAATAACTTAGTGAACCAACTATGTTGGGTCCACATTTATATTTGTGAACAATGTCTCTATTTTGTCACAATTAAAGCACATAGAACTTAAATAATTTATTTTGCAAGGTATTTTTCAAAAAGGCAGCCAATCTGGTTGTTTGGGTGAACTTGAACTCCTCCTGTCTTCTGATCGTAAGCAGTGTGTGAACATGTGTTGAATAGTGTGTATGTGCTAGTGTGTGTATGTGAATGTGTGTGTGTGTTTAAGAACATTTTTAAAGATAAACCTTTTGTACAATGGATATAAATAAGCGAACTTAGGAGATGTTCCCTGTTTGGGTTAAAAAAAAAAACCTGTGTACATTTCCTTGTTCAAAAAGTGTTAAGCTTGTTTCTATATAAATACATATACATATATATTTTTTAACTGAACATTAAAATAAAAAAGGTTATCACTGATTCCAGATATTGTGTGTTCATGTGAAGAAATACAGAATTATCCAAGGACTCATTTCTACTATAAAACTTGTCCAGAGAGCTCTCCTAACACCCATATATATATTTCCTAAATAGTGAGCAATAATCTTAAATTGATTATTTTGTTCCTCTGGGCAATCTGGTAGCTCTCTTTTGCTCAACCATCTACAGACACAGTCAGGTGAAACATTGTCTCTGGAGATGGAAGTGGAGATTTATTAGAAGAAAGACAGTGGGAGGTATTGGCTCTTCATGTAGGCCAGTGTTAATGGGACTGGGGTCAAAGTTCAGGTTTAATGGTCTTTAGAGAGTGATGAGAAGAGTACTTCAGAGAGGCATATATTCCAAACACAGTGTTCTGACTCGGTTATTCTTTTATCAGGTCCATAAAAGATTCTGTGTTTATGACTCTGTGTGTGTACAAATGTCCTTTCATGGATTCTGAAGAGCCTGAATGTCAAAATTCTATTTTGTCTCTTATTCCTCATTACAGATTACCTTTCTTACAATAAAATTGGCTTCTCTGCAAACACAGTACAGATGTTGTATGTGGCCGCTGTGCCTCTGTCTGCTTTATATACTATAATGCTGGACAATCCGATAAGTAGCGTGGCCATGAGCCATTGTTAGCACGATGACAACATAACAATGATTAGGATGGGAGCAGATGTTGTGGTATATCCATTTACTGTGCTTATAACTTCTTTTCTGAGTTGTGATGCCACATCATTAAATGAAAAAAATATAGAAGACTTTTTACATAAACAGAAGAAATTACATAGTGTTAGGTTACTTTTGACAAGCCACAGAATGTATGCACAACTTCTAAAATGCAGCACAATGTAATAATGAAAATACCTCAAGAATTTGACATAAACTATTTTGATTTCATAGATTCAATTCAAAGTACTTAATTCCTTCAGTGTCTTTTATTTAGTTTCTTTTCTGTTTTCATTAGTGAAGTTGCCCCAAGTTTGGGAGAGAGGGAGTGGAATCTGGAAGTCTGTTTTTCCCTCTTCCTTTTCTATACAATCCCTAACCTCTGTGAGAGGTTTCTGATTCCAGGAGACTGGCTGGGCACTGCTTGCTGGCATACAGCTCCACAATGCATTAATAGGCTGCATGTAACTATGATGCCTTTTCTAGAATTCTCTTCCAAAGCAAGGAGAGCAGGCACCTCTTCACCCTTGTTTCTTCTTTCCTCACACAAGAAGTTAAGAGCCCGAGTTGGTTTTTTTTTTTTTTTTTTTTTTTTTTAATGACTTCAGACTTGAGGCCAGCTGGTCCTAAGAGTTGTGTTTTGAGTTTGAAGTTAGGGGTGGTTGGAGACACTGCTTTCTTACTCATTTAGTCACACCTGTTTAAGCAAAGAGACCTGCAATTAGATTTTCAGCACTAGCTCAGATAATAAATAATACCTTGATATTTGTATTTGTCATTCTTTGGTTATTTTTGTTCGTGGACAATGCCCACTTCAACTTGAGGTGCCAAAAATAAAAAGGTCAAAGTAGAAAAAAAATACGAAAATTTAAAACTATGCAGCATATGTGTGAAGGAAAAAAGAACAGTCTCAGGAACTATATGGAAATTGGAGAAATCACTACTGCAAATTATTAAAAGTTATAAAGATACTATGAGATCGTAAATGACTTTTCTCCAGTAAAAGGCAATAAATATATGTTGATTGTCTACAAAGTATGTGGAAATAGAGTGGTATGATTCCTTTTTTGATGAAATCTTTCTCTTAATTGATTTTATATTCACATATGGTGAACCAGCTAGAACAGATTAACTGGCATTCTGGCAAAATGGAAGCCAATTTAAATTTTTTTTTTTTTATTCTTTTGTGCATTTACTTTGTAAGCATACCTTGCCTCCATCCCCACTTCACTGCCTTCCAATAGGTCTTTGTTACACAAAGTGTGTTCTATAAACTAGTAGCATTAGCAGCAACTGAGAACAAGTTAAAAATGTTGCATCTAGGCCCCACCACAGAGCTACTGAATCAGAGTCTGCATTTTAACATCACCGCAGGTATCAAGTGTTGCAATAAATAACAGTGCAATATTGCTTCTTGCTATTTGCTATTTGCAATTGCTACTTGTCTGGCAATAGTAATAGTGGGTCTTGCTGCAAATGAAGATCAGTTAAGAAAAGGTGGAGATTTAAGTAGGGAGTTTTTTTTCCCCCCCTTGCTAATTTTCCCATGCTTTTAGTTCTTTCTGGTGATTCATAAGCTAAAGATGATGATGATGATGATGATGATGACGACGACGACAACGATGGAGGAGGAGGAGGGAGAGGAGGAGGAGGAGAATGTGCTTGGGGAGAGCTTCTCTGGAAGCAAGAACTCTTGAATAGACTGACTACATTCTAAATCTGATTGAACCTTGTTTATCAGTGGGCTTTGAAGTAAGCAAGATGTTTTCTGCCTTCAGAATACTGCCTATTGGGTCAAGTAGGAAACGTAATGACATTTTACATAAATTGAACTACAGTGTTTCAGTGATTGCGTGTAAAAACACCATAAATATCACAATAAGAACTTGGCTTTCATTTTTCAGTGGAGAGCCTTGAATAATTCTGTGTAAAGAGGTTTCCTAATATATTTCAGTGGGTAGATGTAAAATGACTTTGGATTTAGCATATCTGGAAACAGGCAAATTAGTTAAGGACTTATCGTACTATACCAAGCATGAGGTAATAAAATCAAGTTAGGAAAATAAAGAGAGAAGTATCTTAAATGCCATTTGAAGGTAGGCACCAGTGGGGAAAAAAGAACTCTGACTTTATTTTGGAGCATTTTAACAATGATGATATTGTTAAGAAAACTGGAGGAGGCCAGTGAAGTTTTATGAGGGAGAGAATTTGTTCAGTCTTATTACACCATGAATGTGTCAATGGTTAAGGAGGTATATAAATGCCCAGTAGGACTGGAGTTAAGATGCAGTGATAAATATTAGGGAATTTAACTATATAGAAGTGAGACTATGGACCCTGAGAAACAAACTGAGGGTTCTAGAGGGGAGGGGGGTGGGGGGATGGGTTAGCCTGGTGATGGGTATTAAAGAGAGCACGTATTGAATGGAGCACTGGGTGTTACACGCAAACAATGAATCATGGAACACTACATCAAAAACAAATGATGTAATGTATGGTGGTTTACATAACATAATAAAATAAAAAATAGAAAAGTGATTAATTGAAATAGATTAGGAAAATAATTTAGTATAGACAACAAAGGGGGGAGAGGAGAGGAAATAAGGAGAAAGAGTAGAAGGAAAGGAAAAGAAGGAGGAGGGAATAGAAGGAAAAGGAAGAGAATAAGAAAAAAAAAAAAAGAAGAAAAGGAAGAGGTATGAGAAGACCTGAGTAAAAATGATGATAAAAAGGAGATGGTAATGGGGCACCTGGGTGGCTCAGTCAGTTAAGTGTCAGACTTTTGATTTCAGGTCAGGTCATGACCTCTCAGGGTTGTGACATCGAGCCTGCACTGGGCTCCAGTGTCAGCTGGGAGTCTGCTTCTCTCCCTCTTCCTCTGCCCCTTTCCTTGCTTGCATCCCCCCCTCCCCACGCCTCTCTCAAATAAATGAATAAATAAATAAATATTTTTTTAAAAAGGAGATGATAAGAATCTGGGGGACTTAAAAATTTGGAAGATATAAAAAAGAGGAAGTCAAGAAATAAAGCAGCATCTCTTAGATTCTCTTGATAATTAAAATAGTATCAAAGTAAAGGGTCACAGTAAACATGAGAGGAGAAAAATTGTATGAAATGAAGTGATTAAAAATGTGGAAGTGTCAGATTCTCCAAGCAGATTAAGGAAGCTAAGTAGAGAGAAAGACCCCAGGATTGTGGAATTTGGCCATTTTAATCAGTGCTGATTTGAAGGAGAATAATAAGGGAATAAGAAAGACTTTGGGTGTGATGAGAGAATCAACTCTGATTATTTAGAAGAGGCAAGGAAAAGTGAACTGAGGCTGGAAAAATAGAATAAGAAAGCACTTAGTACATGACATGTTAGGATCAGTGTGCTAGAGAAGTGCAGCAGAAAGACAAAGACCTATAAGACAAAATCCTTGTCTTCAGAAATCTAACATATCGTAACACCAAGTCTCTACATGGCAGAACAAGCATATGTATGATTAATATCAAGACGCCTCAACTACTTGCTTTCCCTTTTCCTCTTCCCATACCTACTGTGTAAATATAAACTCCATATTTATTGCTTGCATTATTGCAGTAGACTTACACTGCCTTCAGCCACATGCATTCTTGTCCACGTCCATTCTCTAACAGTGATTCATAGTTATGAGGCATTTTGTATGGGCTCTTTTCCTTTATCAAATTAGTGAGTGGGGCAAGGGTGCTTGATGTCTGCAGTGCTGGAGCAATCCTGTACACCTAATTATCTTGTGTAACTTGTTTTTTTTTTATTGTTTGTTTTTCTTTTTCCAATTGTCCAGGGAGGCTTAACCCACTATAGATGTGTACCAGTATGACTATGAAACATAATAATCTGGAAAATCTTTTACCATAAGTTATATGAAAAGCTCAGTAGTTTAGAGAATGTTATTTTGAAGAAGCTTATATAGAATAAGAGATACTCAGGAAACAAGCTGAGGGTTGCTGGAGTGGTGGGAGGTGGGAGGGATGGGGTGGCTGGGTGATAGACATTGGGGAAGGTATGTGCTCTGGTGAGTGCTGTGAATTGTGTAAGACTGATGAATCACAGACCTGTACCTCTGAAACAAATAATACATTATAGGTTAAAAAAAAAAAAAATTAGTAGGAAGGGAAAAATGAAGTGGGGAGAATCAGAGGTGGACATGAACCATGAAAGACTATAGACTCTGAGAAACAAACTGAGGGTTTTAGAGGGGAGAGGGGTGGGGGGATGGGTTAGCCTGGTGATGGGTATTAAAGAGGGCACGTATTGAATGGAGCACTGGGTGTTATACGCAAACAATGAGTCATGGAACACTACATCAAAAACTAATGATGTAATGAATGGTGACTAACATAACATAATAAAATAAAACTTAAAAAAAGTTCAAAAAAAAAAGAATAGGAGATACTGTGTTAAAATTTAATGAACTATGGATTTATTCCCTTCATTGTATCATAGTATCTTCAACCACACTTTAATTGAAAAGAATTTTAGTGCAGAAGTGCAATTGGTATAAACTCAACTAAACTGATTGCAAATAGGTAACAGAAGAAGTTTTGAAACTCCTTTTGACTGATATTTTAAAATGTTATAAATCAGTGGAGATACATGAAAAATAAGGTATCTCATGAATTTCATTTCTAAAGCTTCTTTTAAAAATATTTTTACACTCTCATTTATAATTTTGGAAATTGTAGTGAAATGATAAATAATAAAATTTGTAAAAATTTCCTAGGTATCTTATGGTTTTGGGTGCAATTGTAAATGGGATCGACTCCTTAATTTCTCTTTCTTCTGTCTTGTTGTTGGTGTATAGGAATGCCACTGATTTCTGTGCATTGATTTTATATCCTGCCACTTTACTGAATTCCTGTATGAGTTCTAGCAGTTTTGGGGTGGAGTCTTTTGGGTTTTCCACATAAAGTATCGTATCATCTGCGAAGACCGAGAGTTTGACTTCTTCTTTGCCAATTTGGATGCCTTTTGTTTCTTTTTGTTGTCTGATTGCTGTGGCTAGGACTTCTAATACTATGTTGAATAGCAGTGGTGATAGTGGACATCCCTGCCACGTTCCTGACCTTAGGGGGAAAGCTCTCAGTTTTTCCCCATTGAGAATGAGATTCACTGTGGGTTTTTCATAGATGGCTTTTATGATATTAAGGTATGTACCCTCTATGCCTATACTCTGAAGTTTTGATCAAGAAAGGATGCTGTACTTTGTCAAAGGCTTTTTCTGCATCTATTGAGAGGATCATATGATTCTTGTTCTTTCCTTTGTTAATGTATTGTATCACGTTGATTGATTTGCGGATGTTGAACCAAACTTGCAGCCCAGGGATAAATCCCAGATACCTAGGAATAAATCTAACCAAAGAGGCAAAGGATCTGTACTCAGAAAACTATAAAATACTCATGAAAGAAATTGAGGAAGACACAAAGAAATGGAAAAACATTCCATGCTCATGGATTGGAAGAACAAATATTGTGAAGATGTCAATGCTACCTAGAGCAATCTACACATTCAGTGCAATCCTCATCAAAATACCATCCACTTTTTTCAAAGAAATGGAACAAATAATCCTAAAATTTGTATGGAACCAGAAAAGACCCCGAATAGCCAGAGGAATGTTGAAAAAGAAAAGAAAAGCTGGCAGCATCACAATTGCAGACTTCAAGCTCTATTACAAAGCTGTCATCATCAAGACAGTATGGTACTGGCACAAAAACAGACACATAGATCAATGGAACAGAATAGAGAGCCCAGAAATGGACCCTCAACTCTATGGTCAACTCATCTTTGACAAAGCAGGAAAGAATGTCCAATGGGAAAAAGACAGTCTCTTCAACAAATGGTGTTGGGAAAATTGGACAGCCACATGCAGAAGAATGAACTGGACCATTTCCTTACACCACACACAAAAATAGACTCCAAATGGTTGAAAGACCTAAGTGTGAGACAGGAGTCCATCAAAATCCTAAAGGAGAACACAGGCAGCAACCTCTTCGACCTCAGCCGCAGCAACTTCTTCCTAGAAACATCACCAAAGGCAAGGGAAGCAAGGGCAAAAATGAACTATTGGGACCTCATCAAGAGTAAAAGCTTTTGCACAGCAAAAGAAAGAGTCAACAAAACCAAAAGACAACTGACAGAATGGGAGAAGATATTTGCAAATGACATATCAGATAAAGGGCTAGTATCCAAACTCTATAAAGAACTTATCAAACTCAACACCCAAAGAACAAATGATCCAATCAAAAATGGGCAGAAGACATGAACAGACATTTTTCCAAAGAAGACATCCAAATGGCCAACAGACACATGAAAAAGTGCTCAACATCGCTCGGCTTCAGGGAAATCCAAATCAAAACCTCAATGAGATACCACCTCACACCAGGCAGAATGGCTAAAATTAACAAGTCAGGAAATGACAGATGTTGGCGGGGATATGGAGAAAGGGAAACCCTCCTACACTCTTGGTGGGAATGCAAGCTGGTGCAACCACTCTGGAAACCAGTATGGAGGCTCCTCAAAAAGTTGAAAATAGAGCTACCTTATGATCCTGCAATTGCACTACTGGGTATTTACCCCAAAGATACAAATGTGGGGATCCGAAGGGGTACGTGCACCCCGATGTTTATAGCAGCAATGTCCACAATAGCTAAACTGTGAAAAGAGCCAAGATGTCCATCGACAGATGAATGGATAAAGAAGATGTGGTATATATATACAATGGAATATTATGCAGCCATCAAAAGGAATGAGATCTTGCCATTTGCAATGACGTGGATGGAACTGGAGGGTATTATGCTGAGCGAAATAAGTCAATCAGAGAAAGACATGTATCATATGACCTCACTGATATGAGGAATTCTTAATCTCAGGAAACAAACTGAGGTTTGTTGGAGTGGGGGGTGGGGTGTGAGGGATGGGGTGGCTGGGTGATAGACACTGGGGAGGTTATGTGAATTGTGCAAGACTGTTGAATCACAGATCTGTACCTCTGAAACAAATAATGCAATATATGTTAAGAAAAAAGAAAAAGAAGATAGCAGGAGGGGAAGAATGAAGCGGGGGAATCGGAGGGGGGGATGAACCATGAGAGACGATGGACTCTGAAAAACAAACTGAGGGTTCTAGAGGGGAGGGGGGTGGGAGGATGGGTTAGACTGGTGATGGATATTAAAGAGGGCACGTTCTGCATGGAGCACTGGGTGTTATGCACAAACAATGAATCATGGAACACTACACTAAAAACTAATGATGTAATGTATGGTGATTAACATAACAATAAAAATTTTTTAAAAATTTGTAAAAATTTAACATGGGAGAGTTTGATTTGGTATAGCCTTTTTTGTTTTCTTTGCCTGATATTATCCCCAAAGGTCTTACATACCTCTCTTATGGTTTCTTGTACTACTGTATTCCCCCCCCCTCCCCGCCCCAGTTTATCCTCTATTCTTTATTGCTTAGACAAAGATGTAGTCTCCAAGGTCTTTTTATGTTTTAGAGACTTAATGTATTCTGTGACATGCAATAGACTTTTAAGATGGGCTATGTGCTTTGTGATGCTTCTTCATCATCCCAGTCCATGCCATAAACATAGGGAATTATTTTGATGCCATGCTTATTTATCTCATTTGGTAATATATCATTTGGTAATATATCATACTTATTTGTTTTCTTCACTCTGTGTTTAATTATTATTATTATTTTTTTTTTTTGGCATGATAGGCCTACTTCAATTGTGTTACTCTGTCTATCCCCATCTCTCATTACTGGTTTTTTACTTTATTTTCTAATATATCACTCTTCTTTTCATTCATTTATTCATTCCCATAGTAATCAGGAGCCTGTGTTCCATGTTCTGAACTATTTGTATCTCCCAGGTAAGTTGGGTGTTGCTGGCACTAAGTGAATATTCAACACTCTTGTGAAGTTGAATTGAATATTGGGAGCAATAAAAACCACAGAAGATGGCTAAAGGGTTAAGAGACTATATCATAAGATGCAGTCAGGGAGCATGCAAATTATGCTTCCTGTGTTGGAGTTGCTGAACCTAATGGCTTTTGCTGATCATTTGCAAGCCTTCCTTATTCTCAGTGTACTTTAGTGACCTACACTGTCAAGGCAGGACAGTAATACTTGCTGACCTCTCAGGGATGGAAGAAAGAGCAAAAGAAACATGCAAATGATTGCATATAAATGATCAGGGTGAGTTTGGCCCAATATAAATGCTAACTAGAAAAGGATGCAGTTCACTTCATGCTATAATTTCAATGCACAAAGAAATGTCAGACCATCGATTATCCCTCTCATTCATGAAAAATAAATGGAAAGAAAATTGGCATTCATAACTATAACTAAATGTTTTTTCAAAGTTCTTGTTACAGAAGGTCTTATTTAGGAGACAAATGTTTATTTTAAAAATATGATCTATTAAGGAGGGCATGTATTGCATGGAGCACTGGGTGTTATACAAAAACAATGAATCATGGATCACTACATCAAAAACTAATGATGTATTGTATGGTGACTAACATAACATAATAAAATAAAATAAAATTTTAAAAAAATCTTAAAAAATATGATCGTGAAGCAAATGGGAAGTGTATATTACTGTCTTATAATTTTCTAGGAATAGAATATATAGGTGGATTTACTTACCATTTGAAACAATCTCTGATCATTCAAACAGAAGGAAAAAATCACTGTTAAAGAATGAAAGTCTTTTTTTTTTTTTTAAGATTTATTTTATTTGAGAGAGAGAGTGAGCACATGCATGTGTGAGTGAGTTGGGGCAGAGGGAGAGAATGTTCAAGCAGATCCCCCGCTGAGCACTGAGCTGGATGTGGGGCTCCATCTCACAACCCATGAGATCATGACCTAAATCAAAACCAGGAGTCAGATGTTTAACTGACTGAGCCATCCAGGCACCCCAAAGAATGAAAGTCTTTAAATTTTTGGTTGTTATATCTAACTGGAAAGGTCATTATGAATTATAAAAATCTACTCAATTAAATTATGAATCTCAATAAAACTTTTAGCTGTATTTTCTCTTTACCTTTAAATTTCACCTTTAATATAAATGCAGTAATGGTTAGTTCTATTAATTTATGTAAAAAGTTCCCATTTCTTTGCATGTTTTTTTCTTATATATATTGTTATGGATGTTATCATTGATTTAGATTCTTTGTTCCTACATTATCTTTAAGTAAAGTGGACCTGACAAGGGGGATACTGAGGGGATAAGACACAGGGTATAGTTATGGAAAAAATATGGTGTATTACTATTCAGCAGTGCTTCTTTTGTTTGATACCAAATGGATTAGAAGATATTATCGTTGTATTGATTCCCTCCTGTCTGCCTGTCTGTCTCTGTTACACACACACACACCAAACATCTTAATATCTTAGTTTTGGAATCGTTTGAAGATACATTGCAAAATGTATGATACTTTATTCCTGAATTTTCATTGTTATCTTCTAAGAACAAAGACATTCTCCTGCATAACTACACCATTATTATTATACCCAAGAAATTTAACACTGGTACAATCATTTTATCTAATACACAGTCCAAATTAAATTTCTCCAATTATACCAGTAGTATTTTTATAACTTTTTTGGAGGGAATGCAGCACCATCCAAGATTTAATCTAGCTCATGCCTTGTATTTAGTTGTCATATCTCCTTAGTTTCTTTTAATTGGAAAAGTTTCCCCGTTTTTTTCTTTTCTTTTTTTTTCTCTTTACTTCCATGGCAATTGTGTACCCGAAGAGTCAAATCCAGCTATGTCCTAGAATGTCACAAACCATAGATTAGTATAATTGTTTCCTTATTATTAGATTAATGTGAAACAAATTTGGCCCAAATGTCACATCAAAAAACACATAATGTCAGTTGTTGGGTGTTGTTGTTGTTGTTTTCTCTATTGTTGATCCCTTGATTGAGTTGGCATCTGCTAGAATGTTACACCATAAAGTAACGTTTTCAGTTTTATAATTACTAAGCAGACCATAAAAGGTAATTTGATACCATGTGAAAATCCTTTTCCCTACCTAAATTTAACCCCTTGTTTAAACATACTGCGATGGTGATCCTTGTCTAAATCTTTAATTACATTGGTTATAGAAAATGGTGTTTTTTCTGATTCTCTCAATGACCAGTCCTGTTCTCTGGCCTTGGTTCTTTAGTTTGGCCAAGAAACATTCAGAAACTCTGAATGGCTTTAATAGTGTTTAATAGTGGTTTAAACGAAAGCAAGGGTTTAATAGTGGTTTAAACGAACACACTCTTGAGATGGCAGCCGCCCCGGGGGTCCAAGTTGTCTTTTCTTTCTATGTTTGGGTAGGTTATGGGTCATAGCTAGGAAAATTTTTGACTAAAGTAACAGCCAGTCATTTAAGGAACTCTTCTTACCTTTTGGGAGGGGTAGTTTTGGCCCTATATGGTCCTGGTTGGTATTGTCATGGCAGCCATTCTCTGCTGGGGGGGTTAAAACCACAATGGAAACAATCAACAAAATCAAAAGGCAGCCTTTGGAATGGGAGAAGGTATTTGCAAATGACAGATCTGTTAAAAGGTTAGTATCCAAAACCTATAAAGAACTTATCAAACTCAATACCCAAAAAACAAACAATCCAGTTAAAAAATGGGCAGAGATATGAATAGACATTTTCTTAAGATATGTAGACATGTGAAAAGATGCTCAACATCACTCATTATCAGGGAGATACAAATCAAAACCATGATGAGATACCACCTCACACCTGTCAGAATGGCTAAAATAACATAGGAAACAACAGGTGTTGGCAAGGATGTGGAGAATGGGCAACCCTGTTACACTGTTAGTGGGAATGCAAACTGGTGCAACCACTCTGGAAAACAGTATGGAGTTTCCTCAAAAGGTTAAAAACTACCCTACGATCCAGCAATTGTAATACTAGGTATTTATCCAAAGGATACAAAAATACTAATTTGAAGGGATACATGTGCCCTGATGTTTATAGCAGCATTATCAACAATAGCCAAATTATGGAAAGAACTCAAATGTCCATTGACGGATGAATGGATAAAGCAGAAGTGGTACACACACACACACACACACACACACACACACACACATACACACACAGACACACACAGGAATATTAACCATAAAAAAGAATGAAATCTTGCCATTTGTGGATGGAGCTAGAGAGTATTATGCTAAGGGAAACAAGTCAGTGAGGGAAAGACAAATACCATATGATTTCATTCCTATGTGGAATTTAAGAAACAAAACAGATGAACATAAGGAAAGAAGAGAGAGAGGCAAACCCTAAAACAGACTTTTAACTGTAGATAACAAACTGAGGGTTGCTGGATGTGAGTTAAGTGGGTGATGGGTATTAAGGAGGGCACTTGTAATGAGCACTGGTGTTGTATGTAAGTGATGAATCACTAAATCCTACACCTGAAACTAATATTACATTAACTAAGTAGAATTTAAATAAAAACTTGGAAGAAAAAAAGAATAAATGTATTACAACGAAGCTGTATGTTACTGTAGGGTGGTGGTCATGGGGAAGAACGCCTGGGGTCTATCCTGGCTGTCTGGAACTTGGCCTCTGCCCTTTTATCAGTCAGAAAGCACTTGTTCTCTGCTCATATCTAGTTAACTGCCCACTCTCTCAATTGTTTCTGATTCCTATACTTATTAGTTGGCATTACCTGGTAATGAAGAACACACCCTACTCCTTTGAACATCACTCAAACTCTTTTATTATTATTATTATTAACAATGTGTTATAATCCATTATCATCATTAGTATTTTAATGCCCAAATTATCACAAAATTGGCAGGAACAACTTCTTCATGCTAGATTCTAGACCATTTAAAAATATTAACTTATACATACACAAAAGTTCACAGTAGATAAGGACTTATCCTGATAAATTTGACAAAGGTAACACATCTATATAACTAGTCCTAAAATATATTTTAAAAAAGAACATTATCCGACCCCCAGAAGCCCCCTCATATCCTCTGCTTATCAATATTCTCCCACAGGGTAACCATTTTCCTCACTTTGAACATCATACATTTGCTTTCACCACTTTTAAAAATTCAAATACAGTTGTACAAAATGTATTCTTATGTCTGTTTTTGATCATTCAACATCATATTTGTGAGATTAATAATGTTGCATGAAGTAGAAAATTCATTTTTATTGCTATATTGTATTCTATTATAAGAATTTAAAACAATCCATTATATAACAATCCATTATATTACTGATGGACAGTGAAGTATTTCCATTGGAGTATTATAGTGTTGTTATGAACATTTTATTAAATCCCCTTTTTTAGAAGAACTAAATGCATTTCTGTTGGGTAAATACCTATGAATGAAAATGATGGGCCGTATGTTACACCTATGTTCTGTTTTAGTAGATACCCAACATTTTTCAGAGTGTTTCCAACAGAATTTGAGAGTTTTGACTGGTGTATTTTGTCACCAAGAGTTGTATTTTCTTTTCCCCCCAGCTATTCTGATGGGTGTCTTTTTTGCTTTTAGTTTACATTTATGTTTGTCTTTTAGTTCAAATTTAGATTGCATTGTCTTGATTAATTTGAGTACTCCTGCCATCTTAAAATAGTGTATCTTCTGATTCTTTAACAGATATGTCTCACTTTTTAGGTTTTTAATTTCTCATCGCAATGTTTTATATTTTTTCATATCCATCTTTTTACAGCTTTATCTATAGTTTATATTTAAGGATACTACTGAATATTGTATTTTTTGTTAATTTTGATATGTTTGTTATTAGTATATGGAATAGAGTCCCTGACCTTAGGGAAAAATTATTTAGTCATTCACCATTAAGTCTGATGTAAGCTCTAGGTTCTTTTTAGATGCCCTTTACGATTTTAGCAACTATCCTTCTATTTCTAATTTGTTGAGAGTTTTAACAGAAATGAATGTTAGATTTGTTGTTACATTTTGTACATCTATTGATAGGATCTTATGATTTTTTTATTCTATTAATATTGCAGATTGTATTGATTTTTTAATGTTATCCCAACCTTTATTCTTGAGACAAAATTCCACTTCTTTTTGATGTACTAAATATAATACTAATAAAGGATATTTTTGGTTGTCTTTTCTTATAATTTCTTTGCCCAAGTTTTGATATCAGAGTAATGCTGGCCTTACAAATCTTGTCTTTCTTATATTCTTATTATTCCTTTATAATGAGTTTGAAATTTCACGTATTTATCATTTATCAATTGTCCATTTGACTTTTATAGATTAGATTTATTGATTTATTGTCATTCTAACTATTTTGTCCAACATTTTAAAAAATACTTTTTTGTATTTTTGACAGTTGTTTTACAGTACTTGTCAACTAACTTCAAAGTCTAAAAATTGCCTGTAGATCAGTTTCTCTTTTCTTTTTTTAATTATCATTCTTTTGAATTTTTATTGTTTTCTTGGTGAACCTTTCAAATGTTTTATTGAGTAGTGGATACTGTGCATATACATTGTAGGGACTCCTGATGATATTATAATCCCTGTGAAGTTCCTCATTTCCTGTATTTGGCAGATAGAACAGTGCCTGATCACATTGCTTTAATCAAGGTTGGGGCTAGCTTACAGTTAGTTGACTGCCATCTTGACGGGACCATCTCTATTTTACCTTCTTCTCCCTCAGGGTTTTCAACTAAGAACCTAGTATTTTCATTGTATGTTTTTGGCAGATCTCAAGTCTAATATTTTACTCAGGATATTGTTTAAAACACTATGTCCTAGTAGTCTCTCACTTAGGTTTTTCATCTCCTCTCCTGCACTAACCTAGAATTTGGCTGTTCTCCTGAAAGAAATTTCAGCTAAATTATTGACAATATCCAAGTCTATGACAAACAACCTTTTGGTTTCTCTGTTCTCTAGCTATGGATGTCCTTGGTGTAAGAATTCTCACATGATTGCTTCTCACCATAACCAACAAATATCCTCAAGGTAAAAGTGACTTCAGGAGTAATCTCATTTTCTGAGGCCTTTCAGTCCTTGTAGTCTTACTTCTTTAGATATTGTTTGCTTCATCAGCTCTCTAAAAGTTTCAAAAATAATCTCTATGGATTATTTTTTGAGTATTTTTCTACAGAAACACTGATAAGCCCCAAGATACTTAGTGGTACCTAAAAGCAGCATTCTCTTGTGTCCTTGTGAAAAGTGCCCATCGGTATTTGAACACTTTTCAATTTTCTGGAACAGTGGTAAGTTCAAATTATATTTTCCCTGGCCCAAACCTGACATCATCAACTTCTCCAAAGCACTTTATTTCAATAATGATTAAAGAGTAAGTGAAGTAGTGTTGATGTAAGACAATAGTAAACCATTTGTTTGAGTTTGTCCAAATTGATTTTAATGTGCTTTGAGTGAGAAAATAAGATGAATATATCCAAAAGTCAGAAAAGTCTGAATATTGGACAGATACAAGCATTAAACATAAGTACTTGGGAGTTTTAGAACCCATGGAGATAGAATAGTCCTGGAAAGTATGTACAGAATAAACAGAGTAAAGGTAGAGATTGGGACCCTATAGAACACAAATATATGACTCTTCTCTCTTCTTGTCAAGAGAGTAGTAATGGTTTAATACTTAAAAAACCATTAGCACCTCATTTAATTATTAAATTTATGTGAGTTTACTAAATGTAAGTGCTGGTGATTTGTTATAGTCTTTGTGTATTGCTTGTCCATATCTCAGGGAGGCATTTTGTATTAGAAGTGCAAGTAAACTTCACCCTCATAACATTAAATAAAATTTGTTAGCTCATAAGTATATATGAATATTTCAAAGTGTCTAAAAATTTCTCATTGGTAACAACTGAGTGACAATATAATCGTGGCCAAAGGATATGTCTTTCAGTGACAATACGGAGATTGAAGTACTTTCTGTAAAAGTTCTATTAGACATATCATATTAACATTTTTAGGAATTGCCCCATGCCAGTTGCCCATTTCTGATTCTGTTTATAAAGTTGTGACAAATGTACTTTAGTCTCATTTTAATGAAAAAGTAAATAATATGAAGAGTGGATCCATTTCCATTATTAAAATTCTTTAACCTTTAGACTATCTTCACAATTGCATCACTTAAAATATTAGTTTAGAAAAGTTATACAATATATCAAATATATAACTGGATATCATATGACTTTTAATTTGGCTTTAGTTTACTAGAGCTGCTTTGGATATATTTTTTTATCTGTAATATTAAGATTTTCTCATACTTCCTTTCAACATTTAAAATAAGTTTTCTACAGTATAACTTAAGTCTGTATGCTAACCTTTTGCTTAATTGATAAAATCTCCAGGATGTTACATTGATTAGTATTATTTAAATAACTTGTATTAAGTAATTTTACTGATCAATGACATTGTCAGAATCTCATTTTTGTGTAAAAATTATCCTTATGTGCATTCTGTTTCTTGTTATAGATTATAAAAATAAGCATCTATTATGAACATTAGGCACCGATAAATAATTTCTGGCCTGGAAGGAAGTTTTGATTTACTCAACAAGTACAGTACAAAAATTATTGCAAAATGAACATGATAACTACATAAATATTAATAACTTAAAGAAGACATTCTGTACTTCCATTTATGACACTAAGTACTAAGCCTAGTCAGCTTACAGTGAAGTCACCATGTCATATAACAATGATAATATTATACAATCATAATTCACCTTTTTCATTAACTTATGTGTCAAAAAATGTTTATGCCAAACAGATAAAGCAGTCAGTTTAAAAGAATAAACTTGAAACTTTCTTTTCTTTTGTTTTCTTCTTTTCTCACTCTCTCTCTCTCTTTTTTTTTTTTTTTTTTTGAATTTCTATTTTTTTGCCACTTTTGTAGGAAAGCAAGACTTTATTCCAAATCACCAATCCAGGACAAGGCAGGGCTTTGACTGACTCGAATTCACTGCTTATGGAAAAAGAACTCATTCAAATCCTCTTACTAAAGAGGCTAAAACATGAGCAGAAACTATGAAACCAGAAAGTAGAAAAGAAGGGAATTCCCAGAAAGATTCCTCTTTGGACCACATTTTCAAATGTCAGAGCCAAATGATCTGCACAGAAGTGATTGCTAGTATAATGTAGTCAACTGGTCTGCACTGCAAAGTTATTCTTCAATTTTCCCCTTCCAATACTGTATTCTTTAGAAGGAAGTCACTAAGTACAGCCCACACACATCTCAGGAGTGGGGAGTTATTTTCTCCCTCCTTGAGGGAAGGGTATATATACATAAATGACTTGGAATTTTATGTGGGAAACTTATCTCTTCTATACCATTTATTAATTTATTCAGTCATTTATTTGTATCAGTATTGACTCATGGATATTTATTTTATACTTTGGGTTATAAACCAATAAGAATTTATTTTGTTGCTTAAATTGTTCCAGCTTTTGTCATAGGGAGCTCTCTTACTGATTTCTGTGCTCCACTGACATACTTCATTATTTTTTTTTTCTTTTTGAATACATTCTTACTTTCTGATATTACAGGATGCTCCATGTTAACCTTGTATATTTCCTGCCCTAGTCCTAGAACCAGACAATTGTCTAAGGAGCCTTAGCATTTTGTATTGAAGAATGTTATCAGAAGAATGTTATCAGCTAGGTATGCTCATAGCTATTGTGATATTGTTTCTTTTGGCCCTCTAGTTAACAACACAAAAAAATACATGTGTGCATAATAACCCATATATATGTATATATGGGTTATGTATATATTCTGTATGTCACCATTCTTTAACAATTTGTATATATAATAGAAAAAACAAATTTATAATGATGTCTCCGAAGTTACTTGTGGTTATTTGTTATTACAAGATCATTCTAGCCTTCTGCCTCGCTTACCTGTCATCTCCAGCTCCAATAGTGAGAAACTTGGGTTTGAACATCCACCATCCATTTACTTAATTGTTAAATTCCAATATACATCTATAATAGTATCAGAATTATTAACCTTTACCCAAGTGGAAAACAACTTTATTAACTTGAGTACAGTGCTATGTAGTTTCTTTTGTGTTTTCCTCTTATGGATTTCATTCATTTACAAAGTTAGTTAGATGAATACCTTTTCCATCTTCCCCCGTAGATTTTCTTTTCGTTTTCCTTTTTACCTGGAATCCTCCAACTGCCTAAATGATTTTTTTTTAATTTTTATACACATTAAGTTTCCACTAATAACTTTTTGAAGGAACCATTCTTTTGAAAAACATATTAATTACACTTATATCAATATAATATGCATAGAAATCAAAATTTTATAATCCAACTGTGTTTAACATAGAGCCCACATCTATAATAGCTGTATGTTCAAAATGCTTAATGCAATATTTACACATTCTCAAAATTAATCCTTATTAAAAATGGTATCAGGATATTTATTTATTATTTTAAAAGATTTTATTTATTCATTTGTCAGAGAGAGCACAAGCGGGGGGAGTGGCAGGCAGAGGGAGAGGGAGAAGCAGGCTCCCCACTGAGCAGGGAGTTAGATGTGGGGCTTGATCCCAGGACCCTGGGATCATGACCTAAGCCAAAGGCAGTCAACTTAACCAACTGAGACACCCAGGCACCCCTATTTATTTTATCTTTAAATAATTTCTCAACATCATTTTCAGCCTATCACCCTAACCTATATCCCTTACTTCCCTGACCAAGCTAAAGTTTTTCTGAAATAGCATAGTGTTGTGGTGATTGAATTGTGTGGAAACATTGTAAATTGGAGAACAAACATCTATGAATGGAAAGTGAGAAAAAACCTAAAATAGAGTAAAAATATAAGAGAATGAAAAATAAGGAGAAATTTGTGATCACTTGGTTCCAGTGGCTGTGGTGGAAGGGAAAATGCTAAACAGTGCTTCTACTAAGTATTCCTCTTCTCATTATCTAACAGCACTCAAAACAGAAATGAGATGGAGAAAGATGGTGGCTTAACTGAAATAAATAAGGCTCCCATCAATTACAAATCAGTTTTACACAAAGCAAAAGCAAAAAAATAAAAAAAAACCCATAAAAATTAAAATAAATCTTTCCCTCAACTTTTTCTATTAATTTGAGAAAGGGAAAATGGAAAGAGACTGTATGAATAAAGTTGATTTCTGATTTATTTGATATAGCTTTGAGCCCCTCATTGAGCCAGGGAATAATTGATTGCTGGAAGCCTTGTAGCAGTGGTTAAAAATTGATAAATGCTAAAACAGGCACAGTGGTTTATAGCTTCTTAAGAGTTGTGGAACCTCTATATTTCTCTCTCATCTCCAGCTCTAGATCATGAAGTAAAATTTAAAAGGCTTTTTGTCTTTTTCTTCATAAATTACCATAGGAACCCTGTATCTGAAGGGGACCATGGGAACCTTTTACAGTAGTTAGATGGGCAGATGTGTGATGATATATAATTGAAGGTTGTATATTGGGTAGTATTTTATTGCTTTGCATTAGCTACACTAATTTGAGAAAAAAAACTTTGATAATAAACCTTTTCAAATGGTCAACTAACAGTCATATAAATGTTGGTCTTTAGAATTGACAGAGTACTATAAAACAAGAGTATTGAAATTTCTGCAGATCTTTTCTCATTCACCAATTTATAATTATCCTTTTCACATCTAGAAGAGAACTAAAGAGCTAACAAAATCTAACCCACTGTTTTATTCATTTACTATTATTCCCTTGTTACAGAGTGGCTAAAAATTTTGCTCAAACTCAAAAGACAAAATAAAATTATCTGATTGTGTCTTTCTCCAGTTAAATATATAATCTCTAGAAAGATTAGTTTTAAAATTACTTAATAGACTTAAACTATGATGTCCAAATAATTGTGTGTTATCCTATTGTAGAAAAAGGTGAAATTTCTTACAGTTTAAAAAATATTTTTTTTTTAAAGATTTTATTTATTTATTTGACAGAGAGACAGAGAGACAGCAAGAGAGGGAAAACAAGCAGGGGGAGTGGCAGAGGGAGAAGCAGGCTCCCCGCAGAGCAGGGAGCCCTAAAAAATATTTTAAATGACACTTGAAGACATGTAGAAGTTTATACCAAAATATGCTTTAATGTTTATTTCATAGAGTAACAAAACTAGGAAATACTTTCTATATTAAATAACTAAGTTAAATTTTATATTAATTATCAAGCATTCTCTCTCAAAAGTGAAACTTATGAAAATGGTGGTTAGCAATAATACAGTAAATGATTAAAAATATAATATAGTTCTTATAATTTTTAATATTTAACATAAAATTACATTTAGACTAATTTTCTAAGAATTACTCTAAAAAAAAACTTTATAAAAGCATTTATGTGTTTTCTGGGTCTATATTGAAGAGTTCTGCTACATTTTTCCCCCTAACATATTAAAAATAGTCTATGAGATAAACTACCTGAAAACAGGAAAGAAAAAAACAAACAAACATAAATTTCACTCTTCCTTTCCTCATGCTGATTTTAGTGGAGGGAAAGTTTAGGTACATACCAGTAATAAACTGGATTAGGTTATTACCTTATCCTCCTGTACACTGAGTGCCAGGCATGCCAGGCCCCCACTATGTTTAATATACACCACTTGAGAAATTTACTTTATAATGCACATATAGAGAAATAGTAGTATGAAATGTTCCCTCAGGTAACATGAGGTAGAAGGCATGGCATTTTTGATTTTAAAATGTCCACAAATTAAATCAGCTAACTGCTCTACAAATTCCACAGAATGCAAGGGGAAGACCCTTTTAAAACCTAAAGACATACAAAATAGATAATGGCATGATCCAATATCCCATAAACCCATTAAGTTATTAAATACTCAGAAATAATTCAAATATATTTCAGTGAGGCATAAAAGCAATAAAAATGGATTTTATTCTCAGAAACTTAAGGATTCACTCAAGAATACTCTGTAAATATCAACGAACACAGATAATAACAAAAAATGCACTAGACTGGCAGATGATGTTAATATTCCCAAAGACGCTCCACTGGCCAAGACTAGCACTATACAAAAATCATTCTAGTTGATTCTAGATACATTTTGCCACTGTAGCTATTCCAAACTCTTAGAGTTGTGGCTGGTCAAATGTTAAAGTTTTAAGGATGTTAAGATCTACACATCGTCAGTTTTCCTTATACTCTGAGTTTGATTCAGTCTGTACTGGCTGAGGGCCAACAGCATAGAAGGCATTGTTTTTTGGTACTATGTGGGATTCAAAGATGACTAAGATATAATACCTTTTTCTAAAACTTGACTATTTGTGGGGGAGAGGGCTCAACAGATGTCTCCCTTAAGGCAGTGACTGAAAACAGAAATATCTGTGGGTCACTGCCAATTGTAACACTACGTGGAAGAAACAGTTTTATCTTACAGTAGATCTTACAGAGAGAATGGCTTTTTGAAAGTTTGGGCAAATGTAGAATGGCAAAATATGAATGGCAACGTGGAATTAATATTATCAGAATGTCATAATTGACATAATAAGTAAATGAAAATAAATACTACATGTGCATGTGTAAATGGTTGGAAAGAAATTCACCAAAATGTCAGAAGTGGCTTCTATGATTGTTGAAACTGCTTGTAATTTTTAACTTTTTGCTTTAAATATTTGTACGTTTTCAGGGCACCTGGGAGGCTCAGTCAGTTAAGTGCCTGCCTTCAGCTCAGGTTATGATCTCAGGGTCCTAGGATTCAGCCCCATGTCCATAGGGCTCTCTGCTCACCGGGGAGCCTGCTTCTCCCTCTCTTCTCTCCCTGCTGCTCCGCCTGCTTGTGTTCTATCTCTCTGTCAAATAAATAAAATCTTTAAAAATAAATAAATAAATATTTGTAAGTTTTCTAAATCCTCTACAATGAGCATGTTTATTTAAATTAACTTTATATACATGCTTATTTATTTCTACATTTGCTTAAGGATTTGCTTGTCACAGAGATTATTTAAATTAGCTGATACATATTTATAATTTGAAAAATAATTACTTTATATTACTATACATATATATATATTTTTTGACCTTTTTACATAGGCAGTATAACATGTTTTTTGAAAAGTGCCATTTTTGAAGCTGTAGTGAACTGAAATGCTACATGGAGGAACTTGGGCATACATAGGGGAAATTACTTAAAAACTAAGAAAATTATTTAATCCTTGTATACAATAATTTCCTCATATGTAATATGAGGACAATAGTAAGACTTACTCCACAGGGCTGCTGTAAATTTTAAATGAGTTAATATTTGAAAAATATTTAAGAATCGCATATTTCTTTTCTACCAAAGAACAATAAGAGCAGAACTGATGGGCATAAGTAAAAAGTAGGAAAACTGGAGAATTAGGACAGGAAGTGTCCAAAGAAAAAGAGGTAAAGGTTGCAATTTTAAAATAAATAAATAATTTTTCTAATGGCTAACATTGATGCTTGTTCCCAAAATCTAAATGCAAAATGCTTCTTTTTCAAATTTATTTCCCACAAACATCAGAAACATCATTATTGCCTTTATCCTATAAAGTGTGGATTCCTTTAGTAAGAACATACCAAGTACATTCCTATAGGAAGTACATTCCTTAAAGTACATATCAAGGTGAGTAAAGAAGCATCTATTACACACCTCTGTGCCCTGGTGAGTCAGCCTTTTTATAGTATGTAAGATAAAACCTATAGTCATTGAGGAATTCTATGGTATTAAACTTTTAGACATAGACTCAAAAACAAATTTGCTTTCTTTTATGTGGTATTTGAAATTGTATATTTATTTCTTTTTGTCTTCACTGTCAAGATATGTCATGAGGAGAAATCATAGCAATGTTGGTCTTTTCTTCCTGCTTTATGATTTTTTTAATCAACTTCTGTTATTTGTTTACGTTAGCTCATTATGGCTCTAATTTAGTCTCATTGAATGATCTGAGTTGCTCAAGGTGGTTTCTTACTTTAGCAGTACTAGTAGCCATGATTGAAGTCAGCCAGGAATGATGACTTTAGATCAGAGCACCTATGAGATTAGCTATTCCATTTGCAATGTCAGAACTGTTTTAATCTAATTGACTTGGACAGGGTGAGAGGTCAGCAGTGTCATTTTAAAAATATAGCTTAGTATGATTAGCTGCAGAGAAGAACATTCAAGAGCTGGGGGGCCCTTGAATCTCCATAAACTTCACAGGTTTAGGTGCTCAGAAATGGATTTTGGATTGCTATGATCTTTGACAACCTTAATACATCATTCACTTGGGCTGCCTTTCAGCAAACTTTCTGTGAACAGAAATCACAGAAGATAGATTCATCACAGAAGGCCATGACATTAAAGCCTTTAAACATTCCCAGGTAACTCTCACTGAATCACAAAAAACTAGAGCCTTGTGGCTCTCTGAGTATTCTCTTTTTGTAAATCAGGATCAGATACACATGAATACCTTTATGAATACGTGTGCACACATGCACACACACACACACACACACACACACACACACACTACGTGTTGTAGAAAACAGTATAACCAGATCTATAGCCTCATTTTGGTAAATACTGAAGACCTTATGATATATACTTTATATATTTAATCTCACTATTGTCTCATATTTTGTTATTTACACTTTTTGTCCTATTGTCTCATTTTCCCCCACCAACATATTATAATATCACCTATTTTAGCTATTTTAAATCATTTTTTGGAACAAACATGGCACAAATTAAAAATTAGATTTTATAAACTGCTCTGTCATCATAGGCAAACTGGAATATCTTCTGTGAAGACTAACCAAGTTTATGAAGGACATTAAACCATTTATTACAAGAAGAGTTAGGAATTGGAGCTTTTTGGCCTGAATCATAGAAGACTACTTCCAGAAAGGCCTGACACATTGACAATGTGTGATACTGCTATTGTTTTATATTTTGTTTGTTTTGTTGTTGTTATTGTTGTTTTTAAGTAGCTCCATGGCCAGCATGGAGCCCAACACAGGGCTCAAACTCACAACCCTGAGGTCAAGACCTGAGCTGAGATCAGGAGTCAGACACTTAACCAACTGAGCCACCCAGGTGTTCCTGCTGCTGTTTTTGACATACAATTAGTTTGGTCAACTAGGACAGGACATTCTCAGAATAATAATCAGTTTAGGTCACCACTGACTCCTTCCAGAAAGGAAGGGAATGGTGATTTTGAGGCCAGGTTTTACAAACATAGCTTATATCCCTCTCTAACTTGGTTACCTTGCAAAACTTTAGTCCACCTAATTATCAGTTTTCTTTATGGGTTCACTCATACTTTATCCTTGTACTACTCTGGACTCCTTTCTCTTGATTTTATTTCTCCCAAGGCATTTTGCCACTGTGTCTTTTGGAATACCTGTAAGTAAATATTTCCATATCCCCAAAACTTATTGACTAACTTTCACTTCCTTGCCTTAAGATCTTACAAGTGAATAAATTTGCCCAGATTCCCTCACACACACAAAAAGTCTAGAGATGAGGTTAACAGCTTTTGCAATGCCATGCCATTATCAAATGAGTTCTAGCCTTTGTAGATATTTTGGGTAGCATAGATTCTCACCTCCTTTTTGGCCTGTGAATATGCAGTCATTTTTTCCACTATGCAACTAGAGAGAACTTCTTAAAACACTAAGTATATCATTCTCTGGCTTAAGTCCTTTAACTGTTATTTATTACCATGCATATGAAATCCCAACATTTGTCATTACTGTCAGGGAGATTTTGTTTTGTTTTGTTTTGTTTTTTGGGGTTTTTAAAAATCTAGTTCCAGCTTAGATTTCAACATTAACCACCTGCTCTGCTTGAGGTTTATGGAATTGTTGGTACTTCCCAAAATATGCCTTATTCTCTTTCATTTGGGGACCTTTAGGACTCAGCTTCACTCTTTTCCTGGAAGGCTGTCCTTCCTGCCCTGGCCTCTTGAAGGGCTTATTTTGTAAAACTTTTATTTGCAGGAATGCTTCTGTTAATCACCACCCTTTCTTCACATTAGGTGCTTTTCCTTAGGGCACTGTTTTGGCCCATCTCCTTCTTGATATTTTTTTACCATTTTATTGACATTTATTTTATTTATCCATTTATTAACTGACATAACATTGCATGAGTTTAAAGTATACAATGTTGTATTTTAAATATGTATATGTTCAAAATGATTACTGTAATAAATTTAGTTAACATCGGTCACCTCACATAGTTACATCCTCTTCCTTGATCTTACCTTATTTCAATAAAATAATCCCTATAAATGAATATCTTTAAAATACTCTATGTACTTCCTAGGGGAGGAGATTATATCCCCAGCATTTGGTGGCATAAGAGAGACTCAATAAATAGATATTTAAATGCATTGTATTAAGTGTAATAACTTATACAAATAACTGGTTCTGACAGGAAGAAGGGATGGATTTGTTTTATTTGATGTGAAGTAGTAGAAGTGAAACCAATGAATGATCATTATTGGGGGATACATTTTAACTGAAAATACTAGAAAACTTCAAAAAGAGATATCTAAAAATAGACTATGCTATCTTGAGACATAGTAATTTGCTCACCACTAGCATTAAAATATGCCTTAGATCAGCAGTCTCCAAACTTTGATGCTTGTGGACAGGCTTCTGTTAGTTTTTTTGTTTTTTTTTAAATGAGATATACCATACATACATGCATACCTATGTGTGTGTACACTTTTGTGTGTATCTGTATGTTTATGTGTGTGTATGTATGGTGTAGAAATATACTATAGTGCTAGTATATTAAAACATCATGAAGCATGCCATAAAATACAATACAGAATAGATAATGTTATGGACTAAATGTTTGTGTTCCCTAAAATTCATATAATGAAGAACTAACCCCTAATGTGACTGCATTTGAAGATAGCTCTCTAAGGAATTCATTGAGGTCAAATCAGGTCTTAAGGGGCCCTGATCTGATAGGATTAGTACCCTTATAAGAACAGACTCCAGAAGACTTGTTCTCTTGCTCTCTCACACTCTGTCTCTCTGTCATGTGTTACTATGTGAGGATATAGCAAGTGGGCAACTGACTACAAGCCAAGAAAAGAGTTCTCACTGGAAACCACATTGCCTGTCACCTTGATCTTGTGCTTTGCAGCCTCCAAAACTGTGAAAAATAAATTTCTGTTGTTTAAGCCACCCAGTTTATGGTATTTTGTCATGGTAGCATGAACAGACTATTATAGATGACTTAAAAAATAAAGAGAATCACTAATATTTTCTTACTGTGTCTTAATTGATTGCTCTTTGTACCACCCTGGGTTATTGTTCCACATTTTAAAATCATTATGAAACTATAATCAAATCTTAAACATATGATTGTATTTTTGGTCTGAAACTCTTATTTTGAAAACAGCATTGAATTTAGGCCAGAGAAAAATGTGTTTAATTTGTTATGCTTTTAATTGCACAAACAGATCATTAATGGAATTATGCAGTGTTTTCTACATGTTGATGCATATGCTTCAATGGCTTATAATCAAAACATTGTAAACCAGCACTCATGAGGAGTGGCATAATACAGAAGAGTATCATTTTGCTAAGGTTCATCTAAGGAGCGTAGGTTCTTACTCTTTCCGGTTAAAAGTAGTTCCCATAACTCCATAAGGCATTTACTAACATCTTCTTCCAAATCATGAAACATTGTCCTGATCAAAGGAAGATGAAGACACAGAATCCTTTACTAAAGGAAATGCGTATCCCTAGAGTTGCTCAGTTACACTCTTCCACCTTACATTTTTGTGTATTTGGAAGGATACCAGACAATTCATGGCAAAGAGCTCCTGCTTTACCAAATTATCAGAAACATTTAAGTAAATTTAACATCTCGAATATTTATTGTATCCATGATTAATTAAGCTATTTGAAATGTTTATTCCATGAATTAAAGTTGTATTTTGGTCAACGGTTTTGTAAGGTCTATTCAGTGCTCATAAAATCATCTCTAAAACAATTCCCATTCCTACACTCAGAAACTCACTTTACTGCATTCTGTTTTGATCTTTATAATCTATTTTTAAAAATCACATTCTGTCTTTCCTAGTCTCTAGCCCAAAGCAAATCAATATTTTCTTCTACTCTTCTTTCTTTGTTCTTGTAAATGACTAAAGAGAATAGAACAGAGTCAGAAAGAGGGAAAAGGAAAAGAAAAAATGGGCAATTTATAAATACCACGGAAAACTTACACTTTTTCATAAGGAAAGGAATGAATATTTCTAATATAGGTGTCCTAGATTGATGCCCTGACATAGATTTTATGTGCTGTGCCTGGGACTCCACACCGAGAAACCAGAGTTTGAAGTGATAGGAGAACTGTTTTGCACATTGGCTTTTCTGGGGAAGGAAAGCTAGGTCTGAGGCTTTTGGTCCTGGCTTTCACAAGTGTAATCTGTGCACATTGTGCTATCTGCCAACTTAGATTTGTCCTACTCTTTTTTTTAATCTCTGTGGGTCTGCATCATTACCTCACCACATTCTGAAACATCTGTCAGAACATTTGCCAGAGCAAATTTACAAACACGTAATAACATTCGGTCTCACCTTACCCACCAAATTTTGCTAAAATGAAATATACATTTATTTATAAGGAATATGTCATTTTTATTGAGGGAAGAATTAAAAACATAACGTAGAAGTGTGAGAGAGTGGTGGAATTCTCTTATCTTTATGCACCATCACAGATGATGATTTTGAAAAACATTTGTTGAGAAATATTTGGAAAATTGCTTTTTTTTTTTTAACTGGAGAAAGGAAGATGATAGGTCAAAAAGCACTCTATTGTCGGGTTTGGCTAGCAGACCCTAAGGTGGCTAATGAAAAGATTACTCCAGACACCTAAGTAGGAGAAAAGAGAAGGCATGGGGACCCGATGCTCTCTCGTGGCAAAGGCCCTGGGCCAAAATCTGCCTCCACTTTTATTGTGAATGTTATCAATACAACAAGGGAATAATAAAAACAAAAAAGAGTGAGAAGCCTTAATAATCAAGACAGTGACATAGGGAGTATCATGTGATTAGAACAAACTGTGCTCCTGACGATTGTGCAGGCAGGGAATACATGGAGTGAGTAACCACCAAAGATAAATGTTTCTCCTAAGCATTTACTCCGTGGATGAGTGTATTGAGCCACAAAAAGGATCCGGCTGTTTTCAGCCCAGAAACTTTAAAGGAGGCCCAGTTTTCCGGACACTCTTTCTTTGCTTTTCAACTAGTCTCATCCAGGGAGACATGTGTTTATTAAATCTTATCTAGCCAGGCATTATGAATTCCCACACTGTCTCAATTTTATAAAACATATACATATTTAACATACACAAAAAAATTCTAAAAATGTAAAAGTTTAGCTAATGCTAATATATTAACAGTTCTTAAATCTGGATGCTTCGATTATCTGTTATTTAATATAAATTTTTGTTTTTGTTTTTTAAAGATTTTGTTGGGGTGCCTGGGTGGCTCAGTTGGTTAAGCATCTGCTTTCAGCTCAGATCATGATGTCAGCATCCTGGGATGGAGCCCCGCCTCAGCCTCCAGCTCCCTGCTCAGTGGGGAGTCTGCTTCTCCCTCTCCCTCTGCACTCTGCTCATGCTCTCTCTCTCACTCTATCTCAAATAAAGATTTTATTTATTTGAGAGAGATAGATATATATAGAGAGAGAGCACACAGAGGGAGCAGGGAGCCCAGTGCAGGACTTGATCTCAGGACCCTGAGATCATGACCTGAGCCAAAGGCAGAAGCTTAACTGAGCCACCCAGGCGCCCCTAAGTTTCTGTTTTCTAATGCTGCTGCAAGAAACATATAATATGTTTATAATCAAAAAATATTTTCCAATAACCCCATACACAGCCACTATCATCTGCCTAATCTAGGGATAGGCAGTTATTTTTATCTATAATTCCAGCTGTGATTTGTATATAGTGGCTGCCTGGAGCATTGACTTCAAAATAAATCTGAAGCACATCAGGAAAGATAATGTGGTCATCTAAGAGTAGCTACCATTTGTTCAAGAAGAGCAACTGGGAGCATGGGGCCCCATATTTGCTATCCTTTCTGAAAGATGTTTCTTTTCTTTTACTTAAAAAAAAATGGGCTATTTTATTTACACATTAGAACACATGGTCGATATTTTCAACTTTCTCTAATAATTCTACTATTTGGTTGAAACATCAGTCAAACACAATAGCTTCTGATTTTTAATAGAGCATTAATAGGAAGACCACAATATTAAGAACACTATGAAAATAAATGTGTAAGGTGAAGAGATTATAGTTTGAACCTAGACTAAGTACTAGTGCTATATCAGGAAGTTGGATCAATTTTTTCCTACTGAAAGTGACACATGAACCTTGCTAAAGGAGTTTAAATATGGTAGTGCTTCAGAATTTTTATTTTGGTGGGATACTATAAAACTATTTATCTGGCATTGTGAAGAAAGATGTATTATATATAAACCAGTTTCTTAAATAATTACAACTTAATTTTTTAAGTAATTTTAACATATATAATCTTGTTGGGTATTGATATTTTCCCCAAATGTTATCTTCTTTGCTTTAAAAAAACTCTGAATATAAGTACTCTTCATCAGTATTAAATACTGATTAATTAAATAAATACACAGTATTTTATTTCCTATTTTAAAACTTCAGTACTCAAATACTCCGTGAATTTATTAACAGGTAGTTCAAGATTTGTGCTTCAACTGTTGCTCTCTTTCACCTTGCCATAGTATGTGAATCCTCAGGGCTACCTTACTGAATCCTCAGTCAGAGCTGTAAATGTTGAGAGAGTTACAGAGAGAGAGAGAGAGAGAGAGGTGGCGGAGGGAGGGGCAGGAGATCAAGGAGTCTTTTGTACCAAAAGGGCCCTTGATTTCTTGTTATAACTCTTGTGTTATTCACACACATCAGGCTATGTTCTTTATGTTCTTGATCACTTCTGAATTGTGTACTACACAGTTCTCATTAGCATGCTTCGGTTCCCAAGTTTAGAATTCTTTTGATTTGCACTTCATTCCCAATGACTGTGCCCCAAATAAGACCACGAAGGCAGTGTGTTTCAGGTTGGAGATTCTAGTATGGGACACAAAGTAGCCCAGAGTTAGCATTCTTCTAATATTTAATTTGGTGTTCAGCCACAGTCATTAGCCCTGATTCCTCCCTTTGTGAGTTTCTATTTGGGATAAGTAGTGGCCCTTTCTATTAATATAACACAACTGGAACCATCTGAGTCCATCAGTGAGGTTGGAGTCACTTTGAAATGATTGGGCCTTTAATTCATTTTTTTAAGAAAGCTCCTAGGATGCTGTATAAATCAATTCATACTTTTTCCTTGTTTCTAGCTTTGTATACCAAGGAGTTAAGTCTTTATAAAGGCTCTCTCCCAAAGCAGTGGATATCTATTTCCTAACATAACTGGAGCCACAGATTAGCATAAAAAATCTGTCAAAGATGAAATTTTCCTTCCTTCCATTCTAGCATGGAAATAATTGGCAAAACATTAAGTTTCATCTTAAAAGGTACCAAACCTGGTAACTGTTGTCTTGATGACATGGCATTATCATTATGGCTATAATACATTATACTGTGCCCTCTCCCTTACCTGGAAATGTCAGTTCATCCATCAAAGCTCAGCTCAAAGAATTACTGTCTCCGAAGTTTTAGCAAACACTGTAGCAGAATTTCACCATTTAGTGGGTTCACAAGCTGCTGCCTTTATAGCTTATGGTACATATGTTTACCAATATAAATGATCCATTTGAGCTAAATTGCCACAGCTGCTAGAATACCTCTTTACCCATTTTTGGAACAAAAAAAAATCTAGAACAGTGTAACTTTTTCAAAATAAAGGAAAATTTCTCTTCAGAGTCAAAAAAACATGTTTCATCTCCCATCATTATAAAATAATAGGAAAAGAGAGAGGGTATAGACCTGGATTCAAAGGATGTTACAGACACAAATGTGAGAGTGATTTTTTTTCATTCTGATAGAAGCCCATGTCAAGCACCTACATTAACAACTCATATTCAAGAACGATGCAAGGAGCTACATATCAAAGAGAAGAGGCTCTTAGTGACAAGAACCATGGTTACCGTGCAACGCTATTGGCAGGTTTATTATCATTCTTTAGGCATATACCAGACACATATATCAAAAATAGTTATTTTTACATGAAGTCAAAGTGCAACAAAGTAAATGACTCCCTAAACACAGATTATGATAGCTAACCTCCTTGCAAAGGACAACACTGACATGATATTCATGATGTTAAATTGACATGTAAAATATCAATGACAAAAATTAAGTCACCAATGAAATACAATAAAGTGAAAATACATTTTAAAATCCTGAAAAATGCCCCCAATGAAGAAGGGACAGCATATAATTTGAATTTTCAGTATTATTTGTGTAATATGCTGATAGGATTATCAAGCTTGAGTACAACTGATTTATAATACAGTGGGGATTTTTCAGTTGGAAGGGAAAGAAGGCCTGATGTGAGAGTGCTTTGAAATAAAGAATGTTCCTAGGCATTATTCCCACAAGAGCATAGGCTGAAAATTAAATTAAGCCCTTAGAATATTAGGCAAAATAAGTTGATTGCAACTCATTTCGCCAGTTGAATGCTCATTACATTTTAAAGTGTTTGAGATATGTAATTCTCTCAGATACCACGTATGGTGTGTACTTAAATAGGCAATAAAAATACTCTAACCTTCAGGAACATAATCTAAACTTAGTTATCCACTAAACTGTTTCCAACCTAATCCTCTTCCGTCTTATTATTTTAGAACAGTATAACTGTTAACATTTGTAAACTTCTCCAGATAAAAACAATTTACCCTCTTAAGATCTAGACTTTATCTATCTATCTATCTATCTATCTATCTATCTATCTATCTATTTATTTATTTGTTTATTTATTTATTTATTTATTTATATTTTTGAGAGAGATAGAAAGCACACACATGTGAGAGCGAGCCGGGTAGGGTGGTTGGGGTGGGGACAGGGAGAGAAAATCTTAAGTAGGTGGAACCCGATGGAGGGCTTGATTGCATGACCCTGAGATCATGACCTGAGGTGAAATCAAGAGTCAGATGCTTAACCCACTGAACCACCCCAGTGCCCCAAGATCTAGATATTTTTGATAAAAAAAGCATGTCTTAAGCATATACCAGACACATTTATCAAAAGCAGTTCACCTTCCATTGGGACAGATCTTGTAGTTATGATCAGTACTCAATCAGAGTACACATACTCTTTCCTTTTTGCCTGGGAGCTATATATATATGTATATATTTATATCATTTATATATATTTAGTTTCAAGTTTTTAGATTCCAGTTAGTTCACATACAGTGTAATATTAGTTTCAGATATAGAATTTAGTGATTCATCACTTACGTATGCAACACCCAGTGCTCATCACAAGTATACTCCTTAATACCCATCACCCATTTCACCCATTCCCCCCACCTACCTCCCCTCCAGCAACCCTTAGTTTGTTCTCTATAGTTAAAAGTCTGTTTTATGGTTTGCCTCTCCCCCCCATGTTAATCTGTTTTGTTTCTTAAATTCCATATATGAATGAAATCGTATGGTATTTGTCTTTCTCTGACTGACTTATCTCACTTAGCATAATACTCTCTAGCTCCATCCACGTTGTTGCAAATGGCAAGATTTCATTCTTTTTTATGGCTGAGTAATATACCACTTCTTCTTTATCCATTCATCAGTCAGTGGACTTTTGGGCTCTTTTCATAATTTAGCTATTGTTGATAATGCTGCTATAAACACCAGGGTGCATGTGCCCCTTTGAACCAGTATTTTTGTATCCTTTGGATAAATACCTGGTAGTGCAATTGCTGGATCATAGGGTAGTTCTATTTTTAACCTTTTGAGGAACCTCCATGTATATAATATATACTGGAATATAATATGTACTGGAATATACTGTGAAAACTCCCAGACTTAGATTTTGTGTTCTGACCTGCCCACTAATGCTCCATTCAAAAAAGGAAGTCAGATTAAAAACAATAGAAGACATAAGACACATTTGGGCTGCCATCTTTCTAGAGCATTTTCTTGTTGTTATTTGGCAGATGAATTATTAAATGTCCTCCAAAATCAAGCTGTTATTTTGTAATAAGGGCTCCATTAGTTTTTTTTTTTTAAAGATTTTATTTATTTATTTTTGCGAGAGAGAGAGAGCAAGAGATCACAAGCAGGGGGGCAGGGGCAGAGGGAGAAGCAGGTTCCCCACTGAGCTGGGAGCCTGATGTGGGACTTGATCCTAGAACCCTGGGATCATGACCTGAGCAGAAGGCAGACATTTAATGATTGAGCCACCCAGGTATCCTCCATTAGCCTTTTTTAAAAGCCCTTGTAAATTTTTTTTAATTTTATTATTTACTTTTTAAGATTTTAATTATGTTGACCACTTGATTGAAACCGATTCTGCTCATCCAGCTGTTTATTCTAATTACTTTTTACCTTTTTGAAATTTTCAATCAATGAGTTTGCATAAAAAAACAGAACTATTGTTCCTTGGGAAACAATCAGCTCCTCTCTCTTCCTTCTCATTTGAGCTCATTGTCACCTCTTTGAGCCATCTGTGACTTTAACCACAGCTGGGTTTATCATTGCAATTATGAGTTGAAGTCATAAGGAAATGAATTAAATTTAGATGGAGTAAAAAAGACTCTTCTTAGAAGATTGTTTAAGAAAATATCTTCGGAATTATAAGAAGGGGAAAGAAAGAGAGAGCAAAACAAGGCATCATGCCTAAATTTTAAACCTCTTTTTATAGAAAGACCCTGGATCACAATAGTTTCAAGCCACACTGCCTAGGATCAAATCCATTTTTGCCATTCACAGGCTTTGTAACCTTGGATGAATTATTTAACTTCCGCTGCCTCCATTTGCTTTCTGTAAATTTAGGATAATACTTTTTACCTTATCGTAGGATTGATGAGGATTATTTGAGAAATTGCCATAAAAATATAACTACTATTAGGAATTGAGCTTGTACTGAAATGAGTCTATCTTAGAGTCTATTAAAGAAAGTAAAAATAACTAAATGTAGGTAAGTCACTATGGACTAAGGTGCATACTGACACCATAACCTCTGGTGCTCAATTATTTCCTATGTAAAATAGGAGTAGTAATGGCACCCTTCTTGGAGTGTTTTCCATGCTAGAAAAAAATGAATATAATGTTAATGTTATGCAACCCAGTACAAAATATTTGATTAATAAGTGAAAATTCTAATTATTTGTTACTACTATTATTATAACATTATTATTATAACATTATTATTATTATAAGTGGATAAAAAATGTGATGATGGCTTTTTCTGCAATCTGATCCTATTGAAAGGAATCAAACGGAATAGGGAAAAAGTAGATAATAGTGATTTCTGATGTGAAGTGAAGACTTAAAAAAAAGACTATTAATTGTAATAAGATAGTGGGATAGCTTAATGCCTTTCAATTTTTTCTCTGAATCTTATTCATTTTTAATTTCTAAAAGAAGGAAGGAAGACAGGAAGGAAAGGAGAAGAAATAAGGAAAAATGAAAGGAAGAAGAAAAGACAGAAGGGAGAAAGGGAGGAAGGGAAAAAAATCTATTGATGTTCATTACACCATTTTTTATAATAGCAAGAAATTGGAAGTCACTTAAATATCCACCAATAATGAATAAGTTGCATATATTATTGTGAATGGTAAATACCCAGGCATCTGATGACACATGTCTAACCTATAATTATCTACTGTAGGTTTCTTAGGCATGAATTTGGCACCAGTTCTCTGTTTCCCAGCTACATGAACTATATTTCAGAGCTTTTCAAATTGTCCTAAGTAGGTTTGGGCTTTCTTACCCTCAGAATTATTGCCATTTTAGCTGGATAACTCTTTGTTGTTGAAGGCTGTCCTGTACATTGTAGGATGGTTAGCAGTATCCCTGGTCTATACCCAGTAGCTGCCAGTAGCATACCCTCAGTTGTGACAAGCCAAAATATTTCCATGGGGAGTAAAATCAACTACAAGTCTGAGAGTCATTGGGTGAGAAGATAGCATCCTGCTGTGCGCAGAGGAAAAAAATTCGGTGAGAGTCAGTGGAGTAGCAATTCCCCCTAAATAAGTCTCTTTATCAATCTCTTTTTTTTTAAGATTTATTTATTTATTTGAGAGAGAGAGCATGTGTGCACAAACAGAGGGAGGGGCAGAGGAAGAGAATCTCAAGCGGATTCCCCACTGAGCATGAAGCCTGACACAGCTCATGACCTGAGCCAAAACCAAGAGTTGGACACTTAACCGAGTGAGCCACTCAGGTGCCCCTCTTTATCAATCTCTTCTATACTCATCACCATTTTATATCTTCCATGTGGGGAGGGGTTTCAGAATCTAATTTATCTAATTACTACTAAAATTTAGATTTGTTTCACATTTATTCAGATATTGTGGTAACAGTAGAAGCAGGAAGATTAGAACATTCTGCATTACATACAATATACTCATGTTTACATATGGCTCAATACACTAAATGTTTTAACATTTTGTAAAAAAGAACAAAGTAGATCCATATATACTGACATGGAAAGGTATATAACACATATTTTTAAATGAAAAATAATTAGAATTTAAACATTAGTTATATGGTCTACTTTTTAAAAAGGATAATCTGCTATTTTTAAAAGAATGTATATCCCTACATACATATACACCCACACAGACACATACACACACAGACACACACATATACACACATATGTGTAGCTATATACACATAAATACATATATGACTTGAGGAATATAGAATATGTACAATGTTTACAATATTATAATTGTTATTAATATTCACATTAATAATTGTGTTCTAGAGCAGTTTCACACTTATATAATGTAGTTACTAATGTTATTCAAAATAATTATTGAAATATGTTAACACACTATGTTAACATTATAAAAATATCTGCAAAATGCATTTAAAAAATAATATAGGTATCAGTTAATTCCCAGAGTTAAAAATCAGAAGGGAAACTAGAGAGATATCTTGGGCTACAGTTTAGACCCAAAAAAGAGCAGACCAAAGAATATGGAGGTCAGTATGCTATCAACTAAATAGATGTATCCATTAATACTTGGTGCCACTTGCAAGTAATTTATAAAAACAACTGAATTCAGAGCAAAACTTGTTCAACGATTAAAACTAATAACATTAATAATTAATAAAACACTTTTAATCTTTTTTTTTTGAAAGAGCAAGAGCATGCATAAGGGGGGAGGGGCAAAGGGAGAGGGAGTGAGCCAGACATAGGGATTGATTTTATCACCCTGAGATCATGACTTGAGCCAAAAACAAGAGTGGGACTCCCAACTGACTGAGCTACCCAGGTGCCCCAATCTTATTTTTTAATAAACAAACCCATTTTGAAAAAAATCTTGAAATTCAAGCTGTTTAGGAAATAACATCATTGATGCCAAACAAGAGGGCAATTCACAATTATCAATAAATTTTCAGTTCCTGTTGAAATTGTTTGAAACTAAATTATATGTTACCATTTTAAACTCAGTGGTTATGCATTTCCCAATAAATCCTACTCACCTCATTAATTCTGTTTCTTTCTTAAGCTTTTAATTAAGCTTTTCTCAGACCTTCAGCATATTCTGTCCACCTTTTTGCCTTTGGCCTGGTTTCTGGCCTATGCTATAACATAGAAAATAAATCAGGAAACGGCATTTTGCCAAATGTCAGTGTTTAAGTTTGGAAAACTTTTTATAAAATTGTCATCTACCAACCTTCCTGCTCCCAATGCATTTGATCTCATTTTGCCTCTCAAACTAATTTTGATTAATCCTGCTAAAGGCTTTCCAGACTTCCTGGCATAGAGTTGGTTATTTCTCTTTCTCTGTACCCATTGGGTTTATGCATATTTCTATGAAATGTTCATGATGATATCTCTTTCACTAGTCAGTGAATTCCTTGAGAGGAAGAACCTGGGGCTACCTAAAGTCAGAGTTGACCATTTTAGGAAGATTCTGGATTCAAAGTTGCTCTATGAATTTCAGTACCTGGAAAAATACATCTTGATGCTACTGTTCTTCATTAACATGATGAAATTCCAATTCACGTGCCTTTACTCTCATCTTTCCTATGACCAGCTCACTTTTTTTGTTTACTTATCTCTATTTTCTTAATTCTTCTTAAACATGGTGATCATGACTTCTCTAGTTCTTCCATATCACTTTTATTTTCTATAATTAATTTCCTATTTCAAATTCCTAGGAGAGAAACACTGATTAGTATCTTGTCATTGATGTTGTTGGTGGTCTATTCTAATAATCACAGGTCAGTGTGCTGCCTATAGATGATTCTCCTTGCACTAGAAGATCACCCTTGACCTGACCACAGTGCTTAGGAATGGGGTTGCATTATATACTACAAAACATTACTTCCTAGATCAGCACTGACTTTTTTTTTTTTTTTAACCAGTTTCCTGGTAAAAAGGTAAAGGAGGTTTTTCAGGCAAAAATTGAAAACTCCAGGAAAATAACTTGGTGTATATTGCTAATACAAACATTTTTTTTTTCAGATCACATATTAGTCTCAATAGATTATTTTCAATTTCTAGTCTTTAAAACAAAGATGACCTTTATGAATCTCATGGAGCCCCTTGAGAAGTCCCATTTTATTTCTTTGCATTCCTATCTCTAGTTGTAGGACAACTATTCAATCAAAGGTATTTCTTCAAGTTTTAGACATTTCAGCTCCTGTTGTCAGCAATGCTGATTCATAGAGAAAGAATTAAACAAAATGGAGTCTTGTTGTAAATGCACACACACAAAAAAATCAATATTTGCCAAATGGAAGAGAAGAAATCAATAGAGAAAGGTATGTTATTGTCAAACTTCTAAAAGGATTTTGCCAACCATTGAGAGTATACAAAATTCCCTAAAAATATATCAGCTCTGCTGTCCTTTAGTATAACAGGGTAAGGTAGCATAAAAAGTAAACAAACAAACAAGAAAATATTGTAATGTGTACTATGGAGATTAAGGTAAAGTAAATGTAAACTAAATAGCCCCAAGTAGGGTATTTAAACAATGCTTCTTAGAGACTAGTACCTCTCTGAAAGTAGATTTATTTCTGTTAGTTGTTTTGTGTTGTTAGAGTGATGTATTTATTTTATCTTAGTTCTTGACCTCTAAGAGAATGAACAATTGTATACAGATATCTTAGGTCATTTTCTTCAATGAGAAACACTATGAGTCAAGATGTTCTTGCATAGCCTTAGAAGTCTTAGTAATTTTTTATATATCCAGGCTCTCCAGGAAGAAGCTGATACACTTCACTAATATAAGATGGCAATTTCATGAATGATAACACCTTTTTTTTAGAAAAATTTTATTTGAGTAAAAAAAATGGATAAATGATCACCATCATAAGGATGAATCTAGCCTGGAGTTTATTTCATAAGTAAAATGTTAGTAAAATATTTTGAAATTCCAGGAGATCAAAGATTAATATTTACTAAGATAATTTTCCTGTTTTTTAAAATATAACAAAGAGCTTATATTCACTTTCTAATACTGGTTATCATTAATACTGTTTTCTATTTTTCAAGGAAATTTTGCAAACATAACTTGGTTTTATCTTCACAGAAATCCTTACAGAATAAAAGATGTATTGGGCCTGTTTTAGAGATGAGGAAATGCTGATGAAAAAAGAATTAAATGGCTTAACCAAAATTACAAAGCAAGTTGGGGATTAGAATTTCGATTACTGCTACCCCTAGAAATGCCTTTTCTGTACCTTCACACATATTCACTAAGGTAGGAATAACTGTCTTGTTTGCATAAGGAATGATCAAAAGCAATTCTATTTGGAAGTAAAGCACAGTACTGAACTGGTATCTACACTAACAATACACTTGCTGTATGAACTGAAGCAGTATTTAGGTCAACATATGGGAATTAAAAACATTAATATGCTTCTAAAATTTTAGGAGATAACACGTAATATATTAAGTTTAGCATTTTAGATTGAATATTAGTAGAATAAAACCACTGAGTATCATAGATGTGTAGGAATAATGGGTACGGAGAGCAAACAGTGCATTTACCATATGCCTAACATTGTAGTGTTTGACTCTATGAGTTATAAATTATTCATTATTTTTAATTTTATAGTTGAAGAAATTGAGTTATAGAGAGGTAAGTGATTTGCTCCAGACCACAGAGCTAGTGCCTATTTTTAGCAGCAAATAACTGTAAAAGGTGGTATTCAGTTTATCAATAAAGTCAGGTTGTCCATGAAATGATCTGAATGGTTTGCCTGAAAATGGTAGTGAACCAGGCTTAGAAGAGTCTTCTTATTCTATATGAAGGCCAGTGAGATTTTGAAATACTAAAACATAGGAAGCTATACCAAAGAAGATCCCTTTAATCTGTTTATAGAACTTTTATGAACAGTAAGAAATATGACTGGATATCACAAAACTAACAAGAATCACAGTAAATACCTGACCTTTGATAACAAAATATTAAGATGTGCATAGCAGAATTGATTTTATGAAACATGTTAGAAAGGTGTTAATTATAGTAAATACTATTGAAACTCAAAATGAAAATAATGGTTCAACTGCACAGACAGTATTTGAAAAAGATAATTCAGTTTTCAGGTTTATACTGTGGGGAAAAAAAACAACCCACACATAACCAACATTCCAACACTACCTTTTTTTTTTTTTTTTTTTTTGGCAGTAAAGTAGGATCACAAGTGCAAGTCCTCCTTGCAATAGAAACACAATATCATGGTAGTTTTGAGAGTGAAATTAGGTTGTTCAGGTAAACTTTACATTCACACTAGATTCCTTATCTTCCAAGTCCCATGCTCTTTTTCTTGTCTTTCCCCAGAAGAGCAGAGATTTTTTTTTTTTTTTTTAAAGATTTTATTTATTTATTTGACAGAGAGAGAGACAGCTAGAGAGGGAACACAAGCAGGGGGAGTGGGAGAGGGAGAAGCAGGCTTCCCACGGAGCAGGGAGCCTATGCGGGGCTCGATCCCAGGACCCTGGGATCATGACCTGAGCCGAAGGCAGACGCTGAACGACTGAGCCACCCAGGCGCCCCGAGCAGAGATTTTATAAAGCAAAAGTTGATGTGTGATTGCAAAAATAATGTTTGCATTTGCACCAAATTCCCCTTGAAGATTTTGCTGGTGTTCTAGAAACAAAACAAAAATCTATGACAAACCAAAGACATGTTTTCTATATATAATTTAAAACACTGTCTTGTAATAGTCCAGGATCTTTAATTGTATTATAAATTTCATTTAAAAAAATTTAGTTACTTTTATTAACTCATTACATGGTATTTTACAATTTTTTTTTTTATAATGAAGACAGGTCTTTATTTATTTTTAGAGGGGAGGAGGAGCAGTGGGAGAGGAGAAAGAGAATCTTAAGCTGGATCCACGCCCCTTGGAGCCTGACGCAGGGCTCCATCTCAGGAACTTTGAGGTCATGACCCTGAGATCATGACCTGAGCTGAAATCAAGAGTAGGTCATTTAACCAACTGAGCTACCCAGGCACCCTATATATATATTTTTTTTGTTATAGATGTTTCCCTTATTTTCCTGTGTTTGGATAATTCCCATACATTTGTAATCTTTGGTATCTTTGTGTCTCAGCAACATTAGGCCTGCTTACAAAGATTTAATCATTGTAATCTGAAAAATTCAAAATAGCATGCCATGGAATTTTAGGAGGCTGTCGTACAGAAAAAAGATGAATCACTTTTAAAGCAAATAAACTTTAGAACATTCCAGACAAACTTGAATTCAAGTTGGAGAAAAAATATGTCAAATTTATGACATTTATCATGTCTACTTTTTAAAATGATGTTTGTTCAGGGGTGCCTGGGTGGCACAATTGTTTAAGCACCTGACTCTTGGTTTTCAGCTCAGGTTGTGATCTCAGGGTCATGAGATTGAGCCCCGCATCAGGCTCTATGTTTAGCACAGAGTCTGGTTAAGACTCTCTCTACCCCTCCCTCCTCTCTCTCTCACTCTTTCTCTCCATCTCACATAAATAAATATTTAAAAACATAAAATGATATTTGTTCAGGGTCTCAATGCAGTAAGTTACCTTAACAGTTACAAAGAAAGTTTCAACATGTGAAGTTAAAATTAAGCAGGAATTTACACTGAAACTGAAACATAAATTATAGATAATACTCATTGCACATACTTGTAGAAAATGGGTATATTAAAAACACAAAGTGGACAATCCAAAACTATTTTGTTTCAGATTGCTTTGTATAATATAGCAACAGATTAAGGTATGCATAAGCTCATTTTCTTATACAGAACAGCAAAGGGTGATAAATATATGTATTATTCACACCATGTAAAATCTATATGTGAGTGAATGAATCATTGAGAAGATAGATTTTGCCCAATAAATATTACGAGTTGGGAAAACGAATGAACAAATAAACCTACAATAAATCTCAGATACCTAATCCTTCACAAGTGTGGTTATATATACTTATATATTTCTTGGCTAGAGAATCTCTAAATTTATAAATATTCATTGGAATATAATACTTAATAACTAGATTAAAACTTTTAGTATTAAGAATGTTTTTCTAATGCCTTTAATTGAATGTGATGTACAATATTGGTTTTAATGTCCAGCTTTTGACCTTAAATAAAAGGTTTCCTAAACAGCTGATACAAGGCCAGTTTTTTAGGTATTCTTTGTTTTTCAATATTTTTATTATAACTAGCCATTAGTAATTAAAAATGAAATTTAAAAAAGTCAGAGACTTTGTAGGAAATGACTGTATTGTAAATAACCCACACTAGACAGCACAGGAGATTTATTTTTTCTTTCTTTCTTTCTTTCTTTCTTTCTTTCTTTCTTTCTTTCTTTCTTTCTTTCTTTAGTACAGGCTATTTCTAAGATTAGTTATTATGCTGAAAAAAGTCTAGAAATCCCAGTGTAATAAGACACAACCTGATACTAGCTTTACCTCAGTCACCGTACTGATATTTAATTTAATGAAGTAATAAATTTAGAAGTATGTTCTTGTGTGCATTTGTTTCTAGGATTTATTTTATGAAAACCTATTTACAGAATAATAAAAAAAACTCAAGTAGTGATGCCTGTATGCATTATACTACACATTACCAATAATTTATAAGAGGGAAGATTACTTCAATAATTGTTAACACAAGCAAGACAGGCCAATTGCCATAAAACATGTCAATATAATGGTTATTAATAGTTCACATTCACTATAAAAATCACTTGAACCTAGACTATGCGTGTAAACTTAGATATAAACTTCCTTGGAATGACACATATTTGTATAATATTGGCGGTTTTGCTTATGAAAATGAGCATGGTTTTTACAAAAATTAAAATTAAAAGGGGGCTATGAATAAGAAGTACATGAATATGTGATTTTGATATTATTGATTTGTTTTGCTTTTAATATTATGTACTTATCATAGGTCCTGAATTCATTAGGAGGGCAAAATTAACTGCGTGATTTAGAATGAGGCTAATGCTGTTACCCAAATCTGCTCAACTCCAAGGTCAACTTTAATTCTGAGGTAATTATATAGAAGAAGAAAAGGAAATAAGAGAACCAAATTTAAAAAAAATAAGACTGGTAGGAAAAGAAAGAGGTATAATGTGTGCCTAACTGCTCAGGGAAGAATTTGAGTAACAATTGCAGAGCAGTGAAATTCCGGATCTTTTCTCATCTTCTTTCTTCCCTTTACCCCTTCCTCTTCAGAATTAAACATTCATATTCTCACACAAAAACAAAGACTTCACTTGAATAAGTTATAAAATTAAGCATTATATAAACAAAAATTACATAAAAGAGTATTTTCTATGTTTAGAATGTGAGAATGGAACTCTGTGATACTAGTCTTTTAAGTGCAACTAGTAACTATGATGTGACACATAACTTTTCAGAAGTTCCATAGACTTAATAAAATGGGGATAAGAAGGCAAGTTTTTATCATATACTGAAGACATAAGTGTTGTTGGATGTCCCAAATGGCAGCAATCAAAAGTGGAATGGCAAATGTACATTGACAGTCTCACCCTGTTCTGTTGGTCACCCCTTCTACATAGTAATTTTCCCCAACTTTATCAGATGCACAAGATTATTGCTATGAAAATTGTTGGTCTCTCACAGTGACTCATCCTTCATAATGGTCTTACTACTGCCCAAGGAAGTGTGACCTCAAGTGCAAGCACATAAACGTCAAATGCAACTTCATATCCTAGCCCAAGGGCAAAAAAAAGTATTTTCATATTTTAACAGGACTCTATATGAAGCTACACAGTGTTGCTGTTAAAAAGATATTATAAGGTGATACCAGAGTACTGATATCTGTATTTAAGTCACCTGCTGTGTTTGCCTATTAAAATATTCCTTAGGAAACAATATGTTCAACTTGTCAACCTGCCATTTGCCATCATCTCCTTTTCTTATCTTTAGTAAAGTTAGTAAATAATAAACTTGCAAATGTTTTTATTTTTTATCATGATGCTCTTTCTGAAGAGCTCTAAAAATAAAGTAAAATCTCAAATGATTGGTAGGTGAGGTAGAACTGGGATGTAAATTCTTAAGTGGTTCATTTTTTTTTTTTTTTGTAAGTACCAGTTTATACTACTTTTATGGGAAACTCTCTTGCTATATTTATATCTGTTTTTATCCAATTACAAACTGCATAAGTCCTTACAGAAAAGTAATTCTTATAAAAAGTAGTTCATTTTCTATTTGATGAAGTTGTTTCATTTTATTTGAATTAATAATATCAACAGAGACTTTCATGAATTAGAAAACAATTTAATGTCTCTTTCATTTACCTACTGAACATCTACTGAACACCTAATATTCACTGAAAAAAAAAACACTGCAATCAATTCTAAGTAACTATTGGTATACTTGAAGTTATATTCCCCCACAGAGGGCTGCTTAATGACTCACAAGAGTATACTGAATATGAATTGTTCCCTAGAAATAGACTAGGAGTTAGGCAATTGGCATATTGATATTTTAGTAATTTAGTTAAGCTTTTCTTGCTTTATTGCATTACAGGGAGGAAACTCTTATGTGGCTCCTGAATATAACTTAGTTATTTAGAGTTTTCATTGTATTTGGAAATAAAAAGGAAATTTTAAAAGTAGCCCTAGAAAGCAAAGGCAGTGGAGTTAATGTTTTACAGAATACAAAGATAAAGCGGTATCCTCACCTTTTAGAATTAGTCTACCTAATGAGGAGGACTTCTGAGTAAAAAATACAAGTTATAAGGAATAATTAGGGGCAGAAAAAGGACTGATTAATTTTTATTGGCAGAAACTTAAAAACTTGCTTGCCACCTTCTAATATGTCATCATTCATTCAAATGATGTTTATCAATCTCCTGTCATGTACCACATTCTGATTAAGGCATTAGGATAAAACAGTGGACATAAAAAATTTCAACTATCATGGAATATTCCATAAGGTAGGCAAGACATGAATAAATATAAGATATTAATAACCATAATAAAATGATAACTATCATATTACTGATTTAACTGGCACTGGTCTAAGCATATTACATATATCAAATTATTGAATCTTCATGTCAATACTATGAGGCAATTACTAATAGTATTTCCGTCTTATAAATATGGAAACTGGGACATTCTGCTAAGTAATTTGCCCAAAGTCACATAGCTATTAAATAGCAAAGCTGGTAGTATCAGTTAGATAATATTAATTGTTATGTAGGGAAAAAATACACAAATGAGACATGATTAGGTAAGAACAGAATGAGGCAAATTGAGGGGAATAGTTATTTTATAAAAAAGTTGTTATGGACTATCACACTGATAGTGTGATTTGTTAGAATTGTTATTTAGGTTTTATATATGAATCTATTATGACATTGGTTAATGTGAGTCACTCCTAGAGGCTATTCACCGCCGAGTGCATTAGCAATCACATTCACTAGTTTTCTTACCTTACAAGAAAATCCCTTTAGATGGTACCTAAATCAAGATATTGCCAACCTGGGGTTTTACTAGTAAATTCAGTTAATTCTTTCAGTTGATTCCTTGTGATTATGCTGCAGATATGTACACACACACACACACACACACACACACTCTCAATGGTTAATAAAGAAAGGATTGGAATTTAACAAACAAAACAAAGTAATGTTTGAAAACAAACCTGAAAGAACCAAGGAAATAATGCCTAGAAGAAAATGGTCCAGGCAGAGGAAAAAGTACAGAGGTGGACATGTCCTTAATGTGCTTAAGAAACAGCATGGATGTGTCTAGGGCAGGATGAGTGAAGACTATAGCAGAAGTAAAATTGATCAGTTCATTCGGCTGTGGTATTGAGGTAGATAGTATTCTGCAGTATTTGAGCAGAAGAGAAGATACATGATCTAATGTGTGCTTAAAATGATCACTGACAGGGGCGCCTGGGTGGCTTAGTCATTGGGCGTCTGCCTTTGGCGTGGGTCATGATCCCAGGGTCCTCGGATCGAGCCCTGTGTCAGGTTCCCTGCTCGGCGGGAAGCCTGCTTCACCCTCTCCCACTCCCCCTGCTTGTGTTCCCTCTCTTGCTCTCTCTCTCTGTCAAATAAAAATTAAAATCTTTAAAAAAATAAAATGATGACTGACATTAGTGATAATAAATTGAATTATTTAAGGGAGAAAGCAAGGAGGCCAGTTAGAGGAATTGATGTTAATCTAGTCAAAAGACTATAGTTGATTGAAGTTGGTGGGTTTGAAGGTATGAGCCATGGTTGAACTATGAATGTGTGATGTGCTGATGAATTATGTGAGGTGTGAGAGAAGGCATGAGTTAAAAAGTATTCCAAATTTATGTTTAGTCTTGATATACTAGAGGTCTAGATTAATCCTTTACTCCAACAAAGAAGCTTTTGGGAAAAGCTGGTTGATGGGGGGTAAAAATAAAATGTTGAAAAAGAGAAAAGTGAATGTCCTTTAGTAGGTATGAGAATATAGAATATAATGCATGAAGGACTGGTTTTGGATAGGGGCTCAGAAAGCTAATTTGTTGTAGCAAGAACAAAGGCAGAGTCTATGGGTAAAGATGAAAGTGAGTTGGTAAATGATAGTATGTTGACAACTTTTACAATCAAATAAAACACACACTCATTCTACAATATTCAGATATAAATTATGCTTCACTTATATATTGGTGTGCTAATAAAAAAAGAGATATTTGATGTTCTACAGATCATGTGTATTATAAAATTAGAATTGTTATTTAGGTTTTATATATGAATCTATTATGACATTGGTTAATGTGAGTCGGTCCTAGAGGCTATTCACCGCCGAGTGCATTAGCAATCATATTCACTAGTTTTCTTACCTTATAAGAAAATCCCTTTAGATGGTACCTAAATCAAGATATTGCCAACCTGGGGTTTTACTAGTAAATTCAGTTAATTCCTTCAGTTGATTCCCTGTGATTATGCTGCAGATATGTTCACATACACGCACACACACACACACACTGCTTAATAAAGAAAGGATTGGAATTTAAGAAACAAAACAAAGGATCATAGGGGAAGGGAAGGAAAAATAAAATAAGATGAAATCAGAGAGGGAGAGAAACCATAAGAGACTCTTAACTATAGGAAACAAACTGAGTGTTGCTGGAGGGGAGGTGGGGGGGGATGGGGTAACTGGGTGATGGATATTAAGGAAGGCATGTGATGTCATGAGCACTGGGTATTATATGCAAATGATGATTTACTGGACTCTACATCTGAAATTTCTCACAAGAGATCAATGCATATAGATAATCAATGATACACTATATGTTAATTAATTGAATTTAAGTAAGGCATTAAAAAAAAGAAAGGATTAGCAATGTATCTTATTAATTTTATGCTTAGTAGACAGCAATTCTCAGCTGATGCTTTTCTTTCCTTTCCTACCTGTTTTTGTTTGCTGTCTGTTATTTTATATGTTCACCTCTGGGATTTTCCTTAAAAAATCAATTAGATGTAATATATTTTTTGGAGTTTTTTTAATCAATTAATATATTTATGAATATTTTGAACACTAATTTTGTGCTAAATAAGTCCTACATTAGACTGTGGAGGATTCAGAAGAAAGATAAGAAATACTTCTTGCCCTCAAATGTCTTAGTTTTTCAGTACTCCTCTTGGATGCTCTTGTATTTTTCATTGTCTTCTTTTCTCTCTTCAACCACCATTTATTTTTTCCAGGTCCTATGCTGACATCCAGCCATTTCAAATATCTAACTTCATTTGTCCTTTTTCAACCAAAATACCCCACCTGATTCCAGCCTCTCTTGTACCACCTTATAGTTTATAAGTATTCAGTACATTTTTAGGATCCTGCAGATTAATTGGAGCTAGTATGATAAATGCATGCATGTCCTAAGATGTTTTTAATTAAAAATGCTCAAATACATTAACACACTCATCTGGTTTATTTCAGTCTGTATTATTTCCTTTCATATCAATAAGGTTATCTTTGGCAATGCCAGAATTATGAACATTGTCTCTTATCAGCAAAATATTATGAATTAATACTAAATTTTATGTTCCTTAAAAAGAAATGTTCAAAACTATTGCACATTGCTTTTAAATATTATCCATCAGAAAAATTGACAGTTTGTCCATTCTTGATTTTATCCTGGGGAAGTACTTCTTCTGTATTAGAAAGCTCATATATTATACACTTTTCAAGATCCACCACCTGCATCAAAATAACTTAGTATTTTTCAGCTACACCTCAAATGACAACAGAAAGAGCTTGAATCAGAGAATGTACTAAATTCGTATATTTAGAATTAATCAAAAAAGAGGACAAACCATAAAAATGCTCTACTCTGTAAACTAGCTCTAAGAGATTTCTCTTAAAAAATCTAAATTTCAGGACACCTGGGTGGCTCAGTTGGTTAAGCGTCTGCCTTCAGCTCAGGTCATAATCCCGGGGTCCTGGGATCTAGCCACACATTGGGCTCCCTGCTCAGCGGGGAGCCTGCTTCTCCCTCTCCCTCTGCCTCCCACTGCCCCCCCTGCTTGTGCTCTCTCTCTCTGTCAAATAAATAAAATCTTAAAAGAAAATCTAAATTTCTGGGCACCTGGGTGGCTCAGTTGGTTAAGCGACTGCCTTCGGCTCAGGTCATGATCCTGGAGTCCCGGGATCGAGTCCCACATCAGGCTCCCTGCTAAGCAGGGAGTCTGCTTCTCCCTCTGACCGTCCTCCCTCTCATGCTCTCTCTATCTCATTCTCTCTCTCGCAAATAAATAAAATCTTAAAAAAAAAAAAAAATCTAAATTTCTCCCAAGAGATCACTGCATATAGATACTCAAATTATCTGTAATAGAGAACCTCATATTGAGACGCCATATCTTGACAGATTAGTGATGCAAGGCCATATCTCTTGAGGTGAAGACTAATCACTAAGATTTCTTTTGTGAGACAATTTAGTAGGAAGCTTTAGGGTGAAAATTTTGTGTTGGAGGAATTTTAAATTGGGGAAACATTTTAACCTTTATTAATGTGCTTTATTATCAAGGAAAAATAATTCCATATTTTCTTGTGCATGTTAAGTGTGAGCAGACACAACCTGGTTATTTGCCGCGTCGGGTTCCCTGCTCTGCGGGAAGCCTGCTTCTCCCTCTCCCACTCCCCCTGCTTGTGTTCCTTCTCTCGCTGTGTCTCTTTCTGTAAAATAAATAAAATCTTTAAAAAAAAAAAAAAAAGAATTTTACAATTGTTCAATATACAGCGTTGAAGTTGTATGTCCCATCTTGTGTGGTGATAATAGCAAAACTTAAATATACCTAGGCTTAATTATATTTTCTTTCCTTGACATTTTCCAATTTAATTAAAGCTTCTCTAATGTCAAGTGTTGTTCATATTAATTCCTGTTAACAGGAGACACTGCAATCATGAATATTTTGCTTTCTTGTTTATTCAATCCCATGATATTTTATACTTTTTAGTATGAAAGAATGGCACAAGGCCTGGCACACAGGGGGCATGCAGTAAATATTTATTGAACTTTAATGACAGGGATCTTAATAACATAATGTTAATAATTGCTTAAATGCATTGAGAGATTACTATGTGCCTAAACTGACTCTAGATTAAGAAGTCCTAATTCACCTACTGTTTTGACACATAGATGGCATTTTGTCATAGCAGTTTGACATTAAGGATATTTGGAAATATCCTGCCCCCTGAAAAAAACAAACCCAGGAAAACAATTATATTTTGAAATATGTCATGTATTATTTTACATATTGTCAGGTAATTTTTGAGATCATTATTCCATTACATACTTGAGCTTCCTGGCATCCCTATAATTGCTCTAGGTTTGAGGCAGGAATTTGATAGTCAGTAATGAAGTTCAGAGATGGGATGGCTGTCATTGCTGAGGCCCAGATATGAGGTGTAGTTCAGGAATAGCTTTGCACACATTATTTGGTGAATTTAAATAATCAACAAACCAACAGACAATAATTTTTAATTTTTTTTTTTTTACATTTTAACTTTGTTACTTTGACATCCTATTATGTTGAAGAGACTCAAATTCAATAATGACAAATATCCTATTTTGGATTAGATATAGTATGTTTAAAGGAACTTCAAAAAATAGATATTAAGTCTGCTTCTTGCTAATTTTCTGACAGTAGCTATTATTACTTGGTTAAAAACATACCAACCTAATCCCTATTCCAAGCTATGTATGCCTGAGTACTTAGGTTTTTGGATTATATTATCTTCTTATTAACACTTAGAATAGAAAAGAAAATAAATCTATACAATTTGGCATGGCAGCTAAGAAAAATAGTAATTACCAGATTTTGAGTGATCTTGAGGAAGAAAATGAATTAGCAGTTTTATAAAAGCCAGTGTTCAGCAATTTTATTTGAAAAGATGACTGCAGGGGTCATTTGTCTCTTTCTGCCTCAAATCTGTAGAAGTTTGATAGGAAACTATAAGGAACATTTCATTAGAAAAGAAATTTTAGACTTTGTCCTTTTCCTTGCCTGGAAAACTTTCTAAAACTGAAGTTCTTTCTTGAGCCACATTATGACTTTTAAAGGGTTTATATGACCTCAATTGATTTGATAACTTCTGGTCTTAAGATCTCTTATGAAATTTGTGATTAATTCTTTATTAATCAGATTTCTTTTTTTATTAACATATAATGTATTATTTGTTTCAGAGGTACAGGTCTGTGATTCAACAGTCTTACACAATTCACAGCGCTCACCATAGCACATGCCCTCCCCAATGTCTATCACCCAGCCACCCCATCCCTCCCACACCCACCACTCCAGCAACCCTCAGTTTGTTTCCTGAGATTAAGAATTCCTCATATCAATGAGGTCATATGATACATGTCTTTCTCTGATTGACTTATTTCGCTCAGCATAATACCCTCCAGTTCCATCCATGTCGTTGCAAATGGCAAGATTTCATTCCTTTTGATGGCTGCATAATATTCCATTGTATATATATATACCACATCTTCTTTATCCATTCATCTGTCGATGGACATCTTGGCTCTTTCCATAGTTTGGCTATTGTGGACATTGCTGCTATAAACATCGGGGTGCACGTACCCCTTCGGATCCCTACATTTGTATCTTTGGGGTAAATACCCAGTAGTGCAATTGCTGGATCGTAGGGTAGCTCTATTTTCAACTTTTGAGGAACCTCCATACTGTTTTCCAGAGTGGCTGCACCAGCTTGCATTCCCACCAACAGTGTGGGATTTCTCCGCATCCCCGCCAACATCTGTCGTTTCCTGACTTGTTAATTTTAGCCATTCTGCCTGGTGTGAGGTGGTATCTCATTGAGGTTTTGATTTGGATTTCCCTGAAGCCGAGCGATGTTGAGCACTTTTTCATGTGTCTGTTGGCCATTTGGATGTCTTCTTTGGAAAAGTGTTCTGCCCATTTTTGATTGGATCATTTGTTCTTTGGGTGTTGAGTTTGATAAGTTCTTTATAGAGTTTGGATACTAGCCCTTTATCTGATATGTCATTTGCAAATATCTTCTCCCATTCTGTCAGTTGTCTTTTGGTTTTATGGACTGTTTCTTTTGCTGTGCAAAAGCTTTTACTCTTGATGAGGTCCCAATAGTTCATTTTTGCCCTTGCTTCCCTTGCCTTTGGTGATGTTTCTAGGAAGAAGTTGCTGCGGCTGAGGTCGAAGAGGTTGCTGCCTGTGTTCTCCTTTAGGATTTTGATGGACTCCTGTCTCACATTGAGGTCTTTCAACCATTTGGAGTCTATTTTTGTGTGTGGTGTAAGGAAATGGTCCAGTTTCATTCTTCTGCACATGGCTGTCCAATTTTCCCAACACCATTTGTTGAAGAGACTGTCTTTTTTCCATTGGACATGCTTTCCTGCTTTGTCAAAGATGAGTTGACCATAGAGTTGAGGGTCCATTTCTGGGCTCTCTATTCTGTTCCATTGATCTATGTGCCTGTTTTTGTGCCAGTACCATACTGTCTTGATGATGACAGCTTTGTAGTAGAGCTGGAAGTCTGGAATTGTGATGCCGCCAGCTTTGCTTTTCTTTTTCAACATTCCTCTGGCTATTCGGGGTCTTTTCTGGTTCCATACAAATTTTAGGATTATTTGTTCCATTTCTTTGAAAAAAGTGGATGGTATTTTGATGAGGATTGCACTGAATGTGTAGATTGCTCTAGGTAGCATTGACATCTTCACAATATTTGTTCTTCCAATCCATGAGCATGGAACGTTTTTCCATTTCTTTGTGTCTCCCTTAATTTCTTTCATGAGTATTTTATAGTTTTCTGAGTACAGATTCTTTGCCTCTTTGGTTAGATTTATTCCTACATTTAAAAAGCCAGACAGGGGCGCCTGGGTGGCTCAGATGGTTAAGCGTCTGCCTTCGGCTCAGGTCATGATCCCAGGGTCCTGGGATCGAGTCCCGCATCGGGCTCTCTGCTCCTTGGGAGCCTGCTTCTCCCTCTGCCTCTCTCTCTCTCTCTCTCTGTCTCTCATGAATAAATAAGTAAAATCTTTAAAATAAAATAAAATAAAAATAAAAAAAATAAAAAGCCAGACAGAAAAGATTTTTTATTACATGGTTTGTTTTATATGAAGCTTTCAGAATATGCAAGTACATAGAAACAGAATAGAAATTAGTCATTGTCAGGGGCTATAGAGGGATGAATAAGAGTGGCTGCTAATTGACATGTGGTTTCTTTTGGGGGTGATTTAAATATTCTGGAATTGGATAGTGGTAAGAATTGCATGGTCTTGTGAATGTGCTGTACGCTCTGCAAGTGTAGAATGTGTTGTATTGTACACTCTAATAGGTTAATTTTATGGCATATGAATTATATATCAATTAAACATGGTAAATTTAAATAAGATTCAGATTCTCATAACATAAAATAATATCAGTAAAAAAATCATTCACCATGCCGATATTCAGAACAGACTCAAACTAAATGAAAAAAGACTATTAAAGTAGCCAACAGTGAGATAACAGAGACACTAGAAATATCTGACAAAGATTTTAAACCAGTCATGATAAAAATGCTTCAGTGAGCAATTGTGCACATATTTGGATCAAATGGAAAAATAGACAACTGTAGAAAATAAATAGTACATTGAACCAAGACAACAAGAACCAAACTGAAAATTTAGAATTGAAAATAATTAATCAAAATAAAAATTTCAGTGGACAAGTAGAATAGAACATAAAAAATAATCAGGAAGAAGAAAACAGAATAAAAGAAATTACTTAAACTGAATAGTAGAAGATAAAAGACTAAATATATATAAATATATAAATAAAAGTAAATATATAATAATTACGGTGTTTACATAATTATAATGTTTACATTATAATCTTCCATTTTTCTTAATATATATGTATATATATTAAGAAATATATATATATATTAAGATAAATGGAGGATTGTAATGTAAAACATTTTTTGTCATTAGAATCCCAGATGGAGGAGAGAAAAAGAGCAGCCCTGAAAAATTGCTCAAATTAAAATAGTTGAGGGGCGCCTGGGTGGCTCAGTCGTTAAGCGTCTGCCTTTGGCTCAGGTCATGATTCCAGGGTCCTGGGATCGAGCCCCACGTCGGGCTCCCTGCTTGGCGGGAAGCCTGCTTCTCCCTCTCCCACTCCCCCTGCTTGTGTTCCTTCTCTCGCTATCTCTCTCTGTCAAATAAACAAATCTTTAAAAAAAATAAAATAAAATAAAATAAAATAGTTGAAAACTTCAAAAAATGTAAGGAGACCTTGACATACAGATACAAGAAGATGAGCAAACTTAAACAGGTTCAGCTCAAAGAAAGCTGTGCCAATGTACATCAAAACAAAATATCTGAAACCTAAGGGCAAAGAAAAAATCTTGAAAACAACCAAAAACAAATGATACATTATATATTGGGTGGGGGGGAACTATTCAAATGATAGTGATATCTCTTCAGAAACCATGGAGCCCAGAAGAAAATGACACATTTTTTTAAGTGCTGAAAGAAAAGATCTGTCAACCCAAAATATTAAACCCAGGGAAAATATTATGCAGGAATTAAGGGGAAATATAGACATTCCCAGAAGGAAAACTGGGAGAATTTATCATCAGCAGACCTAATCAGAATGACTAAAGTAAGTTTTTTGAACAGGAGGGAAATGATTAAAAACAAAACAAAACAAAACAGAAAAAAGAGGAACCTTGGAACATGAAGAGAAAATAACGTGGTAAAAGAGAATGTGGATAAATACAACCAGACAGAAAGCAAACAGACTCATCGCCCAAGTCGCTTCTCCCTCTCCCTCTGTCTGCTGCTCTCCCTGCTTGTGCTCTCTCTCTCTCTGACCAAAAAAAAAAAAAAAAAAAAAATACAGAGAATAAACTGATGGTGGCCAGAGGGCAGGTGAGTGGGTGATGGGTGAAATAGTTGAAGGGAATTAAAAGGTGCAACCTTCCAGTCACAAAATAAATGAGTCACAGTGATGAAAAGTATAACATAGGGAATATACTCAATAATATTGTAGGGGCGCCTGGGTAGCTCAGTTGATTAAGTGTCTGAGTCTTGATTTCAGCTCATGTCATGATCTCAGGGTCCTGGGATTGAGCCATGAGCCAGGCTCCCTGCTCAGTGGGGAGTCTGCTTGAGAATTCTCTCTCCCTCTGCCTCTCCTCCTGCTCGTCCTCTCTCTGTCTCTAAAATAAATAAATAAATCTTTAAAAAAATAATATTGTAATAACATTAGATGGTGACTGTACTTACTGTGGTAAGCAATGAGTAATGCATAGAATTGTCAAATCAATATGTTGTACACCTGAAACTAACATTGTATGTCAGTTATATTTCAATAATAGAAGAATGTGGATAAATACAATAGGCCTTCCTTCTTTTATTAATTTTCTAAATTATGTTTAATTGTTGAAGCAGAAATTATAAATTACTTCATATAGTTTCAAATGTATATAGAGGAAATATTTAAGATTATTATATTTTAAATAGGGAGGAGTAAAGGGACATAGAGGTAAGATTTCCCAAACTAGAAAAATGGCAATACCAGGAGACTGTGTTCAGGTATGTAAATGTAATTCTGTACCCAGAGAAAACACTAAAAGAACTACTCAAAGAAATACAATCAGAAACACTATACATAAATCAAAATGGAAATCTAAAAAAGGTTCAAGTAACTGACAGAAAGGCAGGAAAAGAAAAAGAAATGAAAAACAGAGAGAACAAACAGCAATAAATAAATTAAATAAATAAATAAATAAATAAATAAAACAGATTTAAGCCTTAACATACATTAAATGAAAATCATCATAATGCACAAAAGGAAAGATGAAGATTAGAAGAATAGGTTTTAAAAAATTGGTTTATGATGTCTATGAAATACTTTAATATAACAAGATAAAAGTTAAAATTATGGAAAAAGATATATCATGCAAACCTTAATCAAAAGAAAGCAGAACTGTGTTGATTACAGAGTAAGTAGACTTCAGATCAAAGAAAATTATCAGCATCACAGATGAATATTTTATCATGATAAAAGGGTTAATCCACCAACAATACAAAGCAATCCTAAATGTATATGTACCAGACAACATAACTGCAAAATATGTGAAGCAAAAAAGACAACTGAAAGGAGAAATAAACCATCCATATGATTGTGAGACTTCAACACTGTTCTCTCTATGACTGATAGAAAATCAGCAAGGTATATATAGAACAACCCAACAACAGCATCAACCAACAGGATCTCATTGACATGTATAGAACACTTCACCTAGCAGAGTTCACATTATTTTCAAGTGCTCATGGAACATATACCAAGTTAGAGTACATCCTGGGTCATAACACAAATTGCAACAAATGTGAAAGAAGTCATATAGAGTGTCTCTAACAACAATGGAATAAAAGAGTTAAATGACAGAAATAAATGGGAAAAACTACAAAAACTTGGAAAGTAAACACCCCCCTTCTAAATGAAACATGGGTCAAGTTTTCATAGGCAACCAAAAGGAAGCTGAAATGAATGAAAATCAAAATACAGCACACCAAATTTGGGGGAGCACATCTGAACCAGTGCTGAGAGGGAAATTGATAGCACTAAACACATATCTTAGAAAATATCAAGCATCTTGAATCAATTATCTAAATTGAGAAAGAAAAGAGCAAAACAAACAAACCCCAAACAAAAAAATGAAAATTATAAAGAACAAAAATTAATAAAATTGAAGATAGAAAAACAGTAGAATAAGTAATTGAAGCAGATAGCAGCTTCTTAGAAAGCACCAATAAAATGAACAGCCTCTAGAAATACTGTTGAAGAATAAATGAGAAAATACAAATTACCAATAACAGGAATGGAGTATAGAATAACCCTACAGTTCCTGTAAACATAAAAAGGATATTAAGGGACTATTATGAAAAATATAACATGATTTTTATATAATTTGACAACTTAGAAAAAATTAACCATTTTTTCCAAAATCACAACCACAACACATCAAGAATTAAATAGAAAAAAAGAATTAAATAGATAATTTAAATAGACTTAAAACTATGAAAAAAGTTTAAATTTTTAATTTAAAAATTCCAAAACATAAATCTCTAGGGACATATAATTTTACAGGAGAATTCTACCAGATGTTTAAACAAGAGTTAACCCTGGTTCTACACATTCTCTTATATAGAAGAGAGAATTTTTCAAAATTCATTTTATAATGGTAGAATTACCCTGATACCAAAACCAGGCAAAGATAGTAAAAGAAAACTACAGAGCAATATTCACAATTATAGGTGCATAAATCCATAATAAAATGTTAGTACATAGAATTCAGCAATATATAACAATAATTATATACCATGATCAAGTGGGATTTATTATATAAATGTAGGCCTGGTTCAATAATTAAAAATTAATCCATGCAGTCCACCATATTAATAAACTCAAGAAGAAAAATCATATTATTATATCATTCAATGCAGAAATACATCTGACAAAATTCAACACCCATTCATGATAAACACTCTCAGAAAAAGATAATAATAGATAGGAACTTGCTCATTTGATAAAGAACACTTGTGGGCACCTGGGTGGCTCAGTTGGTTAGGCGACTGCCTTCAGCTCAGGTCATGATCCTGGAGTCCTGGATCGAGTCCCACATTGGGCTCCCGGCTCAGCGGGGAGCCTGCTTCTCCCTCTGACCCTATCCCCTCTCATGCTGTTTCTCTCTCTCTCTCTTTCTCTCAAATAAATAAATAAAATCTTTAAAAAAAAAAAGAACACTTGTAACAACCCTATAGTGAACATTATACTTTATGATGGAAGACTTAATGGTTTTTCCCTAATAGAGGGAACAAGACCAGGGCATACTCTCTCAAGACTTATTCAGTATGGTGCTAGAAGCTTTAACCAAGCCAGTAAGGCACTAAAAGTAAATAAGAAGCATATAAATTAAAAAATAAATAAATAAAAATATCCCTATTTTTGTCTATATAGAAAATTCTAAGAAATACACAAATAAATCCCTAGAACTAATAATTAATTTTATTTCATTGATTTCATTTAAATATAGAAATTTAAACTTTATTAACATGTGCTTTATTGTAATTGTTACTTATATGTCATGGAATTTATGAGTATATGTCTCAATAACTCTTATATGATTATGTGCTTCCATTCTAAAAATAACAAGTTAGCCTTTGCTTATTTACATTTAGTGACTAACCATTAAATCTGGTAATTATTTTTTGGTATGAGGTAAGTAGAAATGTTGCTATTTAAATCATTCCTCCGAATTACAATTTATCACCTGCAGGTCTTTACTATCTTCTTCTTCTTTAAAAAAAATATTTAATTTATTTAAAATAAACAACAGCAACAACACAGCTCACCCATTCACATCCACCTTTTACAACCATGTTCTCTGTATCTATGAGCTTGTTTGTTTATTTGTTTGTTTTTTGGATTCCACATTTAAGAGAGATCATATAGTATGTGTCTTTCTCTGTCGGACACATTTTAGTAAGCATAATGCCCTCGAGGTCCATTCGTTTTTTGCAAGTGGCAAGATTTCATTTTTTTTCTATGGTTAAATAATGTTCCACTGTGTGTGTGTGTGTGTGTGTGTGTGTGTGTGTGTGTATCCCAATTTATCTATCGATTCATCCACTGATGAACACTTAGGTTGTTTCCATTATCTTTGCTATTGTAAATAATGCCACAATGATTATGGGGGTACATATATCTTTTTAAATTAGTGTTTTTGTTTTCTTTGGATAAATATCTGATACCTATTTTTTGCTGCATCCTGTGGTATGAATTGCTGCATCCTATGGTATGAATAGCTAATATATTTTTGATAAAAATGAATAAAGTAGGAGGAATCTGTGTACTCAATTCTAAGACTTGTTGTATAGCTATAGAAAACAAGACTATGTAGTACTGGTGGAAGATAGACACACAGTGCAATGGAACAGAATTGAAAATCTAGGAATAGACCAATAAAATATGCAACTGGTTATTGACAGATGAGTAAAAGCAAATTGATAGAGGTAAGATAGTTTCCTTTTCAACAAATGGTGCTGGAGCAATTGGCTATCCAGAGTAAAAAACAAACAAACAAAAACCTTGACATAGGGGCACCTGGGTGGCTCAGTCGTTAAGCGTCTGCCTTCAGCTCAGGTCATGATCCCAGGGTCCTGGGATTGAGCCCCGCATCGGGCTCCCTGCTCAGCGGGAAGCCTGCTTCTCCCTCTCCCACTCCCCCTGCTTGTGTTCCTGCTCTCGCTATCTCTCTCTCTGTGAAATAAATAAATAAAATCTTTAAAAAAAATGTTTAAAAAAAACCCTTGACCTAAACTTCAAATTTTATACACATAATAAGTCAAAATGGATCATAAACTGAAATGTAAAATGTAAAACTCTAAAACTTTTTGAAAAAAATTCAGGATCTAGAGCTTGTTGAAAAGATTTTAGGCTTTACAACTAAAGCAGAATAGATAAAAGGAAAATCAATAAATTGAGTTTCAAAATTGGAAAGTTTGCTCTGCAAAAGATTCTGGTAAAGAGGTTAAAAGACAAGGTACAGACTGGGAGAAAGTATTTGCAAACCACATATTTGATAAAGGATTGATATATTGAATATTTAAAAATATTCTTTAACATAAAGAATGTATCGATATTTGTGTTTTGAGTGTAACTGAATATTTGAATATATTGGATATATATTCTTTTTAAAAATTTTTTATTGTTATGTTAATCACCATACATTACATCATTAGTTTTTGATGTAGTGTTCCATGATTCATTGTTTGTGTATAACACCCAGTGCTCCATGCAGAGCGTGCCCTCTTTAATACCCATCACCAGGCTAACCCATCCTCCCACGCCCCTCCCCTCTAGAACCCTCAGTTGGATATATATTCTTGAGTATAAAAGTTATTGAATATGTAAAGAACTTCCAGTACTACTGTAAAATATTTTAACTAGAGTGTAAACAGAAATAAAAAGTGCCCCAAACACTAAACAGACACTCTCAACTTTCAACAGTAAATAAACAATCCAGTTATAAAATGAACAAAAAACATGAAGAGAAAAATTCACTGAGGAGAGCTACAGATATCAAACACATGAAAAGATTTTCAATTTCATTAGCTATTAAGGAAATGCAAAGTAAAACCAGAATGAGATAACACTATACACCTATCAGAATGGCTAAGGGTGGTTCAGTCGGTTAAGCATCTGCCTTCAGCTCAGATCATGATCAAAGATCCTGGGATCGAGTCCCGCATCAGGCTCCCTGCTTAGTGGGGAGCCTGCTTCTCCCTCTGCCTGCCACTCCTCCTGCTTGTGTGTGTTCTCTCTCTCTCTGTGTCAAATAAATAAAATCTTAAAAAAAAAAAAGAATGGCTAAAATAAAAATTAGTGACAACACCAAAATAGTGACAGAATATTTAGAAAGTGGACCATTTATGCATTGCTGGTAGGATTGTAAAATGGTACAGCCTCTCTCTAAAAAGAGTGTGGCTGTTTCTTAAAAAACTAAACATGTAGTTGACATACAACTATAGCATTTATCCCAGAGAAATGAAAATCTGTACATGAATGTTTAGAGCTGCTTCATTTATAATATCCAAAAGCTATAAACAGCATATATGTCCTAACACTGGTGAATGGTAGACAAACTATGATAAACCTATACCAAAAAATACTATTCAGCAATAAAAAGAGACAGATTATTTGATACATGCAACAACCTTGATAAATTTCCAGATTATTATGCCAAATTATGAAGGCCACTTCCAAGGATTACATACTGTATGACTCCATTTATATGACATTTGTGAAATGACAACTTTATAGCAATGAACAGATTAATGATTGCTCAGGCTTTAGAAGCATATGGAATAAGAGGGGCATGTGGGTGGTTCAGTTGGTTAAGCCTCTCACTCTTGATTTCGGCTCAGGTCATGATCTCAGGGTCACCAGATGGAGTAATCTGGTCGAGCCCCCCCAACCTTTATCAAGTGCCCCCCATCAAGCTCCCTGTCAGCTCCATGCTCAGTGGGGAGTCTGCTTGAGATTCTCTCCCTCTCCCTCTGCTCCTTCCACCCTCTCTCTGTCTCTGTTTTTCTCTCTCCCAAATAAATACATCTTAAAGAAAAAAAAATTAAAAAGAAGCATATGGGATAAGAAGGAAGTGGCAGTGCCTACAAGGGCGACATAAGGGATCCTTGTTTTGATGGAAATGTTCTGTATCTTAACTGTATCAGTCTATCCTGGTTGTGATATTGCACCATAGTTTTGCACAGTTGCCATGAAAAGTAACTGGGTAAAGGGCACATGGGATCTCTATTATTTTTTTACAATTTCATGTAAATTTATAGTCATCTCAAAATTTAAAAAATTATAAATAAAGGATGTACAAATACATACCGTGTTAACACTAATCAAAAGTAAGTTTCAATAGTTATATTAACTTCAGAAATTTTATTTTAGGGCAAAGACTATTGCCAAGAATAAAGAACATAATTTCATACTCATAAAGAGGCCCATTCATCATGAGGGTATGAATGTTCTAAATACTTCTGTAACTAATAACAGAGCTTTAATATATATGAAGTAAAAACTGCAAGAACTGAATGGAGAAACAAACATTCTAAATTATAGTCAGAGATTTCAGGAATCCTTTCTCAATAATTGATAGAACATGTAGATAGAAAATCAGTACGGATGCAGAGGATTTAATTAACTGCATCAAACAACATGTCTAATTGATTTCTCTAACATTCCACCCAACAACAGTATAATACAGATCACTTTTTCCTTCTTTCAAGTGTATCCAGAACATTTATTAAGAAAAAACATCTTCTTAGATATAAAACAAGTCTACATAAATATAAAAGCATTCAGTTGATATAAAATAATTAAAAATCAATAATGGAAACATTTCTGGAAAACCTCCAAATATTTGGAAACTTAATAACAAACTCTTAAATACCTCATGGGTAAAACACAAAATCAAAATATAAAATAATAATAATATGAAAACACAACATGCCAGAATTTGTGAAATGTTACTGAATAATTATTTATGGTTCTATCTATAGCAGTAAATACTAAAATAAAGAAAAAGAAAGGTCTTAAATCAGCATGGTATTGGCATAAAGATAGACAAGTAGATCAGTGGAACAGAAAAGAGAATCCTGAACTAGATCCACATGTATATGGATAACTGATATATAAAACAGATGCAAAAGCCATTCAGTGGAAATTAGATTCTGTTTTCAACAAATGATGCCACATCGATTTGATATCTACAAGCATAAAAATAAAAATACTTTGCAACATTAATCAAAATTAACTAAAAATGGAAGATAGAACTAAGCTTAAAACCTAAAATTGCAAAACATCTAGAAGAAAACATAGGAAAACAACCTCAGTGGACTTAAGATAGGAAAGATTTGTTGATATTATGCTATAAATAAGATTCATAATGGAATTAATTGATAAATTTTTCTTCAACAAAATTAAAGACTATTGTTCTTGACAGAATTCAGAGAATAAAAGGCAAGCCACAGAAATTATATCCAGTGTATATGTACGGTAGAGTAATAATATCTAGAATATATTTGGAATTCTAAAAACCCAATACAAAGATATGGGCAAAAGATTTGAACAGACATATTACTAAAGAAAATGTACAAATAGCAAATAAGCACATGAAAAGATGCTCAGCATCATTAGTTATTAGGACAAGGTGAATGACAACTACAATGATATACCACTGTAGTGACTACACATCTTTGAAATAGCTACAATTAAAAAGACTTGCTGTTTCAACTGTGAACAAGAGTGTGGAACAATTGAAACACACTGCTTGAAGGATATAAAATGGAACAACCATTTTGGAAAGCAGTTTCTTAAAAAATGAAACCTACATCTTCTGTATGATCTAGACATTCCACATGTAGATATTTATTCAAGAGAAGTAAAATATTTTTTCAAAAATATGTTTGCAAATGTTTATAACAGTTTTATTCATAGTTGACTTGGAAATAACTCAAATGTCTATTCACAAGTGAAATTGCAGTATGTCCATAAAATGGAATACTACTCAGCAAAAAATTAATGAAATATTGATACACACTACAACATGAATGGAGATGAAAGTGAATTACACTGAATAAAAAAAAGCCAGGCAAAAAAGTACATGTATGATTTCATTTATGTAATATTCTAGTAAATGCAAACTAATTTATATTAACAAAAAAGCAGACTAGGTGTTGCACAGCAATGGAGGTGGAATCAGGAAAAGAGGCATTAACAAGAGGCAAAAAGAAAATTGTTCATTATCTTTGGAGTATGAATGTTTCATTCATGTTTACATATTTCAAAATTTATAAATTGTATACTTTAAACAGTTGCAGTCTGTTCTGTATTAATTATATATTAATAAAACAGTTAAAGTTACATGCTATTGATCCAATTTTAGATAAATTTTAGAAAAATGTTTTCTAAAAATAAAGTAAGCATCTTGTATCTAGGTTTCCTTTTGCCTTAATTGTGCTTTTTTGAGAGATGTAAGGTATAAATTGTGAAATGCATGCTCGAAAGGCATCTCAGATATATATTCCCTTGCCTCCAGGAGCTTGGATGTCCAAACCTTCCAGAGCAAATGGCATGATGTTCTCTGAAATGAGATCTCCAGAGCAGAGGCATCTCAATCTCTCTTTCTCCAAAGGTCAGTAATGCTTACTTATATCTTTTTCTTTTTGATTTAAGCTCATTTCTAATGTCTTAGTTCTCATTGTGATACATACTCTACTAATTCTTAAATCTCAAGTGATAATAATTAAGTCAGTACTTGTCCTTCTTTACTTGAGGCTTGATAGCCTCAGTCATGTTCAGTTTTGCACAAGTCATGAAGTCAATCATGTAACAACAACAAAAAAATACTTTCGATATAGTAATGCATAAATGTGGAAATGTGGGTGTTAGCTCTTCAACCTGTCAAAGCTCCTGTTTTTCTTTCTTTAATTTTTTTATTCATTTAACTTTACTGCTTGAATAAAATGTCAATACTTTAATTAAAATAAACACATTATTTCCCTATATCATAAATAATTCCTTTTATTAAATATTTACCAGTCCTGTATGATAGGCATTAAGAATTTCTGATAATTTATTTTTGTAGTAGTTTGCACAGTATCATATATAAATCATTATTTTTGTATCATGATAAATATAACAAAATATTGCTAAGGGTCAGAGAAAATGAGAAGTGAAGATTTATGAGTAAGATGATACTTGAGCTTCTTTGAAATAGTTCTAAAGTGATACCAGTGGTAATATTCCAAAGGAATAGATATATAAGCAGTAACTATATATTGGCAATTGTATGGAACCAAGTATAAAATAATATCACATTCCTAGAGTTTAAGGATTATTGTGGTTTTTAATTTTTGTCTTTATTTATAAGTGATTTACTTCAGTAATTATTGCTTTCTGTTATCAACTCACTTTTAACTTGTACTTACTTAGATCAAAATACATTCATTATAAGAGCAAAAAGCATCAATTTTAATTTTCATCATAAACTTGTAAATCACCCAAATAAGCTATTTTTCAAGTAAATTAATAAACAAATAAATAGATGGGTAGATGAATGAATGCTAAAATAATACAGTTAGAATGCAAGAAAACAAGTCTCCATATGAAGCAACTAAAACTCTCATAAACTGCTGGTGGGAATTCAAAAATGGTCCTGCCATTTTGGAAAAAGTTTTACAGCTTTTTATGACATTATACATTATACTTACCATATAATCCTGCAATTCAGTACAAGGTACTTACTGTAGATAAGTGAAAACTTCTGTCCATACAAAACTTGAAAAGAAAGATTGATTGTAGCTTTAGTCTTAATTGTTAAAAACTGGAAACAACCCAAATATCCTTCAACAGATGAATGAATAAACAAATGATGGTACTTCCTACACTGGATGGAATGCTACTCAATAATAAAAAGGAACAAGCTACTAGTAGACACACTAACAAGGATTAATCTCAAATACATCATGCTAAATGAAAAAGTCAGATTCAATGGCTGCATTCCCTATGATTTCATATATATGACATTCTAGAAAATACAAAACTATAGAAACAGATAACAGGTAAGTAGTTTCTGGGTCTAGGATTGGGGAAAGGATTGGTTAAAAAGATATAGAGAGGCCTTGGGGGAGTCATGGAAATGGCCTATATTTTATTGTGGTAGTAGTTACACAAAAAAGTGTTTGCCAACACTCACAGAGCTATGCACCAAAAAGGATAAATTTCATTATAATTAAATTACATTTCAATGAACTTGACTAAAAGTAATCATTCACTGCTCCTTAGATTTTGTCTGAAAATAATGGTTTTATTTTTGTCCTTATTTAAAATGATATACTGCAACAATGGTCATTTTCAGATTTTGAGTAGCTTTTATCTGTACTTCTCTAAGTCAATATAAATTCATTAAAAGAGCAACTAAAAGTATCAACTTGAATTCTTAGCTAAATAAATTTCCAAGTCACTCCAATGTATACTTTCTCAAATGAATACTAAAATGAATAAATACCAAGAAGATACCAGTGAAGATGCTAACATTAAGGCCCTATTAGTGATTTCTTGTAAGTCATATTGTACATGATCACTTGTTTCTCTGTCATAAAAGTGTATGATACTGTTGTTCACTTTATTATCATTGAAATCATCGAATAGTCCTAAAGACTTATGAGGCAGAGTTTGCAAATCTGGGAAGTCCTTGGCTTGTTCAGTTTTCAGTGAGTAGGAGGATGCTTTTGATAGGTAAGGCTGTGTAAAGGAGCTAAGCCTTCGCAAGCAATACATTTTTCTGAGTTTTGCTAATATTTGCCCCTAAAAAGGCTAAAGTACATTGTTATTTTGTTTGTTTGTTTATAGAAGGAATGAAATGAGACACATAATTTGTGGTGGGCAGCATCTTCAGTGTTAAAAATCTTAAAAGTAAATGTCAGACACCATTTCAGCTTTAACCAGTTATTTCCATTCTGTGCTTTTGATTAATATCTGTCTTTGGATATGGAAAAAAGACTGAGATGATCCAGATAAGAATTCTGAAGAATTTGATAATAAGGATTAAAAGACTGAGTACATATGAATAAATAAATAAATAGCAGAAACAGACCGATAAATACAGAGAACAGACTTATGGTTGCCAGAGGAGAGGGAGGTCGGGGGATAGCCAAAATGGGTGAAGGACAGGAGATACTGGCTTTCAACTGTGGAATGAATAAGTCATGGGAATAAAGGTAGAACATATGAAATATAGTCAATGGTATTGTAATAGCATTGTATCGTGACATATGGTAGTTATCCTTCTGGTCAGCATAGCATAATGTATAGAGTTGTTGAATCACTATGTTGTACACCTGAAACTAATGTAACATTGTATGTCAACTATATTGCAATTTAAAAGAAAGAAGGAAGGAAGGAAGGAAAGAAGGAAGGAAGGAAGGAAAGAAAAGAAAAGGAAAGAAAGAAAGAAAAAGAAAGAAAGAAAGAGAAAGAAAGAAGAAAAGGAAGGAAGGAGGGAGGGAGGGAGGAAGGAAGGAAGGAAGGAAGGAAGGAAGGAAGGAAGGAAGGAAGGAAGGAAGGAAGGAAGAAAGAAAAAAGAAAAGCTACTAGATTAGACAAGTTCGTCACTGAGGGCTCCAAGTATCATACCCCACCCTTCTTTGATCTACTGGCAGCCAAGTTTAGTCTTAGCCTATCAGAGAAAATCGACCTGGTTGGGCTCCCAGGCATACCTTCTTGAAGCTGGGAGGGGAGATAGGAAGGCAGAAATTCCCAAGTGAAGAATGTGGTGGGAGTAGAAAGGGACCATGTATTGAGAATATCCATTGTGTGGATTAGGGATATTTGAAGTTAGATCTCTTTCTTTTTTGGAGAGTTAGTTATGCTTCTCATTATAAAAATCATGCTTAAAAGCATTGCTAACATCTATTGAATACCTATTTTGTGACATGCTTCATTTTAAGAGGCTTTCATGTAATAACATATTTCATCCTGAAAACAACCCAGTTAGATTAATATTGTAGTTATCTTCATTTTAAAGATGAGAAAGAGAACAGTAATAAATGACTTTCAAATTACAGATCAGGGATTTGAACCCCAGTTTTAAAGCCAGTCATATTCTGAACATGTACTATTAAGTAGCACCTGAATGAGAAAGAAGGAAGAAACAAAAGAAAGAAAAAAGGAAAGAAAATGCATTTTTTCACTATAAACACCCTATGCATTACTAAATGTCAGCCTATGTCAATACTAAAACAGAAATATCATCAAAAAGTCTTCTGATATCCAGATAATTTATAGAAATAGTTATATGTTATAGCATCTTTTGAATCTGTATGCATTTGCAATTCCAGATACAAGCATATTAATATAAATTAAGTTTTTGCATTGTTATAATTTCAGTGAAATACTTGGTACATTTTATGTTTTATATGCTGTGATGTTTTTGGGGTTCTTTGAGACAGGATGAATGCTATTTTGGACCTTAATTTTTGACTTTTCTTCCAGAAATAAAGGGCTAAGGAGGTTTCCTATATGGTGATAACATTAAAAAGGTCTCTTAGATGTCAGAATTCTTAAAACAAAATGTATGTGCCAGGCGTATTAAGTCATTCATTCAACAGATATTTGCTCTTGTACCTATTATGCTCTATGTTGTGGGGACACAGTAATGAATAAAACTATTAAAGTGCTTTCCTAAAAGAAACTACAACATCTAATAAATCCTAAGCGCTAACCCTTATATAACCTCTACTTTTCCTGAGAAAGCTCAAAAATCTTTTTCAGTAAGAAAAGATGGAGAAAACCAAGAAAAGAGAGCATTAATGAAACATTCAACTACTGCCATTCTTAACACATCTATCTCCGAAAACAATTTTTTTAATCAGTACCAACTTACAAGTGAAGACTCACTAAAGAAAGATGAAGTGGCTTGTCCAAGGTTTCACATTTATTTAATGGCCAGGGCAACAAAAAGATTAGTTTCCTAATCCAAGATCAGCTGTCTTTTTGCTGCACTGGTCTATTGCTTAATTAAACTGAAACTAATTTTGAAAATTTTTTTTTTTAATTTTAGTCCCATAAGTTTGAAGCACAATGGCATTTATTTATACTTTATGCTTCCAGGAACATCTTTTAGAAATGATTTTTTTAAAATCCATTCATCCCAAAGATGGATGTCCAAAAGAAGAAACTCCCAGAAAATGTATGAGAGGAAAATATTTGATCACAATTTCATACCTGGTTTCTTAGTAATAAGAGTCATGAGAGTCACTAGCCTACTTATTTAATACTAATAAAAAATACTAACAGTTATAAAGATTATTATTCTTTTCTAAAGCAATTTCACATTGCCAAGATAAAAAGCAAGCAACCAGGATAAACCAGAATGTTTATTTTTTATTTTTTTAATTTTATTGTATTATGTTGTATTAATGATGTATATTACATCATTAGTTTTTGATGTAGTGTTCCATGATTCATTGTTTGTGTGTAACACCCAGTGCTCCATTCAGTACATGCCCTCTTTAATACCCATCACCAGGCTAACCCATCCCCCCACCCCTCTCCCCTCTAGAACCCTCAGTTTGTTTCTCAGAGTCCATAGTCTCTCATGGTTCGTCTCCCCCTCCAGTTTCCCCCCTTCATTTTTCCCTTCCTGCTATCTTCTTCTTCTTCTTTTTTTAACATATAATGTATTATTTGTTTCACAGGTATAGCTCTGTGATTCAACAGTCTTAACACAATTCACAGCGCTCACCATAGCACATACCCTCCCCAATGTCTATCACCCGGCCACCCCACCCCTCTCACCCCCCACTACTCCAGCAACCCTCAGTTTGTTCCTGAGATTAAGAATTCCTTATATCAGTGAGATCATATGATACATGTCTTTCTCTGATTGACTTATTTCACTCAGCATAATACCCTCCAGTTCCATCCATGTCATTGCAAATGGCAAGATTTCATTCCTTTTGATGGCTGCATAATATTCCATTGCATATATACACCACATCATCTTTATCCATTCTTCTGTCGATGGACATCTTTGCTCTTTCTATAGTTTGGCTATTGTGGACATTGCTGCTATAAACATCAGGGTGCATGTACCCCTTCGGATCCCTACATTTGTATCTTTGGGGTAAATACCCAGTATACAATTGCTGGGTCGTATGGTAGCTCTATTTTCACTTTTTTTTTTTTTTTTAAGATTTTATTTATTTATTTGAGGGAGAGAATGAGATAGAGAGAGAGAGCATGAGATGGGGGAGGGTCAGAGGGAGAAGCAGACTCCCTGCTCAGCAGGGAGCCTGATGTGGGGCTTGATCCCGGGACTCCAGGATCATGACCTGAGCTGAAGGCAGTTGACTAACCAACTGAGCCACCCAGGCGCCCTCTATTTTCACTTTTTGAGGAACCTCCATACTGTTTTCAAGAGTGGCTGCACCAGCTTGCATTCCCACCAACAGTGTAGGAGGGTTTCCCTTTCTCTGCATCCCCGCCAACATCTGTCATTTCCTGACTTGTTAATTTTAGCCATCCTGCCTGGCGTGAGGTGGTATCTCATTGAGGAATAAACCAGGATATTTAGATTGAAGTTTGACCAATTGCCCAAACTATAGAATTGATCAAAGTTAATGGAATAGAAATTTTCTCATCAGTATCTTTTCTTCCTGTCTCTAGAGCAAATAATTGTTCCAGGAATCAGAATTAAGATAAACTAGGGAAGTTGGGATGAGATGAGGTCTTGGCATGTTAAAAGGTATTAGAAAGTGAGATAATGCATTTAGACTGAGTAAGATGGAGGCAGGCCAGCTCTGAGGCTTCCCTGGACTGTGGAGGTTCTTCAAGAATGCAAATAGCACATCAGTCCCAGACACCAGTTTCCTTCAGCACGCATCTTTCCCATGGCAGCCACTTAACAATATGAAGTCACTTGCTGTCAAAATGCTTGTCATCAGTTTAGCTCCTTCCCAAAGGCCAGCATCTATATTTTATATTTTAATGCAATGTGAAGATTGGTGAAAAGAAACAAAATTTTTGGAAAGTCAAGGTATTAGGTATGTGAAAGACCGTTTTACCTATGATTCAAAGAAATTAGATTCTAGAATTTGTGTGCATATGAGTCTGACAATGTCAAAATAACTCTATGGCAAAATTCAGGGACTATGACTTCAAAATGCATGTAAAGGGAAGCATAGGGCCGTAGTCTCTTAATATTTGCTTTTGTTCTTTAGTCTATGTCATACATAGATAATAGGCACAGGTTAATTTCTGTTCATAGTTAATTTTTAAACACACATTTTAATATTTTTCCACTTATCCTGGGTGGGGCATAGTTTTAAGCACTGATTTAATCCATGGTTTTCTTATAGCCCAGGCTCCCCATTTTCCACTTTTAATTAATAGTTGTTCATGTGGAATAGAAGCCTTCCTGGCATTTAGATACCATTTTGAGTCAGGAAATTTGTAAAGTATAACTTAATTTTGAAAAAAAAATGACATGTATTTCTAAAATAAATTAAGAGTGCTTATCATGGTCAAATGACATTTATGGGGAAATTATTTAGTTTAATTGATGATAGATGAGGAATCCTAAAATTGGCTGAATTTTATTACCCATTTGTTTTTGTCAAATTACGTTAAGTGTCTCTGGATATATGAAAGCTGTAGAGAAAATTAATAAAAACTGATAGTGCTCTACCCTTAGAATCTTGTGCTAACATCAAAAGCAACAAAACTGATTTTGTTTTCCCCAAGTTTTTTGAGGGATTATTTACATTATTTATGTTTTATTATTTCTTATTTATTTTCTAATTTGGGGGGGAAGACAGAAGAATGAAAAATAGGCAAGGTAGAAAAAAAAAAGGCAGGAAGAGATACAAAAGGATAAATACAAAGTCAAAAGCATTGGAAGCAAAAAATCAAAAAGAGGAGACATTGTCCATTGTATCAAGATAAGATGAAGAAACTAAGACTCAAAGAAAAGAAAAAAACAGGCTCCAGAGACCTAGCTGTCTGCCCTTCAAGTCTAATGACAAAGTTCAGGCATTAAAACCACTGAATGAATGAATGTGTCTGCAGCCACCTTCTGCTTCTGATTTCCAGTGTGGTTGACAATCTCTTCAACACCTCTATCCCACTGGCATCACCTGGTAGCATCTCAACTTATTTTAAAGAGGAGTGAGGAAGAGCAAAGGAGGAGCTAGGGCTAGAATATTAAGTCACCACTAAGTGAAGTCAGAGTTAAGAGATTTCTCCTGGTTCCAACTCTTATGAACAAGTCAATCTCATCTACCCTCTACCCCCACACCTCCAGAATTAAGGATCTGGAGAAAAGAGTTTACAGAAGAGGTTGGATTGAAAAAATAGAATGCCAACAAGTTGACTAAATTTAAAACTTTTGCTTCCTAAGAGACACAGATGGCAAGTTTGTTATAGTTAGCTCATCACAGGAGGTTTTTAAATAGCCCTGGTTGAGAATTAACTTATGAACGTGTAGCCATTAAAATGCAATAAATCTAGTCAACACAATAAATATGCAGTGGGCAAGAACTATAGTAGATGCCTTCCTACTCATTTTTAACAGTAGGCTCAAATAGGTTTGATGGTTTAAGAGGTTTTAGGGAATTGTGTGTTTCTGTGCTTATTCTGATGGAAAAAATAAGCAGAAATCATGCAATAAACAAGAGCTTTCCTTCTTATGATCCTGCTCAACTTACTGTTTGCAATGTGAGAAACATGTTTAATGCAGCACCAGTTTTAGATTCCCTTATAAAAAAATCAACATTATGGAAAAAAAATTCAAACCAACACATGTACAAAATGAAATAATAGCTACTGTATACTTTTTGTATATTTCCTTAGCCAATAAGAGTCATTATCTAGAAAGCCTTTTTGTAACAACAATGAAAAAAGTGTTTTTTGAGGCGATTAACAATGATCTAATGCTAGGAATTCAGTATTGATGTGTTATTCCTCTATTCTCTAAGACGAGTGTGGCTTTCTGGGAAGGAACTGTCTTTGAAGGCTTTGGTTAGAAAATGCTGAAATGGCATATCACTGCCTAAAGCCCCCTGGGTGAGTCATCTTTACCCGATGCTGGAGTGGCTTTCTGAAAACCCAAACTGGTGCATGTCTCTCCTGTTGGCATAACTATATTTAGAATCCATAGCTAGAGAGCTCAGGGCTTCTCAGGATGGTATTTTTAAATGTGTCATCACTCTCGACATGCTCTTCCTCCCTCTCCAACTGCTTCAGCCTCCCTCATATTTTCACACATCCAAATGGAAAAGAATCAAGAAAAATCACTTCCAAAGGAACCTGTGACACTAGTCTCATCTGGAATGTTAAGCTCTGGGCTTAGACTTATGTTAATAGCTCCCTTGGCTCTTGTGCTTAGCGAGGTTTGAATTCTTCAGGCAGCTCAGCAGTATGATGTACAGCACAATATTGGGCTCATTGTTCAATGTAAGTCTTAGGTGAGAATATAGGAAAGTCCAGTGGATTTCTTTTTCTTTCATTTAATAGAACAAGCTTTACAAAGGTTTGCATGCTGGAATTGGAAATTCTGGCAATTGCTAGCTTTGACTCTGTTCCATGGTGTATTGAATAATGATGGAGCATCATGGGGAAGCTTAGCCTTTGTTCTAGCTATGAAGGGATCTTTGGTGAAGTCACTAGAGACAGGAAATAGAAAGAAATCTACACACTGTACATAGAATATACACATCAGTAAAGCATTATTAGCATGTCATTGGTGTGAAAAATCTTTGTGGATAAATGAAGTCTCCTCTGCAGATAATTTGATTCATATCCCTGGAATTTCCATAACAAACTAACACTATTTTACATGCTTTTAGATTTACAGGGTCCTGGGCCAAAAAATGGATTCAATGTTAAGAACGGACTCATTCAGTCATCAGTCTTGCTAATTTATCTAATATAAATGTATGTTATCTTGTACCTGCTTTCCAAATTTGTTCATAGTACATTGCTGTATGTACTGGATTAGAAAAAAAAAATGATATATGTTTCTAGCTAGGGAAACTAGGATATCTATGACAAGTAAACCTCCAAAACAAGACTTTGTTATTATTAACCTTGCATAACCAAGAATTACATAATTAATTCCTGGATGGTGGGTATGGGACAATTATGATCAACATAGGCTAGCATAATAAGAAAAAAAATTAAGAGCAGGTAATTTACGCTGGTGGAAGTAGCTCAGAAGACAAAAGGAAGATGATAGAAGGAAAGGGTGCTCACTGACAGCACAGGCAATATAGGGCAGATATAGATATAGAGGCAAAATGGAGAGTCCTGAAGGAGAGTGGAGGCACCCAAATCTCTTATGATAGCGTGGGAATGATCTCAAAGTATCAGTTTCTAAGTAAGGAAGCTGATGTTTTCCTGAGGGTGAGATAATGCCATTATATGTTTTGGAGTATTTTAGAATACAGTGGTGGTATTTTAGAAATGGATTTTGGGCAGATGAATTCATCAGAATTCCTGAATAAATAGAAATTTCTAAAAAGCCTGGAAGCAAGAATATTAGCTAGGAAGTGCTTTCTCTAATTCAGGATGAGACGAAGGAAGGCTTCAACTTGGTCATGAATGATCAAATGGAACGGGACTATTTTGAGAAATATTATTGTAAATAAAATGAAGCCAATATAGTGGGGACACTGTCCTCTATATACTCAGTAGCGTCCTTAATATATCTAAATGAGTGAAAGGCAAAGAAAAGGCCCAAAGTCATGAATTATGACTATAACTACAATCCAAACAATATAGTAATGATAATTTATTGAGTTCTTAAGAAACGACAAGCAATGTGCTACAAACTTTATATACATGTTCTTATATAACATTAATCCAGTACCCTAGGAGGAAAGTAATATTTTCCACAATTCAGAAATGAGTCAATAGAAGTGGAAAATGGTTAGGTAAACTTGCCAAAATTTTCCCAGCCAGGATTTCAAATCATGCCTCATTCCCCCGCTAGGGAATTTTAACTATATATTCTCTTGTATAGACTCTTATCCATACCACTGGTATAAACGCAAATTGAGAGCATAGACCTGTGACATATAATTGGGAGATATTGATTCTTTAATTTCCTAGCACATATTTTCAAAGTTACGAATACATTTACATTATCTACCATTCTCCATTTTGACTCATTGAATACCAGGAGAGGTTTTGTCAAAACCTTATTCAAATCCATATTATATTATGTCCACAGCCATCTTGAAAAATCAGAATAATAAATATATATTATTAATATTAGTATTAGTATATATTATATTAAAATATTAGTATCTATTAATATTAATATGTATTATTAATATATATATACAATTTCCCTGGCACCCCTTGCTCTTAGTGTTTCCCTACCTTTTCTAAATGCTTGATGCTTTTTTCTAAATGTGCAATACAGTTTATATAAAATATTTGCATTAATTATATAATTCCATAGCCTAAATATTATAATTCTGTTGTACTTTTTTAAACTTCATTTGAAAAATTTCGGACTTGCATTTGCTTATCTCCAGATTGTAGCAACTTTTCCCTATTTCATCAGAGATTATTAAAGTTGAGCTTACTCATCTTCAAGTTTTCTGTTTTTTGGGGAGAGTGTATATAACTTATCTGGGCTAGGAAAACTAAATCCGGTAAATTCATGCAGAGAACTCTTAAAAATCCCTAAATAATATTTCAATTAAATCTTTTTTTTAATCATTTTTTATTATACCTTTTGCAGTCCCAAATCCTTCCTAACAAGGTGTAGAGAAAGCCAAATAAAACAGAAAAAGTATTTTTTTTCTTTTAGCTTTTAACTGCAGCTGGCTTGTCTTTATTGCTCATACTCCAAATAGAACTCAAAATTCTCGTTTGGATTTGTCCACACTGGAAAGAGACAAAGTCATTTAGGACACATAATGATGGTGTTAACTTGAAATTACTTTTACCTGTAGCAATAATGAACTATCCAGCTCCTTTTTCTCCATTTTTAGAGCACCTTCTTTTGACAAATAGCACATCATAATGAGATCATTTTAAATGGTTAGATGTGTAGTTTGCCAATAAATCAGAATTTTTGTGTGTTTCTTCTTTTTCTATTTTAATGCAACTTATCCTTATTGAAACCCAAACTATGACCCTGGAGTTATAAACACTGTGGTCTAACCACCTGAATTAATTGTGCAAGGATGAGCAGAGCTGATGGTACCATGTTTACACACTGTGCCTAAGGCTATTTTCAGCCTTGATGTGAGAGGGTTTAGGCCTGGAAATATGAAGACGAAATTATATAATTCCCTCTTCTAATTTACCAGTGAAAATCCTTAGCACTGTTACCATGTAGAAAAGTACTTAGGTTCATGGTGGGCCTGCTCAATGCCAGGTGTTTTTTGTACACAATTCATTTGAGTCCTAAAATAGGCATATGTGTAATTATTATCATCCCTGTGTTATGAAACAGAACACCAAGCGTTCAAGGAGTTTGTGTTACCTACCAAATATGGAGAGAACTTTAAAATATGTATTTTAATTAACTTCCTGTGTGGATGAAGATAAGTGGCCTAGGCAATTTTGGTAGGCAGAGTTCTTACTTCACAAAATAAAACATAAAATGGAGCTGCTGAATGACTTTTAAAATCTCTAATGTTTATTCTTTTGTGGCTATTTCCAATTCACTGAGGCTTAATATAAATCCTCTATATCCTAGCATCACTACTGGGCTATAATTTTCTAGGATTTTGACTGCACTTTTATCATCCATGCTCCTTTCTCTAGATTTACTCAGGTAGAGCCAATGAATGAAGGTTGCCTCTGAAAGGCAATCCGTTCTACTAGCATCAAGAGCATCTAGGACACATATCCTCGTGTACTTCCAATGCTGTTGTGCAGTGTGGTATGAAGACAACAAAGCCTATTGTGTGTATGTCTGCCATGCCATGTCATGTCTCACAGTCAGCATTTTAAATTCCATCTCTTCCCTCACCCTGGCCACTCTGGGACTCGTGTGTTCAGAGTATAGCAATGTCTAGATAATGGTAATAACAACAACAACAACAACAACAACAACAAAATTGTGGATATCAACATTAAAGGGATTAGTACAAAACCAGCACAGGTTCTCGGGGATCTTTTTATAGTAAAATTTCTCCCACAGAGCTATATTCTAAGGAATTGATTGACTCTCAACCAAGATGATTTGGCACAACAATGAGGTATAAGCAGAATTTATTACAGCTACTACTGGTATGACTACAATTTAAACTACAGTGACAAGTCCTGCTGCTACTATTTCAATTACCTTGGCTGCCAACATTTATAGGGCATTTAATATCTTCCGTAAACTGTGCCAAGAAATTATATCTTTAGCTTTTGAAAAAACACATTGGAGAAAGTACTATTATTATCCCTTTTAAGAGGGGGAGAGGCTCAGAAATTTTAAGTAAATTTCTCAAAGTCACATAACTGGCAGCTGGTAGAGTGGATTCACATCCTGACAGTCTTTTGCTCTCTTCTAGCTGCTTCTGCTCTTGCCAGTGCTGGTAGTAGCACAGCAAGCAAAAAGTCACATCTATTTAATCAAAAAACTCTGGTCTTAACCACTACATTATATTGCCATTCCTTTAATAAAGGATACTAATAATTAAACCTTAAGCACTGAATATTGTCTTTAACAATGCATGTAATATGGGCGCCTGGGTGGCTCAGTCAGTTAAGTGTCTGCCTTCAGCTCAGGTCATGATCCCAGGGTCCTGGGACAGAGCCCCACATCGGGCTCCCTGCTCATCGGGGAGCCTGCTTCTCCCTCTCCCCCTACCCCTCCCCCCACTTGTGCTCTCTCTCTCTCTCTCTCTCTCTTGCTCACTCTCTTAAATGAATAAATAAAATCTTTAAAAAATGCATGTAATAAAAGAAAGAATAAAATAAAGAAAGGACCTTCCCAGCCAACCTACTTCTCATAGAATGAGGTATGACAATGATGGAATTATTTACTTGTGGAAGAATATGCAAAGAAAAAGTACAATTGATTACTTAACTATGTGCTAAATTCTAGAATGTAACACAAAAGAAGTAAAAAATGCAAATATATATACATATACATACATGTATATATGTATAAACACACACACACACATATACACAGGGAGGATTCAGATTCTTCCTATGATATTTTCAATATTAGTTTCATCGACAATGATTTATTGAGGATAGAGAAAGACATAGAGTTGCACTCACCGTTCTGAGTATTGCATGTGGGAACCTGTGACACATGAAGCTAATCTCTTGTGTGTGATGTAATGGAAACAAGATTTGAAAATCATACTTCTGGGGCCGCCTGGATATCTCAGTCGGTTGAGCATCCGACTCTTGATTTCAGCTCAGGTCACGATCTCTGGGTTGTGAGATAGAGCCCCAGTCAGGCTCCACACTCAGCACAGAGTCTGCTTGGGATTCTCTCTCTCCCTCCGCCCCTCACCCCTGGCTTGTGCTCTAAATAAATAAATGAATGAATGAATAAATAAATAAAATCTTTTAAAAAAAGGTAGGAAAATCATGCTGCTGTAGAATCAAGGTCACCAGAAACGTTGGTTGCCATAAGGCCACTTCTAAGCAAATGACAGAAAATACTGATTCCCTCTTGCCCCCACCCTCACTCTTGCTCTTGCTTTCACTTTTTCTTTATATATATATATATTGTGTGTGTGTGTGTGTGTGTGTGTGTGTGTGTGTGTGTGTATGGATGGAAGCCCTACTGGGCTGGAAGAGCTCTGGAACTTTGGAATTTTCTAAAATCAGATTATAGAATGGTAATAGTTGATGGTTTTATAAGTCACATATATGAGAGCAATTACAATGTAAATTCCTGTTACTTATATATTTATTTAATTCATTGAGATTATATTTTATTAATATGTGTGTCCTTACCATTTACAACTGCATAATTATACGGTCATGAAGGTTTAAAATGAGCCTTACTTAGCCTTCTGGGAAATCCTCTTACTGAAAAAATCTCTGTCTTTGATCAAACTTCAGTCAGGCTCTTCTGAGTCCTCTCTTTGAGGAGGCCTGAAGTTGGACTCTGTCCTTAACCATCTTAGCTCAGTTTTAGCAAAAATCCTGCTGAGTTAGTTTAGTGAATATCCCTAATCCTGAATATCTGATCAAATTTTTCATCTCCATATCATATCATCATATCATCCTGGCCTGCCTTCAGCAAGAATTCTCTTGAGTTGGTCTACCAAGAATCCCTCTGGCTTTGTTGTTGACTCTTCCCACCTTGCTACTTGGCTATACATTTCTGCTTGTCCTTGCTGTATTCAGAGTTGGACCTCATTTCTCCTCTCTACTGCAAAACCCCCATTGCAGCAATACTTCTTCCATAAGTTCTTCCGTACTATCTTTAACAAATGCCATGAATAATTTGTTCTTCAGCACTACATAGGAACAATTTCATGTTTTCTCTACCAAATCTAACACTTAATCTGGTTTAATCTACCCAGTCTGTGATATTTTGTTATAGCAATCTGAACAGTCTAAGGCATGCCCTAAAGCCCATCTTCTCTCAAAATTACACCTAAATCTCCTTTCTCAGTAACTGATAGAACAAAAGTAAGAAAATCAGTATGATATATAACATGTGAGCATCACTACAGATCAACTTGGCCTAAATTACGTTTATAGACTACATCATCCAACAACAGCAGAATACATATTCATTTCAAGCATATATGAAGTATTTACCAAGATAGACCTTATGTTAGGCCATAAACAAGATTTAATCAATTTAAAGCAGGTTAAAATCATACAGAGTATATTCTGTGACCAAAACATAATAAATTAGAAATGAATAACAAAAAAATGTGGAAAATCCCGAAGTTTTTTTTTTTTTTTAATTAAACAATGCACATCTAAGTAACCTTTGGATCATAGAAAATATTACAAGGAGAAATAGAAAACATTTTGAACTGAAATGAAAACACATGTGAAAATTTCGGAGATGCAGCTGAAATAGTCTTCGGGAAAAAAAGCATAACATTAAATATCCATATTTGAAAAACATGAAATGTCAAAAATCAATGATCTAAGCTTCAATTTTTTGGAGTCTATGGAAAGCCATTGCTCAAATCTCCTCTTCTGAGAAGCGTAGTTGACTGACACTCTTACATATCTGTCATGTTTATGTGTTTCTTACTTCTTCTGGGTTTCTCCCAGCTAACAAGTGAAAACAGTAGGGGTACCGGTGCAGACCCAGTAATCAAGTTATCAGTTTGGAGAAACTCCATCCAGATGATAATTTTGACACTATGGATCACTTTCTCTTTTCTCAGAGAGTGATATTTGAATCCTTTTCCTATATGTGTGACTTTTTACAAATTATATAATTTCAGTAGGAAAACCTCTCTTGAATATTCAAAATTCTAATTTTCATTTTACTTTGATGCCTTGAATTCTGAATTTCTTGCTGCCTAGTGCTGCATTGAATATGGTTCTGTTTAGGAACACAGTTTCTGCGCTCTCTTGTGACATTTTAAATTATGGGTTACCATGGCTCTCATCATGGTGCATAGCTATGGAAACATGTAGGCCAAAGAAAGATATTCCTTCTCTCCAATATTTTTGGGTGAGCTGGATGATTATCCTCAGTAAACTTGGAAGAGTTTTAATATACCAATGTATTCTTAATTATTTTTCTTTCTGTGAAATATATAACTAGTTTAGTTGGATTTGACTACAATTTTTCCTCATTCTTTTCTTTCTGACATATTTGTTTTCCCAATATAACTATAAATTTTGTGCCTTGAATTTTTTTATATGGGTAATTTAAGATCAGTGAATTCTGAGTTGGCTAACAACATTCATCCTAATTCCTTGATCACCCTCACTGCTGAGCTGAATAATCCCATACCCAAAAATCCCTCCCTTTTTCTTTTTATCCAATGTAAAACAGGCTAACCATGGTCTCACCCAAGATAAATAAAAGGAAAGAAGCAGGCATCTGTCTGGCCTCTCTTTCAAGGACTATTTTTAGATAAATCAAAAATTAATGAGAGAAACTCTCCTTTGTATAAGAATCAGAGCCAGTAAACTCAAGGGGAATGAATGAAATAACTCAAATGAAATATAGTGGATCAAAGCAATGATGTTCAATGTCTGCTAACTCATTAAGACAAAAATGATTGGAAACTTTAAAATGAAGGTGTCAGGCTGACACCACTTGGACCAATGGTAAAATTTGTATTTTACTAAGAGTGTATAATAGGAAATATTCAGAACCATATATATTTATTAAAAGTTTTTGTCCCAGAATCTAAACCTGTCTCTGTATCTATCCCCCAATTAACTTATGAGATATTCAGGAGAAAGAGAATCATGACAAATAATATCACACTATACAGAATGTGGAAAATTATACCAGAGAGATGACATACGGAGAACACATATGGAGGAAAATGTTGGGAGAGAGAACCACTCCTGATAAAAAGAGATGTCTGAGAATATCAACTGAATTCAATGCAAGACTTCAGGTGGACCCTTATTTAAACAAAACAAAACAAAAAACCTATATAGGCTTTTTTTCTAAAAATTGAGCTAAGTTGAATACAGACAGTGTATTTGTTGCCCTGTGAAATCTTTATTAATAATTGATGTAATTAGTAAAATAAATAATTAATGATTAATTAATTTGATTTACTGTATTTTTGTTAAATTTTAAAAATCCTTATGTGCTAGAAATACTTACTAATATATTTACAGTTAACATGATCAGATGTCTAGGAGTTGCTTTATAATAGATACCCCAGAAAAAAAAAAAATCGTGGGGGGGGGTGGAGTAAATGGAAAAAGAATGTGGAAACAGTCCCAGAAAATTTATTTTACTGTCATCTCTATTTTTGTGTATGTGAAAATTGGAATTGTAGAACATTAATTTATAAAGACCCTGTGGATCAGCTACATGAATCCAAGTGGTTATCCGCTCCTTGTATGGTTCCCCATTTGAGTTCTAAATACAGTACAAACAGCATCAAAAGGAACTAAATTTAGGGAAACCTATTGATAACTACATACTTAGACTTCTCATCAATAATTTAAAGTCACACCTTAGAGTTTAGTAGGTAGAGTGACTGCATAATTTATCATCCAGGCAACATATGTTAGATAGTATGAAATAGGAGGCCAGCAACATAAATAGGGAGTCCAAACAACAGGGCACATAAAGGTATTTTATTGATACTCATTTTAAAATAGCTGCCTACAGATTCAGCTGAAGAAAGAGGAAAGATTATATCTATAATTCCTAACAAGATTTAGTCAATCTCAGTCGTACCTGTAGTTCCACGTCATTCCACACCTGTATAGTTCAAAGACACACTTGTGGCTTGTATAGGATGACTAATGAGACTATGAAGTTCACTCAGCTGTGAGTCATGTGCTCCCTGCCATCAACCTACTTGCTTAGACTTTTCCTGTTATTTGGCGAAGGCTTACTTATCCTCCTGTATAAATATAAACAGACACTCCCCAATGGACAAAACTGCTAAGAGCCACAGAGGCACAAGGTCAAGATATCATGTCGCCTCAGGCTTTAAGTTGTTTGGGCAGGATGCAGCAAAGTGTCAAGGGAAAAAAAACTGTGCTTGGATACACCAAATGCCTTAAACTTTAAGTGAGATTTTGCATTGCAGATTCTACTCCTGTTTCTTTTTCAAGGTTTGCAGACCAATGGACCAGAACCTAATATTCCATTTAATGGAGTTTATCTCAAATCTACAGATTCTTCTATGATCCCTATCAATTGTAAAGATACAGATTTCTCCCCATGGCAAAAGACTCATATGTCTGTGTCTATAGTCCTGTTCAAAAAAGGAAAAAGCACAGACTGATCTAAACATGCTCATTGCCTGCTCCTAACTCACCAGTCAGATCTGTCACTCCTCCCAGGGGAAGGAAGTTTAGTCTGGTACATTGATCAGTACCCTTCCCCATGAAAATAGAAGGAAGAAAAGTGAACTATCAACACTATCAACAGCAAAACTGGAAAGATGTATGAGTTATTTCACATGTTAAACAACAATTGACTAGTAGTTAAGTAGAAAGAAATAGTGGTAAAATTATTTTGATAACTTTAATCATATTCTGTAATAAACATTTACCTGTCAGAGGCTTGATTTATATAATATTTCTCTCCTGATAAAACAGTCATCTCATGAATAAAGCTCATGATTCTCCTGAAAGAGTAATCATCATTATTAGTAGTAGCAGTCGTACTTATAATCCTTTTAATTCTCTTGGTTACTCCTTACCATCTCCTATAGAAAGAAACAGCCTGGATGGTATTAGTATAGGCTTGACTCTTAAGCTAGAACAACATATTAGTCATGTAATCATAAAATATTTTGTTATATCCAAAACCTAAAATCAATAACTTTTTCTAGACTACATAGAAAAGATTATTTATTGGAAATGAAAAATATTAGAGAATGGAAGACTAAAGTTGTAATTCATCATCATAACATTGACAAGCTCTGTGACTATGAGCAATTTACATAAATTCAAGATTCTGAAATATCACCTTTAAAAGAAAAAAAAATATTTTGACTACCTCAAACAGACCTTTATACAGATTGGTTGAGGAAATGTTTATTAAATTTGTTTAAAAATATTGAAAAATAACATTAAATTAAAAGTGTTCAATAACAGAGCATCTTTTCTATTCCTTATTATACCATTTTTATTAATTAACAAACCTTTCCAAGTTATTTCTTCATAAAGCAGTGAAGTATTAGTAGACAATGAAGATGACTGGTTATCTTAGAAGTACAAAATTTTAAGGCCCAAAATATTGAGCATATTTTATCAAAACTCTGTGGTAAATATGAACTCTCCACATGTTAAACGGGACTGCTAAATACATCTTTTCAGAACTCACTAAAGTTTGGCCAACTAATCTTTCTGGAAAATGAGAGTTGGATAGTGGGTGAGTTGTTAATTAAGTCACCCTAATGGAGAATGCAATGATATTTCTTCTTTCTTCTAAGGAGGGAAGTTGTTTGTTTCTTGTTTGTTTTTCCTGTTTCTTTTTTTTCCCTCTTTCTTTTTTTTTGCATTTATTTTATTTTATTATGTTATGTTAATCACCATACATTACATCATTAGTTTTTCCTTTTATTTTTTTATTGTTATGTTAATCCCCATACATTACATCATTAGTTTTAGATGTAGTGTTCCATGATTCATTGTTTGTGCATAACATGCAGTGCTCCATGCAGAACAGGCCCTCCTCAATACCCATCACCAGGCTAACCCATCCTCCCACCCCCTGCCCTCTAGAACCCTCGGTTTGTTTTTCAGAGTCCATTGTCTCTCATGGTTCATCTACCCCTCCGATTTCCCCCCCTTCATTCTTCCCCTCCTACTATCTTCTTTTTTTTTTTTTTTCTTAACATATATTGCATTATTTGTTTCAGAGGTACAGATCTGAGATTCAACAGTCTTGCACAATTCACAGCACTTACCAGAGCACATACCCTCCCCAGTGTCTATCACCCAGTCACCCCATCCCTCCCACCCCACCCCCCACTCCAGCTACCCTCAGTTTGTTTCCTGAGATTAAGAATTCCTCATATCAGTGAGGTCATATGATACATGTCTTTCTCTGATTGACTTATTTCACTCAGCATAATACCCTCCAGTTCCACCCACGTCGTTGCAAATGGCAAGATCTCATTCCTTTTGATGGCTGCATAATATTCCATTGTATATATATACCACATCTTCTTTAGCCATTCATCTGTCGATGGACATCTTGGCTCTTTCCACAGTTTGGTTATTGTGGACATTGCTGCTATAAACATCGGGGTGCACATACCCTTTCGGATCCCTAATTTTGTATCTTTGGGGTAAATACCCAGTAGTGCAATTGCTGGATCATATGGTAGCTCTATTTTCAACTTTTTGAGGAACCTCCATACTGTTTTCCAGAGTGGCTGCACCAGCTTGTATTCCCACCAACAGTGTAGGAGGGTTCCCCTTTCTCCGCATTCCCGCCAACATCTGTCATTTCCTGACTTGTTAATTTTAGCCATTCTGCCTGGTGTGAGGTGGTATCTCATTGAGGTTTTGATTTGGATTTCCCTGATGTCGAGCGATATTGAACACTTTTTCATGTGTCTGTTGGCCATTTGGATGTCTTCTTTGGAAAAATATCTGTTCATGTCTTCTGCCCATTTCTTGATTGGATTCTTTCTTCTTTGGGTGTTGAGTTTGATAAGTTCCTTATAGATTTTGGATACTAGCCCTTTATCTGATATGTCATTTGCAAATATCTTCTCCCATTCTGTCGGTTGTCTTTTGGTTTTGTTAACTGTTTCCTTTGCTTTGCAAAAGCTTTTTATCTTGATGAAGTCCCAATAGTTCATTTTTGCCCTTGCTTCCCTTGCCTTTGGCAATGTTTCTAGGAAGAAGTTGCTGCGGCTGAGGTCGAAGAGGTTGCTGCCTGTTTTCTCCTTTAGGATTTTGATGGTCTTTCAACCATTTGGAGTCTATTTTTGTGTGTGGTGTAAGGAAATGGTCCAGTTTCATTCTTCTGCATATGACTGTCCAATTTTCCCAACACCATTTGTTGAAGAGACTGTCTTTTTTCCATTGGACATGCTTTCCTGCTTTGTCAAAGATGAGTTGACCATAGAGTTGAGGGTCCATTTCTGGGCTCTCTATTCTGTTCCATTGATCTATGTGTCTGTTTTTGCGCCAGTACCATACTGTCTTGATGATGACAGCTTTGTAATAGAGCTGGAAGTCTGCAATAGTGATGCCGCCAGCTTTGCTTTTCTTTTTCAACATTCCTCTGGCTATTCGGGGTCTTTTCTGGTTCCATACAAATTTTAGGATTATTTGTTCCATTTCTTTGAAAAAAGTGGATGATATTTTGATGGGGATTGCATTGAATGTGTAGATTGCTCTAGGTAGCATTGACATCTTCACAATATTTGTTCTTCCAATCCATGAGCATGGAACTTTTTTCCATTTTTTTGTGTCTTCCTCAATTTCTTTCATGAGTATTTTATAGTTTTCTGAGTAGATCCTTTGCCTCTTTGGTTAGATTTATTCCTAGGTATCTTATGGTTTTGGGTGCAATTGTAAATGGGATTGACTCCTTAATTTCTCTTTCTTCTGTCTTGTTGTTGGTGTATAAGAATGCCACCGACTTCTATGCATTGATTTTATATCCTGCCACTTTACTGAATTCCTATATGAGTTCTAGCAGTTTTGGGGTGGAGTCTTTTGGGTTTTCCACATAAAGTATCATATCATCTGCAAAGAGTGAGAGTTTGACTTCTTCTTTGCCAATTTGGATGCCTTTTATTTCTTTTTGTTGTCTGATTGCTGTGGCTAGGACTTCTAATACTATGTTGAATAGCAGTGGTGATAGGGGACATCCCTGCCGCGTTCCTGACCTTAGGGGGAAAGCTCTCAGTTTTTCCCCATTGAGAATGATATTCGCTGTGGGTTTTTCATAGATGGCTTTTATGATATTGAGGTATGTACCCTCTATGCCTATACTCTGAAGAGTTTTGATCAAGAAAGGATGCTGTACTTTGTCAAATGCTTTTTCTGCATCTATTGAGAGGATCATATGATTCTTGTTCTTTCTTTTGTTAATGTATTGTATCACGTTGATTGATTTGCGGATGTTGAACCAACCTTGCAGCCCAGGGATAAATCCCACTTGGTCATGGTGAATAATCTTTTTAATGGACTGTTGGATCCTATTGGCTAGTATTTTGGTGAGAATTTTTGCATCCATGTTCATCAGGGATATTGGTCGGTAGTTCTCCTTTTTGATGGGGTCTTTGTCTGGTTTTGGGATCAAGGTAATGGTGGCCTCATAAAATGAGTTTGGAAGTTTTCCTTCCATTTCTATTTTTTGGAACGGTTTCAGAAGAATAGGTATTAATTCTTCTTTGAATGATTGGTAGAATTCCCCTGGGAAGCCATCTGGCCCTGGGCTTTTGTGTTTTGGGAGATTTTTGATGACTGCTTCTATTTCCTTAGTGGTTATAGGTCTGTTCAGGTTTTCTATTTCTTCCTGGTTCAGTTTTGGTAGTTGATACATCTCTAGGAATGCATCCATTACTTCCAGGTTATCTAATTTGCTGGCGTGGAGTTGCTCATAATATGTTCTTATAATTGTTTGTATTTCTTTGGTGTTGGTTGTGATCTCTCCTCTTTCATTCATGATTTTGTTGATTTGGGTCATTTCTCTTTTCTTTTTGATAAGTCTGGCCAGGGGTTTATCAATCTTGTTAATTCTTTCAAAGAACCAGCTCCTAGTTTCGTTGATCTGTTCTACTGTTCTTTTAGTTTCTATTTCATTGATTTTTGCTCTGATCTTTATTATTTCTCTTCTCCTGCTGGGTTTAGGCTTTATTTGCTGTTCTTTCTCCAGCTCCTTTAGGTGTAGGGTTAGGTTGTGTACTTGAGACCTTTCCTGTTTCTTGAGAAAGGCTTGTATTGCTATATACTTCCTCTTAGGACTGCCTTTGCTGCATCCCAAAGATTTTGAATAGTTGTGTTTTCATTTTCATTGGTTTCCATGAATCTTTTTAATTCTTCTTTAATTTCCTGGTTGACCCATTCATTCTTTAGTAGGATGCTCTTTAGTCTCCATGTATTTGAGTTCTTTCCGACTTTCCTCTTGTGATTGAGTTCTAGTTTCAAAGCATTGTGGTCTGAAAATAGGCAGGGAATGATCCCAGTCTTTTGGTACTGGTTGAGACCTGATTTATGACCTAGGATGTGATCTATTCTGGAGAATGTTCCATGGGCACTAGAGAAGAATGTGTATTCTGTTGCTTTGGGATGGAATGTTCTGAATATGTCTGTGAAGTCCATTTGGTCCAGTGTGTCTTTTAAAGTCTTTATTTCCTTGTTGATCTTTTGCTTAGACGATCTGTCCATTTCAGTGAGGGGGGTGTTAAAGTCCCCCACTATTATTGTATTGTTGTCAATGTGTTTCTTTGCTTTTGTTAATAATTGCCTTATATAATTGGCTGCTCCCATGTTAGGGGCATAGATATTTACAATTGTTAGATCTTCTTGTTGGATAGACCCTTTAAGTAGGATATAGTGTCCTTCCTCATCTCTTATTACAGTCTTTGGTTTAAAATCTAATTTGTCTGATATAAGGATTGCCACCCCAGCTTTCTTTTGGTGTCCATTAGCATGGTAAATGGTTTTCAATCCCCTCACTTTCAATCTGGGGGTGTCTTTGGGTCTAAAATGAGTCTCTTGCAGACAGCATATCGATGGGTCTTGTTTTTTAATCCAATCTGATAGCCTGTGTCTTTTGATTGGGGCATTTAGCCCATTTACCCTCAGGGTAACTATTGAAGGATAGGAATTTAGTGCCATTGTATTGCCTGTATGGTGACTGTTACTGTATATTGTCTGTGTTCCTTTCTGGTCTATGTTGCTTTTAGGCTCTCTCTTTGCTTAGAGGACCCCTTTCAATATTTGTTGTAGGGCTGATTTCGTGTTTGCAAATTCCTTTAGTTTTTGTTTGTCCCTGAAGCTTTTTATCTCTCCTTCAATTTTCAATGACAGCCTAGCTGGATATAGTATTCTTGGCTGCATATTTTTCTCATTTAGTGCTCTGAATATCTCCTGCCAGTCCTTTCTGGCCTGCTGGGTCTCTGTGGATAGGTCTGTTGCCAATCTAATGTTTCTACCATTGTAGGTTACATATCTCTTCTCCCGAGTTGCTTTCAGGATTTTCTCTTTGTCTCTGAGACTCGTAAGTTTTACTATTAGATGTCAGGGTGTTGACCTATTTTTATTGATTTTGAGCGGGGTTCTCTGTGCTTCCTGGATTTTGATGCCTGTTTCCTTTCCCAAATTAGGGAAGTTCTCTGCTATAATTTGCTCCATTATACCTTCTGCCCTTCTCTCTCTTTCTTCTTCTTCTGGGATCCCAATTATTCTAATGTTGTTTTGTCTTATGGTATCGCTTATCTCTCGAATTCTGCCCTCATGATCCAGTAGTTGTTTATCTCTCTTTTTCTCAGCTTCTTTATTTTCCATCATTTGGTCTTCTATCTCACTGATTCTTTCTCCTGCCTCATTTATCCTAGCAGTTAGCGCCCCCATATTTGATTGCACCTCATTAATAGCCTTTTTATTTCTACTTGGTTAGATTTTAGTTCTTTTACTTCTCCAAAAAGGGTTTCTCTAATAACTTCCACGCTTTTTTCAAGCCCAGCTAGTATCTTTAAAGTGATGATTCTGAACTCTAGATCTGACATCGTACTAATGTCTGTACTGAATAGGTCCCTGGCAGTCGGTACTACCTCTTGTTCTTTTTGTTGAGGTGTTTTTTTCTGTCTTGTCATTTTGTCCAGAGGAGAATAGATAATGAGAGAACAAAATGCTAGCAGGGTAACAACGTTCCCAGAAAATATACTCTAAACAAATCAGAAAAGACCTGAAGCAGTGGGAAAAGAAAGGGAAAGATAGAAAAAAGAAAAAGAAATAAAAAAGGAAAAGAAAAAGATAAAGATAGAAACAAACAAAAACAGAACAAAACAAAAAAAAACAGAATGTGATCAAATATGATCAGGCTGGTATATAGATTAGTGCCACACACTAGATTTTGGGTGTATTTGGTCTGTTAGAAGAAAGTGCCTCCCAAAATTTTAAAGAAAGAAAAACTTATATATGTACAAAAATAAAGGTTGATATGATGAAGGGATGGAATATGACTGTAAAGATGGAAATTACAAAAAATTTTATAAAAGGAATTGATAAGAAGTTGTTTGAAAAAAGAAAGAAGAGGATTTAAAAAAAAAAAGAGAAAAAAAAAACAAGGGAGAGAATGTGATCAGGCAGGGGAGTAGAAAAAAACCATACACTAGAGATTTAGGGTATATTTTGATCTGTTAGAAGAAACTATCTCAAAATTTTAAAGGGAGAACAACTTATATATATATGCCAAAAATACGGGTAACTACTATGAAGGGATAGAATATGACTCTAAAAATGAAAAATAAAAATGAAAAAAATGTTTTTTTTAAAAAAGGGATTGATAAGATGGTTGAAAAAGGGAAAAAGAAAAATTCAAAAAAAAAAAAAAAAGACAGTTAAAAAAAATTAACTTTGAAAAACTAAAGAATCATGGTAAAAAAGCCATGAATTCTATGTGCATTATTCCCCTAGCGCTGAAGTTCTGCCATTCCCATTGATTGGTAAACTTGGTCTTGGCTGGCTGTTCTCGCTGATCTTCTGGGGGAGGGGCCTGTTGCCGCGGTTTCCAAAAGTCTTTGCTGGAGGGGGAATTGTCCCGCCCTTGCCCGGTCCGGACTAAGTAATCTGCTCGGGTTTGCTCTCATTCCCTGCAAGCTTTTGTTCCCTGCAAGCTTTCCGTACAGCTTTGGAGGCGGAGAGTGAAAATGGCGGCCTCCCAATCTCTGCCTCGGAGGAGCCGAGAACTCGGGGCCCGCTCCTCAGTGAGCCCCCAGAGAAAAGCAGTCAGTCACTCCCGTCTCCCTGGTCTCCGGCCACACTCCGTGCTCATCCAGCCTGTGACTGCGCGCTTCTATCTCTGGCACCCGGCTCGGTGTGGAGTCTCCAAACCCAGCAGATCCCCGCGGTGCGCTCCCACACCTCTCCTCCCGGGGGAAGAAGGTGAGTCTCCCCGGATCTGCCGCTTGTTGGGTCCCTGCTGGAGGAGCAGGGGCCCGACTGTGCCGCGGATCACGGTTTATGGCAACCCCGAGCTGAGAGCCCGCGCCTGGGCTCCGTCTCTGCAGCCGGCTTCCCTGCACCGATACCTGGGAGCTCTGCCGCACTCAGGCACCCCCGGTCTTTCTGTGACCCCGAGGGTCCTGAGACCACACTGTCCCACGAGGGTTCCACCTCCCGTTTAGCCACTGGAGCGATGTCCCTCAGCGGAGCAGACTTCTAAAAGTTCCAATTTTGTGCTCCGTGGTTCTATCACTTGCCAGAAGCGGCTGACGGAGACCCCTCCCCCGCCGTCTATCCTCCCGAATATCGCCTCGGATTCACTTCTCCGCACGTCCTACCTTCTAGAAAGTGGTCGCTTTTCTGTTCAGAGAGTTGTTGCTCTTCTTTTCTTCGATCTCTTGTTGAGTTCGTAGGTGTTCAGATTGGTTTGATCCCTATCCAGCTGAATTCCTGAGAGGAGACGAAATCCAGGTCTCCTACTCCTCTGCCATCTTGCCCATTACATCATTAGTTTTTGATGTAGGGTTCCATGATTCATTATTTGCGCATAACACACTGTGCTCCATTCAATACGTGCCCTCTTTAATACCCATCACCAGGCTAACCCATCCCCCGACCTCCCTCCCCTCTGGAACCCTCAGTTTGTTTCTCAGAGTCCATAGTCTCTTATGGTTCGTCTCCCCCTCCAATTTCCCCCCCTTCATTTTTCCCTTCCTAC
>NW_022589715.1:41928500-41999625 GCF_004348235.1 Phoca vitulina | reverse complement strand
TTTCCCCCCCTTCATTTTTTCCTTCCTACTATCTTCTTCTTTTTTTTAACATATAATGTATTATTTGTTTCAGAGGTACAGGTCTGTGATTCAGCAGTCTTATACAATTCACAACACTCACCATAGCACATACCCTCCCCAATGTCTATCACCCAGCCACCCCATCCCTCCCACCCCCCACCACTCCAGCAACCCTCTGCCCATGAACAGACATTTTTCCAAAGAAGACATCCAAATGGCCAACAGACACATGAAAAAGTGCTCAACATTGCTCGGCATCAGGGAAATCGAAATCAAAACCTCAATGAGATACCACCTCACACCAGGCAGAATGGCTAAAATTGACAAGTCAGGAAACGACAGATGTTGGCGGGGATGCAGAGAAAGGGGAACTCTCCTACACTGTTGGTGGGAATGCAAGCTGGTGCAGCCACTCTGGAAAACAGTATGGAGGTTCCTCAAAAAGTTGAAAATAGAGCTACCATATGACCCAGTAATTGCACTACTGGGTATTTACCCCAAAGATACAAATGTAGGGATCCAAAGGGGTACGTGTACTCCGATGTTTATAGCAGCAATGTCCACAATAGCCAAACTATGGAAAGAGCCAAGATGTCCATCAAGAGATGAACAGATAAAGAAGAAGTGGTATATATAAACAAACTGAGGGCTTTTTCCCCTCTTTCATAAGACAACTTGATGAATTAGAAGTGTTTGCAGGAAGGAGAGACTGACGTACTCTCCAGATTTATGGTTTATAAGCTGTAGTTGTCCACATACAATCAAGAACACAATAGAAGATTTTTTAGGAGCACATCACACTGAATTCTATTAGAAAGTTCTAGTATCTCCCCCAAATTTCTCCCTCCATCTTCATTTTCTCTTTACTTCATTACTTCAACAAATAGTGTTCAGAAAACTGGACAGCTACATGCAAGAGAATGAAACCAGACATTTATCTTACACCATATGCAAAAATTAACTCAAAAATTATTAAAGACTTGAATGTAAGATCTAAAACTATAAAACTCCTAGGAAGAGGCATAGGCAGTAAGCTTCTTGACTAGGTCTTGGTGATGATTCTTTGAATCTGATACCAAAAGTAAAATCCACAAAAGTAAACATTAAAAAAAAAGTGGAACTACCTCAGACTGAAAAGCTTCTGTACAACAAAGGGAATCATGAACAAAATGAGAAGGCAGCCTACTGAATGGGAGAAAATTGTTGCAAATCATATATCTGATAAAGGGTTAATACCAAAAATACATAAAGAACTCACAGAATTCAATAGGTAAAAAATAAACGATCTGATTACAAAATGGGCAGAAGATCTGAATAGACATTTTATTTTTCCAACGAAGACATACACATGGCCAACAGGTACATGAAAAGAGGCTTACCCTCATCAGTCATCAGAAAAATGTAAGTCAAAACCATGGTGAAATATCACTGCACAGCTGTTAGAATAGATACTATCAAAAAGACAAGAATTAGGGGCGCCTGGGTGGCTGAGTCACTTGAGCATCCAACTCTTGGGTTTGGCTCAGGTCATGATCTCATGGGTCATGTGATCTAGCCCTGTGCCAGGCTCCATGCTTAGCAGGCAGTCTGCTTGAACTTTCTCTCCCTCTCCCTCTACCTCTCCCCCAACTCACGTGCTCTCTCTCTCTCAAATAAATAAATAAATAAATCTTTAAAAAATGACAAGAAATAACAAGTGTTGGAGTGGATATGGAGAAAAGGGAACCCTCATGCACTGTTGGTGGTAATGTAAATTGGTGCAACCATTATGAAAAACAGTGTGGAGATTGCTCCAAAATTAAAAATAGAATTAGCATATGATCCAGCAATACCACTCATAGCTATTTATCCAAAGAAAATGAAGACACTAACTCAAAGAAGATAAATGCCCCTTCATGTTCACTGCAGTGCAATTTACAATAGCCAAGATACAGAAACAACCTAAGAGTCCATTGATGGATGAATGGAAAATAAATTATGGTATACATATACAATGTGATATTATTAAGCCATTAAAAAAAATCTTGCCATTTGCAGCAACATAGATGGACTTTGAGGGCATTATGCTAAGTGAAATAAGAAAAAGATAAATACCATGTGATTTTTTTTTATATGTGGAATCTTAAAAACAAAACAAAACAAATAAAAGACAAGCCCATAGATACAGAGAAGAGATGGTGGTTGCCAGCAACATGGTGGGGAGTAGGAGAAATGAATGGAAGGAGTCAAAATGTAAAAAATAAAATAAAATAAAACTTAAAAAAAAAGGTTCCTGGGGCTAAATGCAGAAATATAAACAAACAAACAGACAAAAAAATAAATATCCATTATGCTACATTATGGACTTATTGTCCGTCCAGATGGTGTTACTCAATTTCAGCGTTCCAAGATCTGCATTTATGACTGTGACATGTAATCAAAATTATTTATGTATGTCTATGTCCAGACACTTATGAAATTATAAATCAGAATTTTAAATAAAAAGAGTTAATAAAAGGGTTGAAAAAAAACAAAGAAAGAAAAGGGTATGATAAGTCTGCATGCATATTATAAGAAAAAATAGATTTTTTTTTTTAAAGTACAGTGAACCTACCTCAGATCAAAATGTAGCCCTGGAAACAGAATACATTCCCCCACTCATGAAAACTTAATAAATTTTAAGTATCAGTATCATTAAAAAAAAACTCAGAGTGCCTGGGTGGCTCAGTTGGTTAAGTGTCTGCCTTCAGGTCAGGTCATGATCCCAGGGTCCAGGGATCCAGCCCCATGTTGGGCTCCCTGCTCAGTCGGGAACCTGTTTCTCCCTCTCCCTGCTTGCGCTCCTCTCTCTCTCTCCCTCTCTCTTTCTTTCTCTTTCATGCTCTCTCTCTCAAATAAATAAAATCTTTAAAAAAACAAAACCCAAAGATGAGATATTAAAATATAAAAAAGGATATTGTAGACTTAGGAAAATAAAGTAAAAAACAAAATAAAACCCATTATAGAACTAATGAATAATTTAGAAACATCAAAAACAACAAAGGGGTAGATTAAAATAAAATTATGAACATAAAGAAAGTTTTGGTGAAATAATAATGAACTAGGAGAAGATCAAAGCAACAAAAATGAAGGTGATAATTTGAGATATCAGACAGTGATGACCCAATACAATTTTTATTTTTGAAGTAGAAACCCTAAAACACTGCCATTCATAGATATTATAAGAAATAAATACATTAGGAGATATTATAGAAAATAAATGTGTATAGAACAATTGGCAATAATATGTAATTTATTAAACTTTAAATACAAAGAAAGCATTCTTCAGGTAATTGGGCACAAAAAGAAACAAGTCATCTATTGTGGAAAAATACAAATTCAGTCTGGCCTTAGATTTCTCTACAGCAACATTAAATGCCAAAATCTAATGATGCAATAGCTACAGTTCTGAGGGAAAATAAAAACCTGAGCCAAGATTTTACAGATAACCAAATTGTCCTTCAAGTACAATAAAACAGGACAAAACAATACAGAATGACAGACATTTTCAAGCATGCAGAAACTCAGGGAATACAGCATTTATGGGCCATTTTTGAAGGAAAAAAAAAAAAGCAAATTTGATAAATAACTCCAGTCAACTAAGTGATGAAACAAAACAAAATAAAATCTGAAATGGAAAACCTGTCCTAAAGGACTGCCTGAGAATACTGAATCCATTTAAAAATAGAATTAATACCAAACATCTCTGGAAATGAAGGTTGTAAAGCAGAATATGAATTTTATAAACTTTGACAATGTATAAATAATAATGTAGCTTTCAAAAATCGGCGGGTGGGGGAGGACAGAGAAAAGCAGAAGAGCACTATTTATCTGATCATTTTGATGGGGATTCAAATATCCTCTAAAATTGAAACACGCAGCTGAAAAATTGACTCCATCTCTTAAAGATTAGAAAGTGATCCCTTACTCTACTAACTACAGATTTCTTCATGGTGAGAAAGCTTACTTACATTAATTAATTGAGTCAAAATTGTGTTTCATTAAAAGTAACATGTTTAGCATGAAGCGATTTCTATAAAAATATTTTCTGTCTCTCATTAAATTTATTCAGGTAGGAAGATAAATATAGAAAGGCATGTTGAGATTGAGGTTCATCTAAAGTTAACAGTGGGGGCGCCTGGATGGCTCAGTAGGTTAAGCACCTGCCTTCAGCTCAGGTCATGATCCCAGGGTCCTGGGATCCAGCCCCATGTCAGACTCCTTGCTCAGAGCCTGCTTCTCCCTCACCCTCTGCCTGCCGCTTCCCCTGCTTGTGCTCTCTCTCTCTCTCTTTTATACTTTCCATTTTCCATTTGTGCTTTTCTGTATTACTTAAATTTGTATGTTGAATTCCTTTTGTAGTGCAAATGTGTTATGATGTCAGAAACAATAGTCATTTAACTTAAAAAAAAAAAGAGTCTAGAATAGTTTTATATCTCTGACAACCAGAATTTTGTATAATGCCCTTTATGCTGTTGGGATTCTGGAAAAGTTTGTTCAAAATGGTTAAGATATTCATTTGATTTTGTCTTTATCCATCAAACTTCACTACTTTTCCAGGCCAACCCCTGTTGGATGCAGACCATAATAAATGGTGTGTGTGTTTGAATTATATTAATTTACTATTCCCCTTCTTTCTCTCATCCTGAATCAAAAGAATTGTTATGGGTATCACACTAGCTCAAATACTAACATTTAAGTTTTCACAAATCAATTATTTAAAGTTGTTTATTCATTAAAAATATGCTCATGAACTCACATATAACACCCCCTGTAGATTAAAAAATATATTTTATATAAACAACTGAAAACGATCCAAAAATTATTTTGAGGGGTTTCCTGGCACAAATCCTAAGTTATGTTAGTCCAAAATTCTCTGGTTCTTTGCATTTTGATGTTACTTCAAGTTTGGAGAAGTATTCTAACATTTCCTTTGCCTGGGATGGTAGGGACAGTTACTGATAATAAGATGAGATGAGGTCATACTTTCATATCAGCATGGATTGTCAAAGTTAAGAAGATAGAAAAACATGGACATTCATTTTGGTTTTTATTGTGAAAGTGATTTTGTGAGCTTGCTAGTAATATTGGATCTCTGAACCCCTAAGTGTCTCATTAAATGTATGCTGTTGTTGTTATTTGAGGACTTAAAAGTTTCAGGCTAAAACTATCTTAAACATCATTAATTATAACATTTAGTTTAATCCAACAACAAGAATATTCAGTCACCAACCTGATGGCATCATAATTATATATGCTTTCACCTAAAAATCTGCATCCACACCCAAAATCAGTTAGCTTCTTAATTTCTTAAATTTACCTGTATAATAGCCTGTCAGATAAGCCTATACTTATTTCCAGTGTTGCTGAATAGCTAGAAGCTGGTAAAAGAGATGTACACAGTTATTCCTCACTTACAATCAAATTAAAATAGGAGTGAAGAAAAGTGTCTTTATAAAGAATGTTCTATACAGAAAGCAAACAACCTGAGAGTATTAATAACAAAGTAAAAACTACTGTCTCAATTCAGACAAAATTTTACTATTTCTGCGGTGCAGGAGGCTCATTTTTGGAGGAGAGACTAATAGCACAGAAAAGGTGTAAATTCTACCAAAAAAATAAATTCAGAATAAAGACAAGGAAAGTTACAGACAAATGCAGTATATTAGTCAGAATAGGAAATTCTATCTTGAAATACAAGGAAAAAGAGAGAGAGAGAACCTCAAATCACATGGTTTCACATAATATAAGTTTATTTCTTGCTCTTATAAAATGTGTTGTAGGTACTCAACTCTCTATGGCAGATGTCTTTCATACCGTTATTAAGGATGGCTTGAAATAAAATCTACATCTCAACCCTTTTAATACAAGGCATCTTTAGTTGCCGGAATAAAAGGAAAGATTGACTGGAAAAGTGTGCAGGAGGCTGAAAGTGACCCTTTATACATTTCTTTAGTCAGAACTGTTCACATAGTCATTCTCAAAACCAAAGGGTATGAGAAGTTTAGTTTTCCATGAGCCCAGGAAAGAGGATTGTGAAGTGGGACATAGTAAAAACAGCACAGTTTCCTTTGCATTCATGGTCAGCAGTGCTTGTATGTCCTAGAGCAGAAAGGAAGATGAACCATCTGTAAATAACTCAGCATTCATCGGGAGCCTTTCATTCTTTTTAAAGTCCAAGTTATTTTTCTGTCTCACATTTAGGTCTTACATCATGGTGTAAGGAAATGGTCCAGTTTCATTCTTCTGCATGTGGCTCTCCAATTTTCCCAACACCATTTGTTGAAGAAACTGTCTTTTTTCCATTAGATATTCTTTCCTGCTTTGTCGAAGATTAGTTGACCAAATTGTTTTTCTGGTACAGAGATTTTGTGTGTGTGTGTTTTGTAGGTAGGCTTTTCTGTTCTTTTGATCCTTAAATGACACATTTCAACAATGACAAAGCTGAATCTGCTCCTTTTTAAATACAAAATACATGATTTGGCATTCTACCGTACTCTCCAAGTAACCTACCTGCTAGTTCATCATTCTTTATTTTGGTCATTAGTTTTCATGTACAATCTGCATGGTATTATAGTCTTTAGCTTTTGAGTGTATAGGTACTCTTCCTGAATGAGGTTAAACCCCCTAGAATAATGTACAATATATATAATGTATATATAATGTAAAATGATTTTACCATCAGCAGCAATTCATGAAGTGCCTTGACATCAGTCACATACCATTTTCACGTTGAATTAATTATCCCATTGAATTTTAATGAAAAATTAAAACATATGGTTATAAAAAGAGCAAGTGGGAGAAACAAATATCAAATGTATTGGCTACATATTTCCACTCAACATCAATTAATGATTATTGATGTTTTGCTAGTTGCCAGGACTATACTTCAGACATGGTATGAAATACAGCATGCAATCACATAGGATCTCACAGCCAATCCCTGGAGATTGAATTTAATTAGAACATTTATATTCATGCAGACCAAGTAGTAAGATAATAAGGTACCAGGAATTTAATCAACTATTTTTTGGTTTGCTTGTTTGTTTTTATTTTGTTTTGTTTTTTTGCTCTTTTGCTTTGGAGCAGAAAATATGTGAAAAAAAGTGAAGAAAACCCAGAAACTGAAAATTAACATATGAGCTTGGGTAGAAGAAAAAAGATTGAAATAAGATTATTTCTTTTTAGAGAAAGAGAGAGAGAGAGAGCATGTGCACACAAGCGGGGGAGGGGCAGGGGGAGAGGGATCTTAGGCAGGCTGCACACTCAGCCCAGAGCCAGAGGTGGGGCTCGATCTCACAACCCTAAGATCATGATCTGAGCTGAAATCAAGAGTCAGAAGCTTAACCAACTGAGCCACCCAGGCACCCCAGAAATAAGACTTTTTAGAAGTTATGTTTGTTTAATAGAGATTATTTGGAGGCTTTGATGAAATTTAAGAATGTTTCTTATTCATTTAACAGGTATTTATTAAATCTTACTATTAGCTAATGTCACATTATAGCTGCTTTTGAGGACACAAAAATGACTAATCACATTTGTCCTCCAGGAAGTGACAATGCATTAGAAAGAAAAAAAGCATTTCACATGCAGGTGAAGTAGTAAGTCCCATTCATCAGGCGATGACATTATTAAAACTTCACTGTTTTTAGGTATTATTTTTGGAACAACATGGTGAATACATGGGGGAATGGAACTCTTTAGGCAGATAAAATACATTTGGGGCTACTGCAGTAACCCAGGAAAGAGATGACAGTTTAATAGAAGAAGTTGGAGACAGAGGTTGGGTATGGATTAGAGATAGAGTTAGGAAATAGGACCCACCTGAATGTCAGGAGATGAGAAAGATAGTGATCTTGGATCTCTCTCAGATTTCTGTTCTGAATGAAGAGATAAGTATATATTCCATTAGCCAAGGTAAGAAATGCAGGAAAAAGGGATAGGGTTGTATGTTATTTAAGTGTTGCACAGTAAAGACCCTGGGCAGTCTTTGGTATGCCCCCTGCACACCTCTCCAGCAATAGCACTTCCTTCTCCTTCATCACCCTCCAGCCTGAACAAACAACATACGGTCCCCAAAATCCACCATACTGTTCATTCCTATGAGCGATCACCCCACTCATGCACTTAGAGAAATCACACCTGTCTGTACAACTCAGTTCAAAAGTTATTTCCTTTACTAAAACCTTCTTTTAACTTGCAATATTAGGGAACATATCATACCTTAAATTTATTTCTTTCTATATCTGTCTTCTCTTTAAACAGCAGGCTTCATGGAATGGACATTGTGTTTTATTCATTTTATCAACTCTAACCTCTTGTATAAATGCTTCCACAAATATTTTTGAGTAAGGATGACTAACAGACTGACTAAATGAATGCTTTAAGATAGAATGACTGAAAGAAATGAGTTAATCAACACAATATGAAAGTTACAAATGAGTTCATGAGAGGTCTTATTAGGGAATGTCCATTTCTATTGGGAATAAGGTGGTTTCATTAAGTTAGTATTTACTGCCTGGTAAAGTCTTTATTTCACTTAGAGAAAAAGGACTAGGCAAGTATGAATATTAAAATTCTCAAAAGGTCATGATGCAGATTCTATTTACAAATTGTGTATCTGATATTTAATATAGGTGTATGTCATAATTTTTGGATTTGTTATATAAAGGAAACCAATGGAGATTTGATACCATTAGTAATATGTAATAATTACAAGAAATTCAACTCAGGTCTCCATATATTATATATATATATATATATATATGTGTGTGTGTGTGTGTGTGTGTGTGTGTGTGTTTGAGCGTGTGTGTATACATATGTGCATCTGTATATATGATAATAACTGTATTGATACAAATACTTTCAAAAAGCAAAATATTTATATCATGTTAGATTTCTTTTTGCATTTATAAATTCTAAAGAGACATTTTATTTATTTATTTTTAAAGATTTTCTTTATTTATTTGACAGAGAGAGACAGTGAGAGAGGGAACACAAGCAGGGGGAGTGGGAGAGGGAGAAGCAGGCTTCCCACGGAGCAGGGAGCCCAATGCGGGGCTTGATCCCAGGACCCTGGGATCATGACCTGAGCTGAAGGCAGACGCTTAATGACAGCCACCCAGGCGCCCCTAAAAAGGCATTTTAAACGTGATGAACTTCTTGTTCTAAAACTGGGTTTTTCATATCATTATTGTGTGTGTGTGTGTGTGTGTGTGTGTGTTAGATTAGCATGTTTCTCTGACTTTCAAGCTCTATAAAAAGCTATTTAATATGCTTTCAAAACAATGCAGATGAGGCAGAGTGTAGACTATCAATTTCCCTGATTACTTAGTGAAAGGGAAAATAATATTTAATAACCAACATTAAATTAACAAAGTTAGCATAGTCTTTTGAGTCTAAAACTTTTAATGAGGAGGATGAGTTACAAGAATGATGAAGTTGGCTAAGACTTTATCTCTGATCTCTTTCGAATTACAGATTAAAACAACAATTAAATGCTTTTGAAAAATGCCTGATTAGTTGTTCTGAAATGGTAAGATATTTCAGTTGTAAACTATTGTAGAAAACTGTGTTGCTGAAGATTGCAGATCTGGAATCATTGACACTGAAATCCTTTCTCTGACTGCTTCAGGGCACAGTTTTTTCCTCTGCTTGGTATGGTATATCTGTTCTAGATCCCAAACAGCCAAATAGTGACATAAACATGCTGACAAAGAGATTTTAAAATATGATTTGAGGTGTTGTTTCATTATGCTATATAGACCTTACTGAAATTACTATGTTTGGGAAATAAACTTTTAAGAATTTGTCCAGTAAAAATTTTAAGTGACTACCTCATTTAGTCATAATAGCAGTCATTATTTACTTATTAAAACAAAATGTATAATAATGAAGTTAAGGTATAATAACTAAGCTAAGGTAAAAAATACATATATACTCAGTTTTTCCATTGTTTCAGTATTTACTAGTTGTAAATTGCATAAAAAATAAGACTGTATTTCCCATTTTACCATTGGACACTTAGTATCTTTCTCTCTTGACAAGTATTTGTTGAATAAATGTATAACTAAGCTATTGTGTGCTTTCTGGGGTGTCAACAAAAATTAACTTTTAGAAAAGTGTAATATCTATTATATAGAATCAGGTACAATAAAGTTGACTCGAAATAGATTTAAAATGATATTTGAAAAATAAACTGCAAGTTAATCTGATTCATTATCTTTTACTTTACTAACACAGTGTTTCTTTTTATTGTGTATGCATGTGTGTGTGAACCATGCTGTACCCTGGCTACACATAAGATAACTATTTCCTTGTGTAACATGGTATGCTGCAAAAAAAAATCTTAATTATGCTGCATTTATACTAAAGATAGGTACCATTTCAGAGACAAAATTTTTCCTCCCAAATTCATCCTTATTTTGATTCAAATGAAACATCAAAACTGGCATACAAACTGCGTTTACCACATTTGAAAGCTCTACACCCCTAACGATATGGCTTCCCACTTCCAGTCCGTGTTAAAGGATCAACAAGAGGCCCACTAGCAAATGGGAGAAGCTTGTCAAGGGTATCTGTCCTTTTGCTCCAGAATCATACAAATTTATTTAGAAGTTTTTAAGTTGACAACTATTTACGACTTATGCTTTATTATAGACATAAGTAAATGAGTTTAAAAAAATACCAATAAGACAGAATGAATACATGAATGAAAGTCATTTTTATGTTTAATATTTGTTTGTTATATAGCTTTATATAAGCCATTATTTGAATGGGGTCAGTGGTCAGTTTCCTTTATTTATTCAATGATTCATTTCTTTTTTTTTTTTTAAGATTTTATTTATTTATTCATAAGAGACACAGAGAGAGAGGCAGAGGGAGAAGCAGGCTCCCCGCTGAGCAGGGGGCCAGATGCGGGACTCGATCCTAGGATCCTGAGATCATGACCTGAGCCGAAGGCAGACGCTTAACCATCTGAGCCACCCAGGCGCCCCGATTCATTTCTTTTTTAATTATTTAGTCAGTCACTGTACATTTAAGGTGCACCAGGTTCTAAGCTCAGCTCTGAGGGTACAGAAAGAATTCACACCCTAGGCAAAATTAGTATTTGGTGATGGAAGTCTACGTAGTTACTACCTTTTTTTTTTTTTTTTTTTAAGATTTTATTTATTTATATGTCAGAGAGAGCACAAGCAGGGGGAGCGGCAGGCAGAGGGAGAGAGAGAAGCAGGCTCCCTGCTAAGCAGGGAGCCTGATTGGGGACTTGATCCCAGGACCCTGGGATCATGACCTGAGCAGAAGGCAGATGCTTAACCCACTGAGCCACCCAGGTGTCCCATAGTTACTACCTTTGAGAACTCAAAGGAAGACCTGCATATAGACAAGTTGTAACGGAGTACAAAGGAAGTATTTAATTCATAATCAAACTCTTTGCTGGGAGAGAGGAGCCTTCCTATCTGGGATCCACATTTGCTGGGCCAAGAGGAAATGGGAATGTTTGGAAAAGAGGTCATATTCTGGAGCTACAACATGATTAATATTGGTAGGGATTATGAAGTGTTTGGGGCCCAAAACACTGAGTTATAATTTTAACATGTACACAATATGGCAGCATTAAAAATTGAGGAAGAGTTAGATAATCAGATTTGCATTTTAGAAATATAACTGGCTATGGAAATACCAGCCACTGCTTTCAAAACAATGCAGATGAGGCAGAGTGTAGACTAACTATCAATTTCCCTGATTACTTAGTGAAAGGGGAAATAATATTTAATAACCAACATTAAATTAACAAAGTTAGCATAGTCTTTTGAGTCTAAAACTCAATATAGAGTTTTTTTTTTGTTTTAAAGATTTTGTTTGTTTATTTATTTATTTGACAGAGAGAGAGAAACAGCATGAGAGGGGATAGGGTCAGAGGGAGAAGCAGGCTCCCCGCTGAGCCGGGAGCCCGATGCGGGACTCGATCCCAGGACTCCGGGATCATGACCTGAGCCGAAGGCAGTCGCTTAACCAACTGAGCCACCCAGGCGCCCACTCAATATAGAGTTTTTGAGTCTCTATATAGAGTGTATGAAAAGTCTCTATATAGAGTCTCTATATAGAATGTATGAAAAGCTCAATGGATGTACTTCTCAGTCCTCAGTCATTACCATTGATAGAGATTTTAATATCGTTGGAAAGCGGGCGCCTGGGTGGCTCAGTTGGTTAAGCGACTGCCTTCGGCTCAGGTCATGATCCTGGAGACCCGGGATTGAGTCCTGCATCGGGCTCCCTGCTCGGCAGGGAGTCTGCTTCTCCCTCTGACCCTCCCCCCTCTCATGCTCTCTCTCTCATTCTCTCTCTCTCAAATAAATAAATAAAATCTTTAAAAAAAAAATATCGTTGGAAAGCAAAAGTGAAATGAAACACTGGTAAAGAAGTTTCATATATGAGTGATAACTGATAATTAGTTGCCTAGGAAGATAAGAACCAGTTTACAGGGGCGCCTGGGTGGCTCAGTCGTTAAGCGTCTGCCTTCCGCTCAGGTCATGATCCCAGGGTCCTGGGATTGAGCCCCACATCGGGCTCCGTGCTCGGCCAGGAGCCTGCTTCTCCCTCTCCCACTCCCCCTGCTTGTGTTCCCTCTCTAGCTCGCTCTCTCTCTGTCAAATAAATAAAAAATTAAAAAAAAAAAGTTTACAAAACTGACAAAATTTGATTAAAAACAGTATTTATTACTAAAGTTATTTCAACTATAATAAGTCATTAAGTATAACTTTATTAAATGGTGGAAATATTTTATATTTAAGAGTACCATCAAACAAAAATCACCCAGTACAATGGTGGTAACTGTCAAGTGATTAAATTAGCCAGTCTCTTTAAGACAAGTTGAAATCCACTTCTATCCTATGTATAACACTGACTGTACATCACACAAGAAATTACCAGTTTTCTTTGCCTTATTTTTTTTTCCAGCCCACTGTTGCCCAATCTCAGAATTATTATAAAATTCCATTCTATTATATATGATATTTATTATAGTCTTTTGTTTTTTTTAATTGTTTCCCTTCTTGATGTTGTTTTTATAACACCCTGATTCTTTCCTTGTATTTTTGAGTTTTGGTAACATATATACTACCTCAATATCTAGCCATGCATAGATGAAATTAGTTAGGGGGAAAGTAGAAAGTGAACAGAAGAAAGGAAATAGAATATTCCTTTAGGAATTTCAACATTTACATAGCTGATGGTGATGACTGAGCCTGAGATAAGGGACAGAAAAAGAAAGAATAAATACTGAAGTTACTTGCCTAGAAAATCAAGAGAAAGGAGGGTTTTATGATGGAACCAAAAGTCAACAGTCAAAATTATTCAGTGTAATTCAAGTTGAGATCTAAATATGATCATTGTATATAGCAGCATGAAGTTCAAAAGGAGACCTTAGGGATAATAGTTTGATAGAGTTATTGTGCATTAAAATTGATGAAATATGAGGAAATGGAAACAAAGACATAGTTTAAACATAGTTAAAAGGGACAGAGTAGGATGGTATCAGGAGATGAATAAATCTACAGTATATTTGTCAAAGGCCTGGTTTTTGTAATTAAGGAGGAAAATTTGAAAAGATAAGATTAAATAAGGAAGAAAGAGAAGGTATAGTCCCTGATATGTTTACTGTACAGGGCAAAAAAGAAAGAAAGAAATATAGCATATTTGAGTGCATACAAATTAGAGGGGGAGAAGGGACAGGGAGCCAGATACTGAGAATTTGGAAGTTATGTAACTGGTTATGGGGTAGTTGATGGAATCCTGACTGATGGCTTCTACTTTTTCTCTGGGAGGAAGTAGGAGTCAGGGTCATCAAATGAGAGAATGTGTGGGAGGCATCTAAATAAATTTCTGTGCAGAAGTTTTAAAATTTTCGTGGTGGAGGGTATGATATTATTGTGATTTTATTTCACTCTAGATACACATCAGAGTGACATTACCTAGGGAATTTTTCCTTTTTGAGTTAGTATTTACACACTAACAAATGCACAGATCTTAAGTGTCCAGTTCAAAGAGATATAAACCACACCCCAATTAAGGTAGAGAACAATATTATTACCCTGACATATTTTCTCAAATCCCTTTCTGATCAGTCCCCCTGTCACCAGGCAACCCATGTTCTCAGGTTTATCACCATAGCTTAGTTTTGCCTGTTTTTTGACTTTCATGTAAACAAAATCATGCACATATTATTTTATGACTGTTTTTTCTCACTCAAGAAAATATTTTAGAGGGGCGATTGAGTGGCTCAGTTGGTTAAGCATTTAAACTGTTGGTTTTGGCTCAGGTCATGATTTCATGGGTCTTGAGATCAAGTGCTCACTGGGCTCTGTACTCAGCTCAGAGTCTGTTTAGGATGCTTTCTCCCTCTCCCTCTGCCCCTCGCCCACCTCTCTCTAAGATAAATAAGTAAGTCTTGGGGCGCCTGGGTGGCTCAGATGGTTAAGCATCTGCCTTCGGCTCAGGTCATGATCCCAGGGTCCTGGGATCGAGCCCCACATCGGGCTCCCTGCTCAGCAGGGAGTCTGCTTCTCCCTCTCCCTCTGCCTCTCCCCCTGCTCATGCTCTCTCTCTCTCTGTATCTCTCTGTCTCAAATGAATAAATAAAAAATCTTTAAAAAAAAAAAAAAAGATAAATAAGTAAGTCTTTAAAAAAAAGGAAAAAAAAGAAAATATTTTAGAGATTTGTTTACATTGGTGCATGTGTCAGTAGTCCATTCTTTTTTTATTGCCTAGTAATATTCCATGGTATTACTAAGCTACAATTTAGTCATCCATTCACCTGTTGATAGACATTTGGATTGTTTCCAGGTGGGCTATTATGAATAAAGCCACTGTAAACATACACACGTCTTGGTCTTTCAATTGTAAATGTTTATTTATTATTTTCTGTTAGCTAAGCTAGTTAAAGTATTTTATGTTGCAACATAGTTACATATTTGTACTGAGAGAACTTTCAAGTATGTTAGTCCACCTTCCAGATAAAATCACAGGTTTCTTTTCTCTTTTTGATAAATTTTAATTCTTTTTCTAAATGAGTTATGCTTTTAAATATTTTCTGTAAAATTTCTAAAGAATAAAAAGTATACAATACTTGACACATGAGAACTTTTCTATTATGTTTCAAAATTAGTCTATATTAAAGTTCTCTTCATAAGGTAAGTTTTTTAAAAAGTAGCTCATGGGATGCATGGGTGGCTCAGTTGGTTGAGCATATGCCTTCGGCTCAGGTCATGACCCCAGGGTCCTGGCATTGAGTCCCACATCGGGCTCCTTGCTCAACAGGGAGCCTGCTTCTGCCTCTGCCTGCCACTCCTCCTGCTTGTGCTTTCTCTTTCTCTCTCTCTCTGACAAATAAATAAATAAAATCTTAAAAAAAAAAAACAAAACAAAGTAGCTCATATTTATTTTCTCCTACTTCTGACCTTCTCAGTTACCTTTTAAATAAAATTATGGTTTAAATTTATAAGTTATTCAGTCCTCAGGTTCATGATTAAACCATTTTGACATTTTTGCATGCTCTATTTTAAGAATTATTAATTAAATTTGCATTCTATTTTGCAACCTTATTTACATGTATTTAGAATTAATTCTATTTACAGGTTTCGGTGGTCAATGCAATATCAATCACATTTTTCCAAACCTAAAGTCTAAAGATCCTTATTTTGACTCTTCATGGTTTGATCATAGCTTCATTTCTTTTCTTCTAGGACTAAAATTCAAAATTTATTTCATTGGTTCTTACAAATCTAATCTTCCCCCCCCCCCCCCCAAGGTATACCTGCATTAACAACTTGACTGGGCAAAGTGTTATTAATCTTAATCTTTGACCATCCTTGTCATGAAAGTCCTCTGTGGATTTTGTGCCAATGTCTTATGGAATTTAGAACTTCAGTGGAGAAAGCTGAAACCAGGTTTATTTCTCTTTCTGTGCTTGCAACTCTTTGATATGATTTTTTTTGTTCATTTTTGTTTAATATTCCTTTTTCTTTGTATGTTTAGGAATTTTTTCTTGATACTTAAACTTTTAAACTTTATCAGGCTAAACTTAAGTAGCCCCCCACTTTCTTCAATTTTAATCTGGGGTTCATTACAATCTATCATCTAATTTTTCTTCAACCAATGAAGATACTCTGTTTCTTATTTGTAAACTGTCAATCAGGCGTAATCCTGTTGCATGTACATTTTCTGTCCTCCATATTTATTCACTTACATGATCACCTGTGATTTTTCATTTTAACTTCTACCTTCACAGAAAGTCTCAAATTTGTCCTTTATCTCAATTATCTACTTACTTTTCCATTGTTACTGATTATATTGTAGTTTTTAAATTTATAATTTATGTTTTTGTCCTTAGATTATTTTTTTTTATTTCTGCCAGCTCCTGAATGTGATCACGTTTCATAGGATCTATTTGTTCATCTCTTGATTCATAGGGTCTATGCTTTCTTGAATTTTACTAAATATACATGTTTAATTCTATCCAAATTATATTTATCTTTTCTACTTTTATATTTTATTTCAAAAGATAGATCTTACTTATATGTTATTATCATTTTCCTATCCTTTGTTTGTATGTATTTTATCATCATCATCATCATCATCATCACTAAATAGGGGAAAAAGGAAAAAAGATCTGTGTAGCAATATCTACACAGCATTTTGTAGGGATTATATTTGAAATACTCATCATCTACATTGAATAATTTTAGATTTTTCAGGTGGTGCCTTAGTTCAAGTTGCCATAACAAGAATACCACAGTCTAAGTGTTTTAAACAACAGAATTTTTTTTTTCCAGAGTTCTAAAGGCTAAGAGGTCCAAGATCAAGGTGCCTGCAGATGTAATCTCTGATAAGGGCACTTTTCCTGGTTTGCAATTGGCCATGTTCTTGTATCCTCACATGGTAGGAGAGCAGAGAGGGGAAACAAGCTCTCTTATTCCTTCTTATAAAGACCCTAATCCTATTCGTAAGAGCTCTACCTTCATGACCTAATTACCTCCAAAGACTCCATTTCCTAGTACCATCACAAGGGGACTTATGATTCAGTATATGAATTTGGGAGGGGACACAAATATTCAGTCCATAACAGCTAGGCAGATAATAATTGGTTCTTTATAAACGAGTCAGGAAATACTTTCAGCAGAAACTCACTATGTGGTTTCTTTATATTTTTAAAAATATTTCGGGTATGTTTCTGAGTTTAGTTTTCTATTTGTTTCATCCTCGTATCTACATATAGCTGTACAGTATTTAGTATAGTATGTGGTATAGCTGTCTACTCTTCTTTCTGAACTTGTTTCCTGTCTTTTCGGAGTAAAGATATACTGAACCAGAAAGAAATGACTGCGTTAGAAAGAAGTCCCATATGCATGACACTGCATTCCTGGACCTCCCTTCATAGATGCTTTGGACCTTCTTGGGTCCCCAGTGTCCACAAAGTTTCCATTTGGATTTGTGCCGTTTGCCCCATTGTCTTTCTTACTTCCAGCTATTGCTTCTTCTAAGCATTTTGTTTATTGGGGTTTGCCCAGCAATCCTCTATTTTCTTTGTAGTTAGGAAGAAAAAGAGAAGAAACTGCACTGTAGAGTTACAAATCCCCAAGTTACAATGTTTTTATTTGTTTGTTTGGTTCCTTGGAATATATCTGAGCTAGAACAAATTAATTAACTTCTCTGGGCCATGATTTAATATAATCAATTTCATCCTAAACAAGAATATAAAAATAAACAAGCCATATATTAAAATAATGTAGAATACCTAAGTTGTAGGAAATGACCTTATTCATATTTTATAGAGCAAACAGGTTTTCCTTTCTCTCTTTATTACTTATCATTGAATCTGCTTATCATTACTTATCATCCTGCTTGTAGAAAGGATTTCCTTCTAGAACCCTATTATTTTAGTTTTCGGTTCTTGATCTCAACACTAACCAAGGTGACAGTAAAAATGATAAATATTATCCACACACAAAAAATTCTAAATTGGCACCAAAATACTAACTATAGGGCTAAGATTTGATGTATGTAAACTAGCATTGTTTCAGAGGGAAATGGTGGCCCATAATTCTCTTACCACACTCTCTGCTAGTCTGGCTCATTTCCCTCTTTTATTTTCTTCATGGTAATCATCACTATCTGAAAATTGTGGCTACTTCTTCCTTGGCCATCATCTATTCTCTGTTTATACAATGTAAGCTTTCTGAGAATAAAGACTTTTTTTTCCTTCTTGTTCACTGTGAAATCCTTAGTACTTAGATCTAGCAAGTTGTAGATGCTCATTAATTATTTGTTGAATGAATGAATGCCGTTTAGCACATAATTCTTCAGAGATCCTACCTGAGTGAATTTTTCTCAGAATATTATCTTTGTGGTACATGCACATTTTAAAACAGTAAAACCATTTGCTTCATTTATTTTGCCACTGACTCTCAATGAAAATAAAAATAAAATAAAAATCTGAGTGAATGACTGGAAACAGCTAAGTTGTCTAAATGGTGAATGATTATTGAAATTTCACAGTGCTATGGATACAAGAAAGCAAACCTATTAGGAATAGTAGAAGAGGAACTTAGACTTAAAAGAGTATTAGCTGAGACAGGAAGTTAAACAATGTCAGATCATGGGAATGTCACACATTAGAATAATTTTAAAAAGAATTACACATATATTGGGGTGCCTGGGTGGCTCAGTCGTTAAGCGTCTGCCTTCGGCTCAGGTCATGATCCCAGGGTCCTGGGATGGAGCCCCATGTCGGGCTCTCTGCTTAGCAGGAGCCTGCTTCTCCCTCTCCCTGCCGCTTGCTCACCTTGCTTGTGCTCTCTCTTTCTCTGTCAAATAAATAAATAAAATCTTTAAAAGAATAATTGCACACAGAAAGCACAGATCCATGGAGGGGAAAGGGATTCTTCTCTCTGCATTTTTGTTGTGAATGTCACCTAAAGAAATGATAGCAACTGTTAAACATTTAAGAGCTAAGAACAATATTTCTTAATGTGACTTCATAACCACCAGTATCAGTGATTCTTAAATGTTGATGTGTATATGAACCAAAAGGGGAATCTTAAAAGGCACTTTATAATACAGGAGGTCTTAAAAGTAGGCATAGAACCTGAGAGTGTACATTTTTAATAATCTCCCAAGTGATGCCCACTGAACAACACCTTGTATAACAGGGACCAAGCCTAGAGAATATATTAATGCCTTTAACAGAAATTCTATTTTAGTAACTCTGCCACAGACTTCTCTATACTATATACTATGTATACTATAGTATACACTATGCTAAAATCTAGCCTGATACTGAAATTTTGAGGGTGGGTGATGAACAGAATATACAAATCAAGGACATTTCCCATTGATTCTGAAGGTACTCGGGTCTCTAACCAATAGTGTGCTAAATGATGACTGATAAAAAATAGGAGCCCTCTGGATGAACTCAAATTCTGTTATTTTATACAACCAGCAATATGACATGAAAATATCATGGGAATTTGAATCTGAAAGACTTGATCTTCTGATGAACATTCTCTGGACAGTTAAAATTATTCAAACACTTATTTAGGAAGTGCAAATACTTACTTGTCTGGTGGAATTGTAAACTGATAACATGACTTTGGAAAACAATTTGTCAACATTTATCAGGAGCCATAAATGCATTCCTATACTAATTTGGGGGTTCTATACTTATGAAGTAATATTTTTACATATGGAAGTTCTAGGCATACAAAAGTTAAATAAATGATTACCAATAATAGGGAAATTTAATAACCCATATATGTTTAATAATTAAGTATTTAAACTATGGAATATACTTTCTATTTACTACTATTTATCCAGAAAGAAAATGTCTAATTCATCATCTCATCCAACTCATTCCCATAAACATTTGATTCCTGTGAGTTAAAAGTACTCTGTATTCTGGACGTTCTTCTAAGCCAGCAGGGATTGTGAGATACCGTTAATTACAAGACACACTCCACTTCATATTCAGAACTATTTAAATATGGAAAAAATATATATCTTATAATTTATTAAGTGCACCATAATAATGAGATATAGACAATAGTTACTACAACAATTCAGAAAAGAAAATGCAGCCAAGTGGACTGCAGCAGTCAGGTGAGGTTCCACAGGGGAAGTAAGAAAAAGGAAAAAGTTTAAGAACATTCGAAGTAGATAAAAGAGAATAGTGAAGGAAGGCATTTGGGTAAGCTATGGTCTGACTGGCAAAGAGAATTAGTGGAAGAGTTTTGAAGGAAAGTTGTAGCTGGGATAAAGCCTTACAGAAGTGATTTACCATTTATACCTCTTACCAGCTAATTTCTGCATTTATGCAAGACTACCTAGGAAAAGAGAGAAGTAAAAGAGTCAAGCTTCTTTGTGTATCTTACTAATTAATAAAAGCAACCCAAAATCAACAATTATCAGTTGTTGAAATTCTACTATAAGCTAGGCATTTGAAATGGTGCCTCATTGATGACTTTTCAATTGCTCCTCACAACACTTTGCAAGGCATGCATCATGTAACTTATAGTAGATGCCATTGTGTCCTCTGACAGGGTCTTAGGGCAACTAGCGGACCTCCATGTTAGGCTTCTTTTTCCTTGGAGTGGAAAATGACTCCATCAGTGATCTGAATGGTAGCTGCAACTTTAATATGATGAAACATCTCTGGTCCCTAAAACTGATTTTAGCTGGGCCCTTTGCAACATCACTGTACTTCACCCTCTCAAACCACACTGATTGATGCAGTTGGCATAGTATCAAAAACAGGGATTCTTTGAGGATTTCTAAGGGAGTTGGAGAGGCAAAAGACTTTCCTCTGTGGTAAGTGGAAGCAACTGTAAACAGAAGACCATGAAGACAACATACAAATGGAGTGAAGATTTGTCACAGAGAGACCATGGAATTCATTTGAATTTGTGGTGCTATATCCTTGGATCTTCCCTGGGTTTATCTTCAAGTGGCTTGGCTGTTTTACAACCCTATGATTCTGTGGCTACACAAGGATCATTGAAGGCTCTGTGAAACAAAAGTCTTAGCAGACCACACTCAGAATTCAAGATCAATATGACACTTAATAGATGCCATAAAATAACCTAGTCAAAATCACCCAGTAGTAGTGTAGTGGAGCTGAGATTTGAAGTCAGGTCTGCTTGATACCAAAGACTATCCTTTCCATCTACCAACACTTTCTATTAAAGCTTCTGCACTATCCAGTCTGACAGCTACAAGTTCCATGTAGTTCCTGAGCACATGGTGTTTCCAATATACCAAGGAACTGATTTTTTTTAAAAAAATCTTATTCTGTTGTAATTCATTTGCATTTAAAATTAAGTAGTTACATATGATTAATAGTTACCATATTGGACAGCACATCTCTGACATGCACTCTCCCAACTATTATTGAGTGTCAACTCTCTGATGGACTTTGTACTAACCACTATCTGTTGGATATTGCAAAAACTACTTTTCTCAAGCAAACCTCCATAATAATTCTGCTATACAGATATTATGTGAATGATATCATATACATGCATGTAAATGAATTATGGCATCTTATTTACTTAGGCAGAAATGGAAGCAATAATTATATTACTTACATAATATATATAGTTAACACTTATATATTATAGTACTAAAAGTTGTAATGGTTGACAGAGCAAGAACTGAGAATTAGGATTGCCAGATTCTAAATCTGGCTCTTGCAACTACCAGTATTGTATATAGGATTTCAGACTAAAAGTATCAAGAATTAGTTTAATTTATTCTTTTTACTTAAACTTGCTTGAATTTAACACTACTTTAAATTTCATATACAGCTTCCTGACTAGGCTTGATAGCGGTTTATCTTAACAAGATAGGATCACTAACTTTTTAGTACTCGAGGAAGTTAACATCTCAAGACCACAATGATACATGCTTTGCACAGCCTTCTTTGAGATAAAACAGGGTTGTATAAAAGATGAGATATTCCTTTGTGTTGAACAGAGGGCTACACACAGTGTATACAGAATAAAACCACAAGGTTTGAAAGAAAAAGAGAAATTACATACCAGCAAAGACTATAAAAAAAATTTATATTCTGGAAATTACAATTGATATTGTTGACAGGAGAGGAGGGTGGTAAGTGGCTGGGAATTGATATCAATAGTCAAAATTAAAACTGAGATTAGGTTCAAGAAACAGTGACTGCAGCCAAAACCAAGACAACTCTAAAAGAATATAGAAGAGTCATTATACTGTTTCATCTGTATTTATATATACAATTCTTTTTATGTTGAACTAAAACCCAGAAATGCATTGGCAGCCTCAACAAGGAATAGAGTCCAGGTATAATGAGAAGAATTTGAATTTCAGAAACTTTTGTAGGAAGGAAAGCCAGCTGGAGAAAATCCAGTATATCTGTATATAGATGTAACAAATGGAAACTTATCAGGTATGGTATGTGAGAGACTATTTGTGTTTCTAAAAGGTCCCATTATCATTGAAGCACAAAAGTAGATTGACAGAGCAAATGGTTTGCTTCACCTAATAAAAAAGTATTCACTCACCTTGTTAGATCCTCATCTCTCCCAGTTGTACCCATTTCAGGGTCATTGCACAAAAGAGAAGCTCAGGCTTGTTACTGTAATATAAAGTGCATTGCTAGCAAAATGTCATTCCTTATATTCACGGATGACTTCCGCAAAGACCTGGAACCATTTGATACAGTGACTGAAACCAAAAATGTGTGGTTTACAAATACAGAGTGATTCACGTAAAATCTGAATCCAAAAGCTTTAGGAAAAATGTGTGAAAAATAAAAATCAGTAACCCGTCATTATACTTTCATGTGTGTTGTCGAATCAATTTTGTTTTTTCAGGCTAAAGAAATATTTTAGAAATGTTGCTAATATAAGATATCTTTTCACATTTGCAGGGTAGGTTTACCTGATTTTAGACAAGAAATCATGCATTGGAGCAAAGGACTTTTATAACAAATGGGCAGACAGATGCAAATAATATCCAAATGATTCAAACTGTTTAAAAGCATAATTTACATCCAAACTATAAGATATTTATTTTTCTACCTCTTTGGAGTTGCTGTATATATTTTCAGATCATTCTAATGCCTTTCTATTCTGTTCTCACTGTTGTAAATTTAACCTCTAAGAATTTAAATAGTCATGAACTGTGTATTTTTGCCCAAAATATCTACCCTTGGAGACTTACAGAAAATCGCCGTAAGTTGCAGTTTGTAAACTATCAGCACAGACACACACACTTTCATACACAAAGTATAAGTGCATATACAATTGACCCTTGAACAACATAGGAGTTAGGGGCGCCAACCCCTTGCATGGTCAAAAATCCATGTATAATTTTTGAATTCCCCCAAACTTAACTATTACTCGCCTACTGCTGACCAGAAACCTTAATGATAACATAGTAAGTTAACACATATTTTGTATGTTATATGTATTATATACAGTATTCTTACAATAAAGTAAGCTAGAGAAAAGAAAATGTTATTAAAAATTATAAGGAAGAATACATTTACAGTGCTATCCTGTATTTATCCAAAAAAATCTGCATATAAGTGGACTCACACAGTTCATACACATGGACCAACTGGTATATATATCTGTTGCCAGAAGCCTATGTGAATGTGGCATATTATGGCATTTCTGACATATTGTCAGTGAACAATAACTATCAGTATTCAAAGAAAATCATTGCTCTGCTCTGTGGATCTTCACAAGATTCATTTTAAAGTTTGTCATGGTTAAATTAAGTCATGGTTTATTAAAAAGTTTAAGTTACCTAGATGTCCAAAATATTTGGCTACATTCCCAAGGATTTGGTAGGTGAGAAACACTAAAATATTCATCTGAAAGACTGGAAATACTAGGTCTGTTATTTGTAAACAATTTGCATTTTAACTATGCGGTATAATTCAATATTTATATGAATGGAGAAAGGATTTTGCAGTATTTGTGATCTTGAGGGAATAAAAGGCATTACATTGACCACCTGTGACCCAAGATGGTTAAAAAAAAAAAAAAAAAAGATTCTAGAGTAAGCATTGGTGTATGCCTCCTCATTCCAGTAAGCGTGAGAAAAAAATGATTAAATAATAGTAGAAATACCAAAAGACGCAAAAGACAGAAATCTGTGGAGAAACAATTTTCTCTGTCCTTAGTAATCTGAAGGTGTTAATAAGATCATATTAACAATAACAACACACACATATTTCTAACATGTATGCCCCAGTTACCTGTGCAGGACCTCAGAGTCCTGTCAAGTCAAACCTCAGTAGTTTTGGGGAGCTGTAAAGGAAGTCCCATGTGTGGTAACAACTGTCACTGCCACTCTGAGACTGATCATGCCAGATACCTGCTATTGTCTCCTTGTCTAGCTAAGGTGCTGGAGCCCTTCAGTTGCCAAAGTGTTCTGTTAAATCTTGTTATTTTCCACATCAGAGAGTAAAAAGGTATCTTTCTATTCTAAATAAATTTGGCTATTTATTTTAATGAAAATAAAATTAATAAAATAAAATCTAAAAATAAACTTAATTATCTGAAACCAAAATAAAGATCTATAAAAAGTCTGAAGATTTTTCACTCTTAACTGAGGGTCTCCAGAGAAATGATAAAATCTCATAATTTCAATCAGATCACACAAGTGAAGAGCCAATGGAGATGAAGGTCATTAACTTAAAACTCTTTATGGGATTCAAAACAAAGATATGATGTGGCCTAGGTTAGCAAATAATTTAAAGTTGTATTATTTCCCCAGATTCAAACACATTAATGTCCTTAAACTAACTCTTTACACCCTACTTGAGGACATAGTTTAGTTGTAGAGATCTAGTCTAATGTGACTAAGACAATTTGTCACTTTAAAGTGGCTACCAATGACGTTTTTGTTTTTATAAAGAAAGCAAGTCAGTGGAAACTAATTCATTCAGCAAATAGTTATTGTAATTTTACCAGAAGCAAAATAATATGCTGTGTATTTGGGGAAAACAATAAAGAATCAGACTCAGACCCTACCTTCAAAAATTGTATAGTTCAATAGAAAACATTTGGTATAATTAGAATCTGATCATTTTATCATAAAATTAGAAGATCATTTCAGAGTTTGTATTATTAAACACTACCTTATAGCGTGTATGGTAAGGGGAAAAGATCCAGATTAAGGAATTAAAATCAACGCAGAAATGAATTCAGGAATATATGTGGCATACAAAGGAAAATAAGTTACTCAGTTTTTATACTGGACAGGAACATAAAGAAAAAGTGTAGAAATTACTCTGGGGGGTGGTTAGAATATGGCATTTCCAGCCTTTGGATGTGAAATGCCTTTCTAACTTGATAATTATGAGTTTGTTTTTGAAGAGGGAAATGGTGAGATCTGACATATGCATTCAGGAGATAAGATCCATAGTAATGTTTAAGATGGATTGGAGGGGTGAGAGAAGGCTGGAAGAAATATCATTTAGAATGCCAGTGTAGTAGTCTAGACAAGCAAAAAGAAAGATCTGAACAGTGAGACTTAAAGAAGCATCTTAATATGACAAGAATCTCATGACGAGAACTGATAGGCACTATCAGTTGACTGTCTATAAAGTATAGGAGAAACAAGACTTAAAGATAACATATGATTTTTAGTTTAGGAAATAGGCATGATATTGATGCCATTGGGAAATACTGAGAATTCAGATGTGGAGTAAACTGGAGGGTAATGTGATATGTTCTACTTTAAAAGTATTAAGAATGAGATGATCATACATATTCTAATGGGAGAAGACAGAAAACCGAAATATGGGCTTGGAATTCAAGTCTGAAGCTACTAAAATTGAAGTCATTGAGAGCTTTCTGAGTGGTACTGAAAGTAGATTGATTGAGAAGGACATTGTTGTGAATGAGAGATTGATAAATGATGGTAGCAAATGTGTAGACCTATTCCCCAGTGACTTTAGCAACCAAGAGAAGAGATTAGATGTTTTGAAACACTGGGCCAGTTAAAGGTATGTATCAGTTATTGGCTAAAATTGAAGCACAACTTTACTCTGGGCATTAGTAGAAACTCAATCAATATTATAAAGGCAGAAAAACCCTGATACCAAAACTTCACTTGACATTACAAGAAATAATTCACACATTTCCATCATGAATATGGATGTAAAAGTCCGTAACAAAATATCAGGAAATGTAATCCATCAGTATATAAGTACAGCATGATTATGTGGCATTTGTTTGAAAAATACAAGTTTGGATTCACAATAGAAAAATCAATCAATGTACTTTGTCATATTGACAGAATAAAGGAGAAAAAGCATATGATCATCTTAATGGATGCAGAAAAGGTATGTGAGAAAAGTTAATGCCCATGTGTAACAAAACTCTTAATAAACTAGAAATACAGGGGCACATTCTAAACCTGATAAAGGACATAAAAATAAATCTACCACTAATATCATAACTAATGATGAAGTATTTCCCTCTGATTTCCCCTCAGATCAGGATTAAACCAAACATGTCTATTCATATCACTTATTTTTAATATTGTACCTGAAGTCCCAATCAATGAAATGAGACTATCAAGACAAATAAAAAGACAAAAGATAGGAAAGGAAGAAATAAAACTTTATTTATAGAGCATATGAATTTTTACATAGAAAATCCCAAGGAATATACAAAAGTAGAACTAACGGTCAAATTTAGTAATTTCACAAGATGAATTTCCTGCTGGTTTATTGGTGGGCAATTGGTTTATTCTGTAACAATCAACTGTCTATCTATATACCAGCAAGAGATGGTTACAAAGTGAAAAAAATTTTTAGAACAAAGGTATCAACAGAAAAAGAGATAAACAAATTGCAGTATATTCATAAAATGTAATTGTAATCAGCAGTATAAGGAATGAACTGGTATGTACAACAATTTGAATCTCAAAAACATGTTGAAAAGAAGTAAAAGCATATACACTGTAAGATTCTGTCTATATAATATAGGCAAACACTAATTTATGGTGATAAAAATCAAGACATTGGATGCCTATGGGAGATGGTAGTTAATTAGAATGGGACATACATGAATGTTCTACAGTCGTAGAAATACTATATATCATTATTAGTGTGAGTTTCACATGGGTGTACATATTTATGAAAACTCTCAATGCCATACTTATGATCTGTGCATTTTTACTGTGTATACATTTTACTTTAATAAGTAAAAAAAAAAAAAATGCTTGATCCTCCTGTAAAAACTGCCTTAGAAAAATCATTGAAAAAGCCAAATAAAATTTACATAACCAGAAGAATAAAAACTAATTAAAATAAAAGAATCTGGCCTTGTAAAGAATAAATTAATGTAGAGGTAATATGTTTTTCCTACTAAAATACGATGCATATTGCAGTGATGCAAATCACAGAGAAATAAATCCTTGTTTTGAGTAGAGGAATTAAGGAAATATTACAGCAATAAGATTTGACTATAAGAAAGGGAAATAATTTGTAAATTCTCAGGCCAGTAAAGATATTCACCCAGGTCCTATCTGACTTGCAATACTCAAGGGCGGGAGCTGTTGTGATTCCCCAGTGACTGAATTTGTCATAGGTCACCAATTAAACATTGTGAGTTTGGTGTGCCTTTGGGGGAAAACAGACACCATGGAAAATCTCAGAGATGGTAGGTAAATAGGATATGTGAAAACCGGTAGAATATGCACAAGCCATTTTTCGTTCCTTCTACCTGTCTGCATATTCAATAGGCAGAAGAGACTGTGTCATAGAGAGATCCTTGATCCTTGGAGCTATAGGAGGGAGGGCAAATATGCCTCAGTACAGAGAGAAAGATTCCATAAATGAAGTTATCAGGACATTTGGGTCATTGGAAGGGGGAAAAAGTCCTGCTCAAGAGTGGATGCAGGTCAAAGAAGATGAATCACAATCCAGAATCACAAGAAGGAGCCAACTTTAAAATCTCTTTGACTAATACAAATGCAGAGGAATGCATCAAGAAATCCACCATGTCCTCTAACATGAAGGAAAAGGGCAGCTTAGACATGGCCTCAGACATCAGGTCAGACTAGAACTGAAGAAAAATGCACTCTCTAACCTCCAATGCAGCAAAGAGCATTGGGCCTATGGAAATTACTACATTTTCATAAGCCTTTTCACCTGCATTTACAATGAACTCTGTTCATAATCACAAGTCAAACAAAGAGAAAAGGTGTGGAATTATAAATTCTTGGAAAGTACTCAGTTTCCCAGAACTGAGGCCATTCTTACCAATCTAGGACATAGTAAAAGCACAGGAGTAGATATCAAGAGTTCCGTGTCCAGCATGGGTGCCAAGAATAATTTTTCACAGCTGTGTATGAAAGGTGAAATCAATTTTTAAGACTCCCAGTGTTAAAACAAATTAACAAAATTAGAAATTAAAGAAAAATAAAATTTGGTGAAATGTATGCCATTAAAAACATTGTACATTAAAAAAAGTAATTTCAAAAAGAAGTAGAAAATGAGAAGGAAAAAGACCTATGACATTAAAATGCCATTATTAGCTGTGTGGGTTTTTTTTTTTTTTTTGGTACTTTGAAGGATAAAATGACTAATATTATATAAACAGTTCTAGAGCATGATAAGATAAAAAGCTGAAAAAGGAAAGGATATAGTTTGTCTCATAGAAGCTTAGGTTTTGACATTCATGCATAGATTTTATCCTAATTCTGCCGCTTTTTCATCATAAATTTCAGCAATTCAGTCCACTAAATTTTCCTGAACTGTATAATAGATCTACATGGTGCTAGTAATACCTAACTCTGTATGTATTTTTTTAACAAACCAAATCATTTTATCATGTAGTTTCCTTCTACTGGAAAATTACTAAAAATATAATTATAGAAATTCTACAAGATACTCAGAAAAGGTCTGTAATTATTTTCCTCCCCCAAACTGAGGCCAACCTTTTTGTTCTTTAAAAGTTGCTTGATTACATGCATGTCTGTCTTCATATCATCTACCTGTGTGTGTGTGTGTGTGTGTGTGTATGTATGTGTGTGTGAGAGACAGAGAAAGAGAAATGAAAAATGAATGTATAATGTTTAATGTTGGGCCTGATGGATATGATTAGTAAGTATATAGTAAAGTTTTGTAATAGAAGTTAAGATGTTGGATTGTTACTAATGATAAAATCTACCAAAGAATCTGCACATACAAGCAGATACACACCCATTCATTCTGAACTAATCTCATATGCATAGACACATTCTACTTGAAATGTTATTAAATCATACAAATCAGCATACTAAAAAGTTGACCAAAAATTTTAATGTTTATTTTTAATGTTTTTTTATTATGTTCAGTTAGCCACCATATAGTATATCATTCGTTTTTGATGTAGTGTTCAATGATTCATTAGTTGTGTATAACACCCAATGCTCATCATAACACGTGCCCTCCTTAATACCCATCACCCGGCTACCCCATCCTCCCACCCCCATCCCCTCTTAAACCCTCAGTTTGTTTCCTGGAGTCCATAGTGTTCATTTATAAATTGTAAGAATGATTTAACAAAAGCTATTTTTTAAATTTCAGCAATTCTCAAATTCCTGTTGGTGTCTTTTTCTATTAAAATTTTGTTGAGAGAAATTAGGCTGCAAAGTTGAATTGTGTAGGTATGTTTTTTATCTTCTTTACCTTGTAGCTGTGACCTTAGGTGCATTATTTAACCCTATTGTGAATCAGGTTGCTCATTTGTAAAATAAACTAAATAGTAATGCTTTCATCTTAGGGGTTTCACGAGGATAAATGGCCTCATTTATGAACAATACTTAAAACACATATACTATTTGGCCTGGCATATATATTGTTAGTTCTCTTGTTATTAATAGTACTATATGTTAAATAATAATTATTAATTAAAATGATATAATGCATTATAATTATTACATGCTCAAAGAAGTAAGCCTAGAATATCGTTCATGAAATATTAACATTGGTGATAGCTAGATGGTAAATTAAAAAAATTATTTTAATAACATTTATATTTTTACAAAGGTTTTATTATCTATCAGAAGAGAAAGAAATTAATTTTAACCTTACTGATTACTGATACTAAAGACAATTCAAATAAAATTTTAACTTTAAATATTTGATGCTCTTGGATTAGAAGAACAAATATTGTGAGAATGTCTGTACTACCCAAAGCAATCTACACTTTTAATGTAATCCCTATCAAAATACCAACAGTATTTTTCACAGGGCTAAAATAAATAATCCTAAAATTTGTATGGAACCACAAAAGACCCCTAAAAGCCAAAGCAAACTTGAAATAGAAAAGCAAAACTGGAAGCATCACAATTCCAGACTTAGAGTTATATTAGAAAGCTGTAGTGATCAAAAGAGTATGGTACTGGCACAAAAATAGGCACAAATCAATAGAAAAAAATAGAAAACCCACAAATGGTCAGTTAATCTTCAACAAAGCAGGAAAGAATATCTAATGGGAAAAGACAGTCTCTTCAACAAATGGCGTTGGGAAAACTGGACAACAACATGCAAAAGAAAGAAACTTTGCCACTTTTATACACCAAACACAAAAATAAATTCAAAATGGATTAAAAACCTAAATGTGAGCTTTGAAACCATAAACATCTTAGAGGAGAACACAAGCAGTAACCTCTTTGACATTGGCCATAGCAATTTCTTTCTAGATATGTCTCCTGAGGCAAGGGAAACAAAAGCAAAAATAAGCTATTGGGACTTCATCAAAATAAAAAGCTTCTGCACAAAGAAGGAAACAATCAACAAAACTAAAAGGCCAACCTATGGAATGGGAGGAGATATTTGCAAGGGACATATCTAAAAAACGGTCAACACCCAAAATACAAATAATCCGTTTAAAAAAATGGGCAGAAGACATGAACAGACATTTTTCCAAAGAAGACATACAGGTGGCCAACAGACACATGGAAAGATGTTCAACATCACTCATCATCAGGGAAATACAAATCAAAACTACAATGCGATATCATCTCACACTTGTCAGAATGTCTAAAATCAACAACATGTGTTGGCAAGGATGTGGAGAAAAGGGGAACCCTCTTACTCTGTTGTCAGGAAGGCAAGCTGGTGTAGCCACTCTGGAAAACAGTATGGAGGTTCCTTAAAAAGTTAGAAGTAGAACTACCATATGATTCAGCAATTGCAATCCTAGGTATTTACCTAAAGAATACAAAAATACTAATTCAAAGAGATACATGCACCCTGATGTTTATAACAGCATTATCAACAATAGCCAAATTATGGAAACAGCCCAAGTTTCTATCGACTGATGAAGGGATAAAGAAGTGGTATATATAGGTAATGGAATATTACTCAGCCGTTAAAAGGATGAATTCTTGCCATTTGCAACAACTTGGATGGAGCTAGAGAGTATTATGCTAAGCAAAGGAAATCAGAGAAGTCACATACCATATAATTTCACTCATATGTGGAATTTAAGAAACAAATCAAATGATCATAGAAAAAAAAAAAAAAGAGAGGCAAACCAAGAAACTTAATTATAGAGAGCAAACTGATGGTTACCAGAGGGGAGGTGGGTAGGGGTATGGGTGAAATAGGTGATGGGGATTAAGGAGGGCACTTGTCGTGATGAGCACAGGGTGTTGTATGGAAGTGTTGAATCAGTAAATTGTACACCTGAAACTGATATTATACTGTATGTTAACTAAGTGGAATTTAAATAAAAATATAAATAATATCTTGAGAATGAATGATAAATATACAAAGTGACAATATCAATTTCTTAATGGAGATTGTCAAACAAGCAAAAAAAATCAATATATGTTCATATAATGAATATCCACATTTCCAGCATCAAGTTTCAATAATTAATGCTATTTAGCCAATCTTGTTTTACCCATGTTTCCCTATCACTATTATTTATGTTGTTTTTGGAGTATTTGAAGACAAATCTCAGGCATCATATCATTTCATTCATAAATATTTCCATATATATATAAGGAACAGATGATGATATTTTAAAGTATAAACAAAATGCAAATTAATAATAATTCTTTAATGATATTAATACTTAACCTATGTTAAAATTAATCCACTTATCTCAAAGTAAATTTTTATACATTGTTGAAATTGAGATGAAGACAAGGTCTACACATACATCTTGACATAATTTTTAAAACTTCTTAATTTAAAACAAAACTTCTATTTTATTTTTAATTTTTTAAAAGATTTTATTTATTTATTTATTTGAGAAAGAGAGAGAGAGAGAATGGGGAGGCAGGAAGCAGAGGGCAAGAGATAAGCAAACTCCATGCTGAGCGTGGAGCCAGACTCAGAGCCCTACCTGATGTGGGGCCCCACTTGCGATTGGATCCCACAACCTTGAGATCATGACCTGAGCTGAAATCGGGAGTCAGACGCTTAACTGCCTGAGCCACACAGGCACCCCACAAAACTTCTATTTAAACTGGATCTGTTTGACCAGTATTCTGACTGCTTCCTCATTTTCTCAACTGATGAAACAAGAGCCTCGATTGGATTTGTATGCATTTTGGAGCTGTGGCACCATTTCTCTATAGGTGATGTATTCCATTTTACATCAAGTCCCGAAATTCATAATATCTGCTGTCCCTATAATTGTGACATTAAGATAGATAAGTAGGTTCAGGTGTTTTCAGCCACATCCATCCATTATAAAGTTTTCCATTAACCTTTCACCTAACAGTTTTAGCAACCATTGATAATCATTGCCTAGATTTATTATTTATAAGTGGTTGCAAACTGATTTTCTGATGTTATCATTCCTTTTACATCTGTTAGTTGCAATTATCTGACAAGAGGCAAGAAACGACGTTTCTTCATCAAATATCAGGATGCTCTGAAACAGTTTATCTGGAAAAGTAGGGGTAATTAAATATGTAATTCTTTCCCATTATTTGTTAATTTCAGAACATTATATGGTGCTTTAGAAACCTCCAGAATTGATTAACAAATATATTTTGATATCATTATGAACAAGTATATTTTTACATATTTGAAGTATTTCAGTCTATTGTCACTCTTCTTTTGATATTTAACTCTGGCCAGTGAAAAACCTTTCAAGTTGGCTCTTGTTTCCCTTTATTAATTTTTTTAAATTAGTTTATTATTTTTTAAAGATTTTATTTATTTATTTGACAGACAGAGACACAGAGAGAGAAGGAACACAAGCAGGGGGAGTGGGAAAGGGAGAAGCAGGCCTCCCACTGAGCAGGGAGCCAGATGGGGGGCTTGATCCCAGGATCCTGGGATCATGACCTGAGCTGAAGGCAGACACTTAACGACTGAGCCACCCAGGCGCCCTTCCCTTTATTTTTTTAAAAACGTTTCTGCCAATCTTTTTTTTTTCCTCTCAGCTTTCTTGAGATTAAATTGACAAACAGAATTGTAGGGATATTTAAAGTATAGAACATGATGATTTGATATACATACACATTGTGAAAGTATTTCCCCTGACAAGTTAAAATTAATCCATCCATCTCCTTATATATTTAGTTTAGTTTTTTTTTTTTTTTTTTTTTTTTTTTGTGAGAACATTTAAAATCTACTCGCTTAGCAAGTTTCAACTATACAATAAAGTGTTACCAGCTATAGTCACTAAGGGGTTTAAGCCCTTCACCCCTCTGAGAGGACCTGGGAGTTGGGAGGTTCCCTCTTGATTGTATGGCACTGGGCTGGGAGTGGGGTGTATGGCAAGATTGGGTCTCAATCTTGCCTGTTTCCATAGGTATTTTTTCATTCACTTGATGTATAGGAGTCAGGTCCTGGATTTCTTTCAGAGGTAATTGTCCAATGTGTAGCTGTACTGTGTTTATGGGAGGGGGGAGTTCAGAAGTATGTAGTCATTTTGGTCAACCTTGGCTCTTATTTCCTTTTGAAATGGCCTCAGTGGTATTTGATAAACTATGTAATTTATGTCATATCCCAGTGTCCCAGGCTTACCCAATACAGTTCACTAGAATAAAATCAACCTAAATTGGCCATTTATTTTGATTTCTGTCGATATTGGTTGTGCAATATAATATCTAAAAAAATAATCCGTGTTGTATCAGTATACTATTCTTTTTATTACAATTTAATACACATTTAATTTATTACAATTTGTTCACTCATTCCACTGTTGACAGATATTTTCAGTTTTTGAATACTATGAATAAGGATATTATGAACATTCTTGAAAGGGACTTTGTAGCTGTTTGTACTTATTTCTCTTGGGTGTATAACTAAGGGTGAATTTGCTGAATTATGGGTAAATGTATATTTAGTTTTTTGGATACTGGCAAAGCATTTTCTAAGACTGTTTTACCAGTTTACACCACAACGGTAACATATGCCACCTTGAATTGCTGTACATCCTCACTAACACAGGCATTTTCAATCATTTTATTTATACCATTTTGGTGGTGTTTAGCAGTCTCAATGTTGTTTAAGTTTGCATTTCCATGATGACTAATAATTCTGACCAAATGTATATACTCTGGCTATTTGGACATTCTCATTAATGAAGTTCCTAGTTAAGGCTTTTGGCCAGGTTTTATCACGTACTTTATCTTTTTTTAAAAAATTAATGTGTAGTTCTTTACATATTCTGGGTATGAGTATTATGTCACATATGTGAATTGTAGCTGTCCTTTTCCGCGCTGTGATTTCCATTTGTACTCTGTTAAAGATGACTTTTTGATGAAGTTCTAAAATATTAATTTTTCTGTTTAATGCTTTTCATGTTCTATTTAAGAAATCTTTGTTTTTCTCAAGTCCTTGAAGATATTACACTCATGTTTTCCCTTGAATCTTTATTATTTTACCTTGAACAAGGGATCATGAACTTTCTTGAATAATTTTTTTTGAATAGTGAGAGGTGGTAGTAAAAATTTTTCTATGCTACTGTTTAACGGTTCCAGCACCATTTATTGGAAAAACCAATCTCTAGCTTTCTCTAAATTACAGAAGAGTCTTTATATAAATTAGGTAATTATCTATCTGTGGGTTTGTTTCTAGGACCTCCAATATTTCTTAGTAGTCTTTTTGTATACATATGTACCTATATTACATTATCTTAAATATTATAGTTTATAGTATATTTTTGGTTGTTTAAATCTCCCAATTTTATTTAACTTTTCAAAGACTGCTTTGGCTATTCTATATTCCTTGCATCTCCAAAATTTTCCTTGAACATTGAACACCAACTGATACTGAATAGAATACCTACAGAGGTCAGTTAGATCAATTTAGGGAGAATAGAAATGTTCTTATGAATCTCCCCATTCATGAGAATTTATTTAAGTCTTCAATTTTTCTCAGCAATATGTTTAACTTTTCAGTGTAGGTATCTTGCCCAGTTTTACTTAAATGAGTTCTAGATATTTTATGCTACTTTACATAACTGATGATGTTTTATATAATTTCCAACTTGTTTGTTTGCTAGTATATGGAGATATACATTTTTGGTTTATCAATTTAGTGTGTATTAACTTTACCAAATTCACTTATTAATTATAAATGTTTCTGGATCCTTCTGGAATTTTTAAATAAGTAATAGAGAAATTTTGAAAATAATGGTGGTGTCACTTCTTCCTTTTTAATTTTTATACCTCTTCATTCTGTTTCTTTATTGTACTAGCTGGTACCTCTAGTAAAATGTTCAATGGATGGTTATAGTGGACATCTTTGCTCTTTGCCCAAGGCAGAAAAAAAAACATTCAATAATTCTTCCCATTAAGTATGATGTTAGTTGTAGGCTTTTTGTGAATAATTCAGATTATGGAAGTTCCTTTCTGTTCTTAGTTAGCTGAAAGTGTTTTTTGTTTGTTTTGTTTTGTTTTTTATTTTTTTATTTTTTTATTTTTTTATTATGTTATATTAATCACCATACATTACATCATTAGTTTTTGATGTAGTGTTCCATGATTCATTGTTTGCGTATAACACACCGTGCTCCATGCAGTACGTGCCCTCTTTAATACCCCATCACCAGGCTAACCCATCCCCCACCCCTCCCCTCTAGAAACCTCAGTTTCTCAGAGTCCATAGTCTTTCATGGTTCGTCTCCCCCTCCGATTCCCCCCCTTCATTCTTCCCTTCCTCCTCCTTCTTCTTCTTCTTTTTTTTTTTTTTTTAACATATAATGTATTATTTGTTTCAGAGATACAGGTCTGTGATTCAGCAGTCTTACACAAGGAATTCTTAATCTCAGGAAACAAACTGAGGGTTGCTGGAGTGGTGGGGGGTGGGAGGGATGGGGTGGCTGGGTGATAGACATTGGGGACGGTATGTGCTATGGTGAGCACTGTGAATTGTGTAAGACTGTTGTTTTATTTTGTTTTTTAGATAAGTAAACGAATGTTAAATTTTATCAAAGAACTTTATTCCTCTACTAAGATGATAGTGGTTTTTTATCCTTGTTGATCTGTGAATGTTAAGCCAACCTTGGATTTTTGGAATAAACCTCATTTGGAAATGGTTTTATTGTATTTATATATTATTATATTTATGGGTTCATGAGAGATATTGGCCTGTAATACTGCTTCCTTGTAGTTTTCTTATGACTTTTGATGTCAGAGTTGTGCTGGCTCCTTAAAATGAGCTGAAAGTTGGTCTCGCATTTTCATTTTTTGGATAAACGTGTGTAATATTGATATTATTTCTCCTTTTACTGTTTGGAAGAATTCATCAGTGAAGCATCTGGAGGCAGGAAATCCTTCCTCTCTCCTTTCTCCCTTCTTTCTTTACTTCCCTTTCTGCTTGCCTTTCCAACTTCCTCTCTTTTGGGAAAATTTTTGGAATACAGATTCAGTTACATTAATATGTATTGAATTATTCAGCTTTCATAATAATTTTTGGCAGTAGAATTAGTCCAATATTTGCTACTCTATAATGACTAGGCAGAAATTGTTTCAATTCTTTTTTAAATTAAGGAAATGCTGTTAATGTATGTTTGTGTACATATAAATAACATTGAAAGATTTTCTTTAAATGGTTGCAATTTTTAACTCTGGATAGATGATAGAGTGACTATTTACTTTTGTCCTTATATTCTTATATATTATCTGATTTAATTTTCAAAAAAAAACATATATAACTTTCAGTCAGAAAAGCAATGAGATTTATTTATTTAAAAATATTTTAATAAGAAAAAGGTACATTTACTCAGGTACTTGAGATAGAGTACTATTTTAATAAAAAACATAGCAGAGGTTATAAGAACGAGGCTTAATATTAATAGAAGTTGAAAATGTTTTCTTAAGTTTTCATCACTATGACAATCAGTGTAAGCCTCGTGGAAAAAGCAATCATTTGAACCCTATGTATCAACATGCTATGACTGTGTCAACAATTCCTATGACAGCTATTACTTTAATAATCTGAATCATTATCCTGATCATTCACTTCATGTGTAGTGATGCTAAATTTTGATGTAGAATACATTTTTCTATTTTTTTCCATGTGTGTTTAGAGGCAGAATTTAACAAACCGATCAATAAGAACTTTCCAGGAGAATAAACAGAATAAGAAAATAAAATCCTTTTTGTATAGTAAGCCAGGAATGGAGATAATACCTTAGTTACTCTCAAGCATGAATACATAACAGAAGCAACTATTTAGTCCTTTAAAATATAAAATATATGCATTAAAACTCTGACTTAGCAGGTCTAGAGAAGGCTCCTAGGACCCATGGTTCTCAAAACCCTCATAATTCTGAGATCTAATCAAATATGAGAAATATTATTTCATTTATTATTTCTGCTCTCAAGTACCTACAAAAACCATAGACAAATTGTTTTATTTACTGTTGTTAGAACAGTGTTTCTCCACCTTGGCACTATTGATATTGATATTGAGGGTGAATAATTCTTTGTTGTAAGGAACTTTCCTGTGTATGGTAGGTTGTTTAGCAGCATTTCTGGCTTCTAGTCACTAAATTCCAGTAGCACACTCCAGTCCAGTCCACTGGCAACCAACGATATTTTCAGATATTACCAAATTGCACCCATTGAGAACACTGCATTGAAACAACTGCCCTACCTAGGAAATAAAGAGAGAAGTTAGACAATCTGACAATGGATAATTCCCAGATAAATAAGAAAATAATAAAACTCAGGAGCTGAACAATGATTGTATACAAGGTACATAGCTTCTTTAAATTAGCAAGTCTGCCTCCCATTCCAGATAGTCAACATCACAAGCAGCTACCAGTGTTTACCGTGTTCAAGGTCCAGAGGCCTACATCCTGACCCTTTTTATATTAACCTCTTTTCTTTTTTTTTTGCTTCTATACTCCAGATCCTTTTTGCTTTGTTTATACCTATATACACTTTTGAAAATTTCATTTGACCTGTGAGACCCATTTCTTGTATGTGGTTCTTTAGTTATTTTTTTTTTTAATTTACTTATTTATTTTAGAGAGAGAGAGAACATGTGCACCCCCCCCACACGTGAGTGGGGGAGGGGCAGAGGGAGAGACTCTCAAGCAGACTCCCCACTGAGTGTGGAACCCAACACGGGGCTCAATCCCAGACCCATGAGATTATGACCTGAGCCAAAACCAAGAGTTGCACACTCAACAGACCAAGCCACCTAGGCACCCTGTGGTTCTTCATTTCTGTTGTCAGGTTCCCTTTGTCGACCAATATTTGAATTCATCTCCTTGACTGTACACCTTTCAGTTGCTCAAGTTAAATACAATACTTATCCAGACCCCAAGTACCCTGCATATTCAGCACAGGGCCTTGCAGGTGGTCTTGTGCCTTTGTTAACATTTGTTAAGTAGACTCCTGGGGTGTTGGATGGTGAACCCCATTTTAACAAAAAGGTCACAAAATAACAGAAATAGAGAAGTTTTTTGCTTCCATGTACACTGGAGAGGCCACACACAGAGCCAGAGAACACCAGGACCTGGAACACATGCCTTTATTAAGGGCCATGGGTGGTACTTTGAAGTTCCTCAGACAAGGCCCAACCGGTCAATTCAAACCAAAAAGAGCAGAGTTTTGGTAAGCTTCAGGGTACACAAAAGGTGCATAGGGGAAAGGCTCTGGGAAGTAGGGGTGAGTGCTATCCCAAGGGCAGTTGGGGAGTTGTATCACAACTTAACATTTATTTACGATTCTGCTTGCTGTTATCTAGGGCCTATGCTCACAGGAGGGACCAGTGTCAGTTCAAGACCCGCGTAGGCCACTTGGCCACGCAAAATGGATGCCACACCAGCAATATCATGGAGTAGTTTAGCTAAACTTTTTTTTAAAATTTTATTATGTTATGTTAATCACCGTATATTACATCATTAGTTTTTGATGTAGTGTTCCATGAGTTTAGCTAAACTTTTAACAGCTGGTCACTTAGAAGGCTCATCCCAGCCCCAAACATGTTTCCTAATCACTTTATGTATGGACAGGAATCACAAGCTCCTCCTCTTTCACAAGATCTGAAGGAATAATGTAGCAGGTCTTGTCCAGGACTGCTACTAGGGGAGCTCCTAGAGTGGAAAATCCCTCTATGACTTGCAAGCATAATTTAGGGAAATTCTTAGAATGTAATACATCATTCACAATTCTTATTTGGAACCTTAAAATTGAGTCTGGGTAAACTGGTAGATAATGTGCTGATTTATTGGTTAAGATGTTAATAGCAAGTGCAAGTGCCTTTATTTGAAGTGGATATAAGCCTTAGACAGGGTACACTTAGATCCACTCTTTACTGTGGAGTCTAATGTGTAGTGGTTACATAAATCCAATGACGCAAGGCACACTCTAGCGAATGATGAGGCAGGTGCAGGGGACTTATGTCCATTTTATTGCTGGATGCTCCTATGCAGACACTGAATGGCTAACAGCAAAGGGGAAGGTTTAATAATGTTTCCTTCCAAGGTTAATAATCAGCAAGTTACGTAGAACACTTAGCCTGCCAGGCACTGAAAAATGCTGATGAGACCGGAAGAGCCATCTGCCTTGTGCACACTAAACCTGGAAAGATACTATTAATCCTGATCCTGCTTATCATGTATCATTCACACAAGCATCCATGCCAGTTTGAGACACTGAATGCTTCACAACTACCATTACTGATGAAAGCTGCAGAGTTTTCCTGAGGAGAATTGGGAGAAGATTTCAAAACTCATTGCAGTTTTGAAATGAGTTTTTTCCCCTCAAAAACACTAGCTGTAATGACTAAATTTTTGAGATTGGCTGTATTTGAAAGTCTCATAAATAAGAGCATTGTGTAGGGGCACCTGAGTGACTAGTCAGTTAAGTGTCTGACTCTTGGTTTTGGTTCAGTTCATGATCTGAGGGTCATGAGAGTGAGTCCTGCATTGGTCTCCGCACTGAGCGGGGATTCTGCTTGGATTCTCTCTCCCTCTCCCTCTGCCCCTACCCCTGCTCGCATGCTCTCTCTCTCTCTCTTTAAAATAAATAAATAAAACTTTTTTTTTTTTAAAGTAGCATTGTGTATACTTTATTGTTCTGGAAATTGGCTGCAAGGGCAGGAAGGTAATCTGGAGTGATTGTTTCTAGGACTCTACAACTATGAGCTCAGAACAGACTTTGTTTGGTGTTTCAGCAATACCGGCTGACACCAAAGGTTGTTCTTTTGGCACTAGCTCTGCATTAAAACCTATAAGCATGAAAGCATGTAGGGAGATACAATGATACTTGCCACATTCATACTGTAAAGGAAATTGAGTGGGGGATATGTTGACTCTAATTGGTATGTTTTCAGCCAGTCGCCTTAGAGCAGTCACTATGACTCAGAAGCAATGGTCATTTGAGGGGCCAGCTTTTCTTGAAAGAATATTCATAACTATATCTATACTAGAAGATAGTTACTTCCTTAGTGATTCAGGGCACTGAACAGAGAAGTGCCTTATACCAGAAAGACTTATACTGTGGATGGTTGGCTGCATATCATAGTAATTAATCAGTCCTGATATTTGATATACTTAATCTTATATTTTTAAGAGACTGAAGCAGACCCATCATTCCAGAACTATAAGAGACTAAGGAATTATTAAGCTTGGTACTAATTTATGCAAAACCCACAGTATGAATGAAAGGATAATAATGTAACTCCACAACTAACAAACAGATGAGAAGAAAAAAATTGATTATATGTGAAAGGATTTTGTTTCTGAAATAAGAGAAAGTTGGTGGGAACACATGTCTTACTAATATGCTGTTGGCCAAATAGAGATGAGATAATTGTTTGTAAATTACCTGGAAATGTCAGAAAGAAACTGATTAGTTTTCCAAGCCTACGACACATCTCAGGGCCCTCCTTCCATAAGTGTCAAGCACACTCCCTATGTATATATTTCATTAACCTGTGCCTTAGTGGATTGGTATATCTGAATTTGAAATATCACAGCCAATACCACTGATTCTCATATTAGACATTACAAATTAGATTTTGGATAAGAGTGATACTTATAAAGTACTAATCATTCGATCTATTGATTATGAGATTTTGATGTGAAACATAAAAACTTACATTAGTGTCTGAAAGAAGTTGTTGAGATTAGAATGTATTTTCTTATATAAATACTAATGTAGTAGATAAAGTCAAACATATGATTTATGACATAGCCACTATATAAAATATATTTCAACTATATCACAAGTACCTTAAAAATGCATCAAACTATGGTAGTTTGAGAAATGATCTGCTGCATAACTGCATGGATTCTTATAGTATCATAGATAATAATGGAAGAATATGTGCTTTTATAAGGAGAAATGTACACTTACAATTGAGAAATTTTCAAAATATAGCAGAATGCATTTGCTAATGTGATGTATTTTTAAGGAAGAAATTAATTTTCAACAAACCACAGATGAACCCTGAGATAAATGGTCTTGGTTTTCATCATTTGGCTGGAAAGTAAGCATGTGCCTATTTATTATCATAATAATATTGTGTGTGTGGGCATGTGTTTGGGAAAAAAATGTATTAAAGTGTTAACTAGTGGGTCTTCTTACCAGTTTAAGGAGACCATCACTTCAGTCTGTTCAGGAGCCAGAGTTAACCACTTCCAGCCCTGCCAAAGAGCAATTATGGAAGACTGTAATTAGTCTTGCTGTTTGACAAAATTTCTGGAAAGACTCTCTAGTGTCTGTAATGCAAATGTTGACAGATGTCTAGGCCATTTGGTAGAGTAAAAACTATTGGGAACTCAGATATTAAGTCCAGATAACATTGTAGTTAGAATGGAAGTTTATTGATTGAGATGTTACTGACACAATTTCTGGATTTGCCAAGGGAAAGGATACTCAAGGCTCCTCTGAACAGACCAGATTCACATAATCCATATGAGTTACTTAAGGCTGTGAGCTTGGAATACTTTTGGCAGGAGACAAAGAGGCTAGTGGGGACCCATTTCCACCTAGGCTCTTACAAATGTGCAGACTTCTGAAGGAAGAAATAGAAAGTAGCTTATTAATTTATATTAAAATGGATTATTTGGGCAGGCTGGAAGATTTCACTTACATTCTCAGTATTCAGTATACATTCAGTAGAGTTTTGACCACAGTGTTTCAATACATATGGAAAATATGCTCCCACTTACCAAAATTATCTAGTTTTGTTTGGTTTATTATCCACCATTAACAAAATAATGAAATTTTTTAAGGTCCATACTATACATTACATTGCCTTTACACTGAGACTTTTGTGGGTATCTTTTTAGAGAGAGTCCAGAAATTTGAAGGAGGTTAATTTTTATGAACAAAGGGTTAGAAAAAGGGGGCCTCAGGAAAGAATCAGAAGGTGAGGTGTGGAAACACCTGGATGTTTTAGAGCCAGAGAAAGCAAGAGCAAAGAACATCAGTTCTTTATAAAGGAGAAATGAGGGGGAATACTAGAGGGAGTGATCAGTATCCCAGTGAATATATTAGACTCTTCTAGTCTTACTGATCATGTTCTTTTAGATGGACCCAGGGGGACCAAGGTATCCATCATGTTTATTGGTGTTTTGGATACTTATGTTACCCTATATCACATCCTCTCTACCTAACTTTTATTCTGGCCATTGCTGAGGCAAACAGACTCATGCAGATGTAAACTAATAGTGCTTTGCATCACCACAATCATTCTTTCTTGCTTTCTTTTCCTGGGCTTTTATAACTCTGTGTCAAGGAAATTTGTATGACCCCACTTTGCATTTATGCATGCTTTTCTAATAGCTCATGGCAGTGAGCATCCTAATGGGACAACCTTTACATGATAAGAGCTGCTGCTAAGTACTTCCTTTTTTGTTCTTTTTGTGGGCAATTGTGAAACTCCGTATATAAATCTCCCCAGAAAGTCCCAGTTGCATTGAGTACATTTTCCACAGAGGAGAGCTATTCTACAACTCATCCTTCTATTGACTTTCCTTCTCCACTATTTTATTCTGTGTCATAAGAATATATCCCAAAATAAACTAGCACACACAAAACCTTGCCTCTGCTTACTCCAAATGAATACAGCTACTCTACTCCGTCCAGAAAATCTTAAGACTTATAAATGCTAAAATAAGCAAACCAACAAACAAGCAAAAACCCTGCTTATATAGAATTTTCAATATGGTGAGAAGGCAGGCAATAAACAAATGAAATGCATATGTGATATATAAGATAATAAAAATAAATCAGTGTAAGGTACAGAGAATGTTAATATTAAAGAACATTTTTTAAAAAAACTTTAAGATATAATTCACATACCATATGATTCACACATTTAAAGAGTACAATTCAATTTTTTCAGTACAAAAGTGTTGTACAATCATTGGCATAGTCTAATTTTGGAATATTTCACCCCTTTAAAAGAAAGCTTATGCCATTAGCTGTCACTTTCCCATTGCCTCTCAGCTTCTAAACTTTAAGCAATCAACAGTATTCTTTCTTTTTCTGTCCTAGACACTTTGCCTATTCTGGACACTTCATGTAAATGGAATCATTCTATATGTGATCTTTTGTACTGAGTTCTTTCATTTTAGCATAGTGTTTTCAGTATCAACCATGTTGTCGCACATAGTAGTTTTTTTTTAATTGGCAAATAAAATTCCTATGTTTGGATATATCATATACTTAACGATTCATCAGCAGATAGACATTTTGATTGTTTCAACTTTTTGGCTATAATAAGTAAAACTGCTAGGAACATCTCTATATAAACTTTTTTGTAGATGCATCTTTCTATTTCTCCTAGATATCTAGGTTAAAAACAAATTGCACCATGCTGGGGTTCAATAGGCAAGGGAGACTTTTGCAAGACTACTGCACAAGAGGAGATAGATTCAACTCAGTTCTGCTGAAACAAAAAACAAGAGGATTTTTACATGTTGGAGTGAGCTAATGGAGGTTGATCAACGTTGTTAGGCCTTCTGTGCTTGATAATTGTCTTTTATGAAAGTAAGATTCCTAACGTTCCCCCAAGAACTGGGACATAGGAACACTATCTCCTTAGATGGTCACATTTCAAAGGAATGGCTCCCAGGTCCTTGAGAAAGATATTGCTGGGTTCTAAAACTGCAAGAAGCTGGTAGAAGATTTATATCTCAAAGGGGCAGAGAAAAAAATTTTCAGTTCCAAGTTTTCTAAAGCAAAGGCTCTAAGAAATGGGAGGTTAATGGCTCAGAGTAAGGAAGAAACCTGTCTAAAGCTAAGGGGAACTTTAGGGCTGTCTAGGTTATAAACCTAGGAGTGGCATTGCTGTGTCATATGATAACTCTAGGTTTTACTTTTTGATGAAGAGCCAAACTGTTTTCTTAAGCAGCTGCACTATTTTACATTCCAACCAAAAGTGAGTAAGAGATATACTTTCTTCACATCTTCACAAATAGTTGTCATTTCCTGTCCTATGACGATGATGGTGATGATGATGATGAAGTCATCCTGTTGGCGTGAAGTGGTATCTTATTGTGGTTTTGTTTTGTATTTCCCTAAAGACTGATAATACTTAGTTTTCATATGCTTATTGGCCATTTGTAAATCTTTCAAGAAATATAGATTCAGATTCTTTGCATATTTCTAAATTGCGTTATTTCAAAAATTTCACTCTCCTTTTCAAAACATTTTTCCTTTTTATTATTGATTTGTATGTGTTCACATTATTTAATCCTATTAGCTTACATATTCTGGAGAATGCAGGTGACAGGTGAAAATAATAAATCCTCTCAGATCTCCTTTTTGTTTTGTCCCATGTTAATACTGGAAAAGGTGAAATAGAATTGCAAAGAATTATGCTTTCCATATCAAAATAGGGTACAAAATTCCTTACTATAATTACATCAGATGAATTGAAAGCAATTATATTTTACTAAAATGTAAAACTTATTTTTAAATGAAAAATGCTTGGTGAAAGTATTTGCAGTCCTATCTTGGGACTCAGGGTTTTTTTTTCTTCACCTTTACCCCAACTCTCTTTAGTTACCACTAGTTGTTAACATTACACTGGTCCTAGAGCCTAGTCCTGCCTAGCCCTTTGGAACTGATGTGTATTGGCCCAGGTGCCTATAGTTTCAGCTTTGCATTGGTTACTGACTCTCAGATTGCTCCAGTCTCTACAAACAAAACTAGGTGCAGTCCTCACTCTGCCTGCACGGGCTCCTAAGACCAGTATCCTGACCTCCTGCTCGGCTAGGCTGGTGGAGAAGAAATTGAACACAAAGCAAATGTGTGTTAGATGGAAGCACTGAGGAAAAAAAGAGCACATAATTGCAGAATGGTGTATAGTATTAAAATATAAACTTGTTTGTTTTAACTTGGTTTCTTTTACATGTGGGCATTTTCATTATCAACTTTCAAGATCTCAGTAGCCCACATCATCAGAAAACAACATGCATTGCCTAAGTAATGTCCACATTTTGAATTAATAAAAATGTAAGTGGTTCTTGTTTTTAATAGCTTTTTTTCTACCTCCCATGTGGATTTACAATTTCCTCTGGTTAAGTGCTGTGAAAAATAAGAATTTAACTTCAGGTAAGTTTCCACAGCCTCACTAATTCTATTTTGAACTGTTGGAGAGACAATCTCCAGGATCTTTTTGCTTCCATGCTGGAAATATTGGGGGGAGATTTATTGAATAATGTCCCAGTCGAGAAATCCCACTCAGGGAAAGTTACAGAGATAAGTAAGCACAAGGAAATGCTTCATAGATGATTTATAAGATAAAATGAAGCTGTCTAATGGGATCTTTTACATAGTAGGACTCAAAAAGAAGCGAAGTTATTTGCTCTAAAATACAAGATACAATAATACAGTAACCTCTTTTTATGATAACAAATAATCACAAAAATCTACTCCTAGCTAGTGTTTAACATTAAAAAAAAAAAAAGCAAGAAGAAAAGAGCAAAAATTGAGCTATTTATAGGACTGGTTAGCTCAGTTTGTTAAGATGTGGTATTAAGCAGGCCTAGACCATATAATTTAACCTTTATAAATAACTTTCAAAATTATCAATTTAAACTATTTCATTATAAAAATGAGAAAAGTGAGGTTTATAAAGGTCAAGTAAATTTTCCAAGAAGGGACTTAAGATTGGTACCCTCCTTTATATAAATTCTGTGTTATTTTCTCTATTTCACATTGTTCCTACATGAGATTTTTTTCCTAGCCTTTTCTGCAGCACATAGATTTCCATGGCTCATATTTTTTGTATCATCCACATGATAGACCCTATATTTCATGCAGTTTATCCATTGTTTAAAACTGTAAATATTTCAAAATAAGTATTTGCATTTCATCCCATTTTATAGTCAAAGAAACTGAGTTTCAGAGGAATTATGCAGATTCCATAAGATGTCAGAGTTAGTAAGTGACATGGCTAGGCTTCAAGTCCAACAGGGTTGAATCAAACAAGTCCATAGTCATTTTAGCAGACAGTGATGATTCTCTAGCTTTACTTCTGCTAAAGAACAAAGAGAGGGTGAAAAAAATCCTACTCTCTTCAGACAATATTGATGGCATTGCACGACAATAAGTATATTTATTGTATTATGTAGATAGGCAGAAACAAAGGATCAAACCAAGAAAAATCAGAAACCAAATCAAGCCAAAACAAAAACACAATCAGACACAGAAAGAAGATGGGAGAAGGAGAAATTGAGAGAAGAAGAATGCAGTTGAAATCTGAAGAATGATTCCCTTAAGTCCTTTTTTTTTTTTTTAAGATTTTATTTTATTTATTTGAGAGCTTGAGAGAGCGCAAGAGAGCACAAGTGGTGGGGAGAGGCAGAAGGAGAGGGAGAAGCAGATCCCCCCCACCCCCAGCAGGGAGCTCCATGTGAGGCTGGATCCCAGGACCCCAGGATCACGACCCACCCAAGCTGAAGGCAGATGCTTAACCAACTGAGGCACCCAGGCACCACCCCCACACTTAAGTCTTAAACTGACTCTTCTTTTTTTTTAATTTAATTTTATTATGTTATGTTAATCACCATACATTACATCATTAGTTTTTGATGTAGTGTTCCATGATTCATTGTTTGCGTATAACACCCAGTGCTCCATTCAGTATGTGCCCTCTTTAATACCCATCACCAGGCTAACCCATCACCCCATCCCCCACCCCTCTAGAACCCTCAGTTTGTTTCTCAGAGTCCATAGTCTCTCATGGTTCGTCTCCCCCTATTTCCCCCCCTTCATTTCTCCCTTCCTACTATCTTATTCTTTTTTTTTTTTTTTTTAACATATAATGTATTATTTGTTTCAGAGGTACAGGTCTGTGATTCAACAGTCTTACACAATTCACAGCGCTCACCATAGCACATACCCTCCCCAATGTCTATCACCCAGCCACCCCATCCCTCCCACCCCCCACCACTCCAGCAACCCTCAGTTTGTTTCCTGAGATTAAGAATTCCTCATATCAGTGAGATCATATGATACATGTCTTTCTCTGATTGACTTACTTCGCTCAGCATAATACCCTCAGTTCCATCCACGTCGTTGCAAATGGCAAGATTTCATTCCTTTTGATGGCTGCATAATATTCCATTGTGTGTGTATGTATATATATATATATATATATATATATCTCACATCTTCTTTATCCATGATTCTTGATTATGCATAACTAAGAAGTGACTTACCAAGTCTGGAAGAAAAAAAAAAAAGAAACCATCAGAAAGGAATAGGCCAAATAATTCCTTGAGTTCATATAGAGATGGGCATAATTTGTATTCCCTCCAGCTAGAGTTGAAGGATCACGTAATACACAGGGCATCTGATAGAGTTCTCAGGATATCACCTTAGATAGGGAGGTAAACTAACACTAGACTCAAGAGTGCTCTGGGCTCATCTTAAGCAAGTAGAAAAACAAGTCTAGAAAGGATCTAACTCATTCCAAATAACTCAACTGCATACCAAAACAAAGAGCAATACTATTTAAAGGATTACAGTATAACACAGAAATCAACAATTTAATGTACAAAATATAGAGCATACAATAAAAAATTATCAGGCTTGCAAAGAAACAAGAAAATATGATCAATAATCAAGATAAAAATCAACAAATATAAACATATTCAGAAATAAATATTATTTGATAACCTACTGCATACTGAGTAATCTTTAGAACAGTGTGAAGCAATGAGAAAAGAGTGAACACGTTAATTAATTACCTCATAATATGGTTAAGTTTAATTCCACTGTGAAAGAATATATTTTATAATGATTATATCCAAATGAGAAAAGAGTGACCACGTTAATTAATTACCTCATAACATGGTTAAGTTTAATTCCACTGTGAAAGAATATATTTTATAATGATTATATCCAAAAAATAAATGTATCCTTATTTTCTAGAGCAGCAGCAACTAAAAAATATATGTGAAAAACTAAATAATAGGAAACTGAAATAGTGTACAAAATAGGAAAAGTGAAAAGTTCTAAAATATTGTAATTTCTTGCATTATTAGAAGTATAAAGATACGTGCACGTGGATAAGCTGCTGGTAGACATGAACAATAATACTTTATTTCAAGAAAATATTATGAGCGCAGTTGTTCTCAAGGTAGTGACAAGACTCAACTAACTTAAAATTCAACTAACTTAAGAGTCCAGGTTCAGTATATTTTATTATTCATTCTCCAACTTTCATAACAAAATTTTTTATCATCTATTTTATGTTGATAATATTAAAATGGTTAAAATGCAATCTGCCTTGGCAATAGAGAATACAGAAGATTAAGGGGTGCCATTGTGTAGGGGACAGTTACTAGACTGCAGACTTGACTCAGAAGCTAACTTTTCTTCTATACATGGCCAGATAAGAAATAGTTTAGATTTTGTGTGCCACGTAGTCTCTGTTATAACTACTAAATTTGGCTGCTGTAATATGAAAGCAGTAATAGATAAGGCATAAATAAATAGCCATGACTGTATGTTGCAATAAAATTTTATAAAAACAAATAGTGGTCTGGATTTGGCCCCTGGGCTACAGCTTTTTGATATCTGCCCTAAGCTATGACATTTGTAGTATCTCTCAATGTAATACATGAGAGAAAATCTTAAGAAATTGGCATTATAGGTTTTCAGGGAAATTCTTAGGATGGGTGTAAACTTCTATTAGGATTAATGTAACAGGTGAGTAAAACAGTTAGTTGTAGGAACCAAGGCCTGATTTAGAGCAAAGCAGATCAAGAACTGAAAGCAAAAAGCAGGCTGACACACAAAAAGAAGAAAGGATAGTTTCCATGACTGGATGCAGGTGGGACCTGTGTGTGCCATATGGAAGTTAAGAACCAAGGCTCTGACAGTATTCCAAGAGAGTGGCTACTGAGTCTAGTCTGCAGTCTCATAACTGTCCCCAACTTGTTTGTTTTTATCAGTGAGGATTTAAGTACAGAAACTGAGAGTAAACATTTTGGAAAATTGTACTACGATTTGACAGATTAATAGCATGTCTTTGAATTTAATAACCAAAAAATAGGACTTTTTTTTGTGCTTTTTAAAAAAAAGTTTTATTTTACTGGTAATATATTTATTGCACATTATGGAAATATCAGGTTGAAGTGAAGGAAAAGAAAAAAAAAAACCTCTCATTTATCACACAATGTGGGAAACATGAGAGTTTTTCCTTGGCTATAGACCTGGACTTTCCAATAAAGTAAATATTCCTTTATTTTTTTTTTCTTGAGGATTTTATCTAATTCATTCCCAGTTTAATTCATTTTATCAAAAACAGACTCTAATAGAATAAGAAGAATTTGGCTGTAGCCACGAGGAAATACGCTTATTTTTATCATCTTTAGCTTTCATAAAGCTGAATAAGAAAATACCATTCTAAATGTTTTTATGTGCTATTAGTTGTTTGTGAATGTCTCCTCTGTCTAGCTGTAGCTAATCAAAAAAGTTAAATCTCGTTGTCATTTAATAGGTAGCCTAAGTTACACAGGGTGACATTTAGCTTTAATGATTTCAATTTTCTTCCATCATTCTTTCTACTAAATTGTTCTAACTGTAATATTGTACTTTATGTGAGGAGCAAAATTATATCATTCCAAATAAGAAGTGTTTGTTCTGCTTTATCTTCTATAGATTTTTCAAAAGGAATACAATGTATTAACACATAGTCAAATAAAATCAACTTGCAAATGCTTTCCTTTCAGGATTCTAAGAATATTCTAGCTTCTAACATGGTGCTTTTCCTACTGAAATTTACAGTCCAGCCTGAGGGGTTTAGTAGAAAGTTGTTTAACACTTGCTTCTGAGTGAGATGAGCATAATGGCCCAATTTACAGGAAACAGCCAAAGCTAGTATTTATATCTTTTTTTCTTATTTTATTGTTTATGAAGTACTTCATGTATGGTCCCATTCGATTACCTGAACTTAAATTCCATTTCACAAAAGGAGGCAAAGGCAGTGATTGACTGGTGCAGGATCTCACAACTAGTAAAGGATCTGGAATTTGAATCTGAGTTTTCTAAACTCAGTCTCCTGTTTCTCTGTTTGTTCAGCTTTACTCTGCCATCTAATTGCCTATGCCTTTGCCATAGAATGTCTTGGCCTGGCTGTGTTTACAGCCTGTTGATTTAAGGAAACTGTATCAAATCCCCCAGTTATCAGCATGGAAAAAATCCAAACCCTTTCAAAGGTTCACTGTTATTGAATATTCATTAATTGGAAACCACTACCAAAATATGCTGAGTTGTGTTAGGCTCTGAAGTATAAAGAGGAGACAGAATTCAGATGCATGAGGGAAACCAAACTTCTGAAAATGTTGCAAGTAATTGGCATCCCTTAGACAGTGCCACCTTCCAGGTTTATCTGCATATAACCCCACAATCCCAGCATAATTGCATTCTCATAAAATGAAGCATCCTAAAACTATAGAAAAAATTTTCTGGCATTGGTGGGTAGGTTATAACTTTGTAGAAAATGCAATTGCCCTAGAGAAAACTTTTGATATGGAAAATAGCTCAGATTTATCCCAATGCCTCTTACAATTAGCTCTTTTACTAAATGGGCCTATTAATCTCAATATTTCCAGGATAATTGTTTATGGCTCAGTGATAAATATCAAGGCACCATCTGCACATAAAATCTTTTTATATTCCTTTCCTCTTGTTAGTGTATCTTGATGGTAATGCTATTCACAAGGCTATGTATTTACTGGTAAAGAAATAGTACATGTTCCTTATTGAGCTTTCGGTGACTTTATATACACCAAACATATTTTCTAATTTTACCTTTTGTGGGGAACTGTTCTGCTCTGAAAATTAGTAAAAAGTAAGGATCTATGTAACCCGTGGACTTAAAGTAGCAACCCTGGTTCACCTTGTCTTGGAGTTGTACCCATAGGGTAGATAGTACAGTTCAAGGAATTGTGTGGCAGAATACTAAAGATGTTCTCACCAGGAACTTGTTTGTAAATGGTAAATTGTATAGTATGTTTAAGTAATTGTGAAATATGTGACACTGACAGAAGAAAAGAAAACTCAACGTAGGTAATGACCTCTTTTTGCTATGCCATTTATAAACAAATGGGAAATGTAACCATTGTGAAATTTCATCAAAATAACCCCAGAGTGGGACGCCTGGTGGCTCGGTTGGTTAAGCATCTGTCTTCAGCTCAGGTTGTGATCCCAGGGTGCTGGGATTGAGCCCCACACTGAGATCCCTGCTCAGCGGGGAGTCTTCTTCTCCCTCTCCCTTTGCCCCTCTCCCCGATCATGCTCTCTATCTCTCAAATAAATAAAATCTTAAAAAAATAAACCCAGCATATTTAAAACCATAATGTGCTTAATTCTTATTATAAAAGAAGAATAATATATTTGTCAACAGTTTTTCTTAACTCTGAGCTCAAATGTGCGACCAACCTAATTCATATCCTTTTGTGGGGCAATGACTTTCAACATAGGGTTGAGGGTGGCATATATCATAATAAATCATGTATACATTTGGTGAAGTGTCTTAATTTCAATTTCACAGAAAATGCGCAGATGCATTGATTGACTTGTTAAAGGTTATTTTTGAAATCTGTATTGACTTTTCTCACTTAAAAATTATTCCACGGATTTATAAAATGGGAGATAACATTTTTCACTATTCACATCTCCATTTCTTCATTCCTTTGTGTGGGTATTTACTAAGTGGGAACAGCTGGGCATTATCTTCATAAACTATTTCTTGTCATGTACTACTAGGTTTCAGAATCATACAACATTAATTCATTACTTTAAAAAAAATATCCTGAGTGTATTCTGTACTATGTATCTTGATATGCAGATTTACTTGTCTGTAAAATTCTCCCAAGACTGCGTGCTGTAGATACAATAACTTCTCTTTCACAGATGAGAAAGAAGGACCAAAAATCTTAAGCCAGTAGCCCAAAGACATGTATCCAGTAAATGAGAAAGAAGGAATTGGGAAATTAAACTTCTAAATTAAGATGAGGGTTCTTTCAGTTCTTTCCAGTCGCTTTTCAAACAAATGTTATTAACTTTATTCAGACACTTGCCTATGACATCTCCAGAAAAGGGCAGAGACGGATTAGAAGCGAATGCTTATGGTCTGAGAATATGGAGAAGAGTAGAAAAGAGAACACTTACTGAATACTTTTATTTTCAGGTACTTTATATTTTTATCTTTCTAAATTTTATCTATAAAGAACACTATAGATTATATACACTGAACAATATAGTCAGAGCAAATAATCCATCCAAGATCATACAGTTTATAAGGAGAGAGGTGCAAATCCATAATTTCTGTTTTCAAGCTAAGGTTGTCATTCAGTATTTGGCATTTCTCAAACATTAGTAGGCTGCTGTAACAACTACGGACCAGTTAAAGCACAGATTCCAGAGCAGTGACATCAGCATAATGGTGGAGCAGATTACTCCCAAGTCTTGTACTCACACAGAAACATCAGAAGAAAAGAAAAGAGAAAAAACAGAAAATGTCAAAACCAACTTTGATGGAACCCTGGAAAACAGTTAAAAGTTTGTCACAACCAAGTGAATGCTGAATCAAAAACAAGGCAACTTGAAAACATAAGGAAAGTTTTCTGGTGTTTTAATTTGCCCTTGCCTCACTCCTTCCCTGAAGCATGCCAGTCCTAAATCAGAGGCAGCCCTATTCTCAGTGTGGGATGCTAGTTTCAGGTACCAGAGTGAGGAGTGCAGATCTCATTTGCAGATTATTGAGTTTGCCTGTTCTGCGCTGTCTGGGGCTACCGGGAGGAATGTGCAAATGCTCCTATCTATTTTGCCTACCTCACAACTCGAGCCATAGAAGTGGTGAGCGTGGCTGGAAAACTCTGCAAGGTGAACTAACAAAACTGCAGATGCCTGGGGCAAGAGATTATGTATAAAACACACAATTGACCATCAAAAGCATAGGAGGAAAAGCTGGGTGAGATTATGTCAGAAATTAGGACATTCAAAGGCACTTGTGTATACAGAGTGTTTAGAAAGCCACGTGCAACAAACAACAGAACACCAAAAATATATAACACAAAAAATGACAGAATTGTAGGGGGAAATAGACCTACGATAATAGAGACTTCAGTATACCACTTTTTAATAATAGAACACTTGTATAAAAGATCAGTAAGGAAATAGAGTATAATATAATAATAATTTATAATATAATATAATCTAATATAATATAATAATATAATATAATCAGTAAGGAAATACTATAAACAAACTAGACCTAACAATGTACAGAATGCTCCCCACAACAGGAGCAGAACTCCTTCTCAAGTGCACGTGAGACATTTCCAAGATAAATCATATGTCATACCACACACAAGCCTCAATGAATTTATAAAGAATGAAATCATACAAAGTATCCTCTCCAACAATAAAGGAATGGAGCTGGAAATCAAGAACAGAAGGAAAACTAGAGAATTCACAAATACGGGGAAATTAAACTACACTCTTAAACAACCAGTAGGTCAAAGAAGAAATCACAAGGGAAATTAGAAGATAGAGACAAATTAAAATGAAAACACAACATACCAAAACTAATGGGATGTAGTAAAGACAGTGCTGAAGAGAAACTGGTAGCTATAAATGCCTGCATTAAAAAGGATCGCAAATCAATAACTAACTGTACATCTTTAGGAAATAGAAAAGATGGGGGCACCTGGGTGGCTCAGTCATTAAGCATCTGCCTTTGGCTCAGGTCATGATCCCAGAGGCATGGGATCGAGCCCCACATCAGGCTCCCTGCTCAGTGGGAAGCCTGCTTCTCCTCTCCCTCTGCTGCTCTCCCTGTTTGTGTTCCCTCTCTCATTGTCTCTCTCTCTCTCAAATAAATAAATAAAATCTTTAAAAAAAGAGAGAAATAGAAAAGATGAACAAACTAAAACCAAACAGTAGCAGAAGAAAAGATATAATATAGCCTAGAGAAGAATTTAAAAAAAAATAGGGAATAGAAAAACAATACCAAAAAACAATAAAACCAAAATTGGTTTTTAAAAAAATCAACACAGAGAAAGGAAGAAAGGAAAAATTAATTTGCAAGTATTAAATAATCAGAAGCATGAAATAGGCTTCTGCAGGACTAAGTTTGATAAAATGTGTGTAGTGTAATATAATGTGGGACCTTTATCATTTCACACTTATATCCTTGGTGAATATCTTAGAAAAGATCACCATGAGCATCAGTGGAGGAGATGGACTATCTTAAATTGCAGAACCTTGGAAATTTAAGACCAAACTAACATTTCATTGTTTATCTTTGATCCATAAAATTATTTGGAGCAAGTAAAACAATATCTTAGCATGGTTTGGATAGGGCATAATATTTTCTCTACTGAGTTCCCAGTAGCTTAATTTCAAATTTCTGAAGACATATGTTATGACCTTTAGAAGAGGATGTGAATTCCTTATGAAACTAGTAAAACTGAAGGGAAAATTGTTTAAATCTTTATAGAACCTTTCCTCAATTACATGTGCAATATAAAATATATGTCTTCTGGGGCGCCTGGGTGGCTCAGTCGGTTAAGTGTCTGCCTACGGCTCAGGTCATGATCTCAGGGTCCTGGGATCGAGCCCCTCATCGGGCTCCCTGCTCCGCAGGAAGCCTGCTTCTCCCTCTCCCACTCCCCCTGCTTGTGTTCTCTCTCTCGCTGTGTCTCTCTCTGTCAAATAAATAAATAAAATATTTTATTAAATAAATAAATAAATAAATAAAATATATGTCTTCTTAACCCATCCAGGCTCTCTAAAGTAACCTGTCTTTGTTTATCTATGATATTATTTACCTCTTTAAAATGTTTCTGTTAAAATCTTCATGATACCTCCTGAATCTGAAATTATTTATTTATGTATCAACTGTGTATCTAATAAATGTTTTCTCATTAAATGTAAACTGCTTGAGGATTTGGGCCTCTTCTACATCACCAGCTCCTGTAACAGGGTTTATTTATTTATATATTTATTTTAAAGATTTTTTTTATTTATTTGACAGAGAGAGACACAGCGAGAGAGGGAACACAAGCAGGGGGAGTGGGAGAGGGAGAAGCAGGCTTCCCGCGGAGCAAGGAGCCCGATGCGGGGTTCGATCCCAGGACCCTGGGACCATGACCTGAGCCGAAGGCAGACGCTTAACGCCTGAACCACTCAGGTGCCCCTGTAACAGGGTTTATAACATAGCAAGAGCTCAAGAAATATTTTTTAAATGAGTGCTAAAGGAAAATGTTATTATCCTCTTTACCCTAAATATGGAGACTTTTCTTACCACAAACCTATTTCCTCGTCCACACTTACTGACTTTTCTCTTTGTCCTCTTTTTGTTCTGCCTGTTCCAGGATTTTTAGACACTTTCCATCTGATTTTTGTCACTAATCTTTTACCTATTCTAGGTAGATGCCAGATATTCCCAGTGATTACACTTTAAGCACCTACGTGACCATACCATTGCTATGCTCAAAATTAAACCAATAAAGTATTCAAGGCCTCCACACTTCAACTCTATCCTCAGTTTCTGAACACACCAATTTCCTATCAACTCTGGCTCACATGCACCAAAGTTCTCACTCTTATCTTAACTCCGGCAAGAATGACAGCTCTAGTCCATAGTTCCTTGCACACCAGGAACTACGTTAAGCGCTAAAATTCATTATCTCATATAATCTTCACAACACTCCTGTAATTTAGATGCCACTGTTACATTCATTGTTATTTGCACGGGACAGGAACTTTGTCACAGGGTGCAGAGGGTCAGAGCTGGGATTCTAGTTGCTGTTGCTCTGGCAGAAGATCCTGCCCTCCCTGCCACTGTTCTTCATGCTGCCCCTGTTTCCTGCTCAGAGAGGTGTTTGTATGCTTGCTCCCCAAGTATTTACAATGGATCTCTCAGCTTCAAGGCGCAATTCAATTGCCACATCCAACTTGATGCTCTGAGTTGTAATTAAATTCTTGTTTTTCTACATTTTCTTATCCTTTTTATACTTATATAGCAACCTTTGCGTTTTTTGCTGTGCTATAGTCAGGCATATGGAAGTCTGCTTTTATAATCCCAAACATATTTTTATACTCATTCATGCCTGGCCTCCAAATGCATTCATTAAAAAATTTCTGAGATGTTTTTCTTAACAATCTGAACAAGAAATGTAAACAACAACAACAAAACTCCCAAACATTTCCATGATATTTTTCTTGGTTGTGTTTGTTAAAACAAAACAAAACAAAAAATCAAAGAGGCATATAATGAAATGTCAGAACTTAAGGAGAATAACAAGAGGGAATTGTTCAACTCTACTTCTAATAGACTTAGCTGAATCCCAGGAAGGCAAAAAGGCAATTTGCAAGTTAAATCGCTAATAAACCCAAACCCAATTTTGTAATCACTTTTCCTGAGCTGATAAGCTGCGGGTTCATGAAGGAACACTGACTATTTCCTAGAAGGCACCAGAGAACACCCAAGCTCCTGTCACTTCCTCCTCCAGTTTATCTCCTCCTGCTTAAATAAGCTAGAATCAGTAAAACAGGTTTATCTTCTCCAAAAAGGAAAGAAGGGAGAGAGGGAGGGAGGGAGGAAGGAAGAAAGAAAAGAGGGAAGGGAGGAAGGGAGGGAGGGAGGAAGGAAGGAGAAAAAAGGGAAGGATATTTGGAATATAAGGATCAACATCAGAAAAATGAGAGAAGAATTAACTTATATTTTAAAAATATTTCTTCTTTCTTAACATAGTTCTTTTTTGAATATGTTAAATTCCAGTAAATCACACAGCATGTTATAAACTTACAACGGTTATCAAAATACATAAAACCTGGTCTCTACATGTGTGAACAAGTCTAAACAAGTATTTTCTAAAATGTGTTGTGTGGACTATCACTAATCCCAAGTGATAGACATTGAAAAAAAGATATCTCCAAGAAGAATCCATAATGGCATTTTATAATGTACACGTGTTCTTGATGAAGGACATTAAATATTTTAATAATTCTAGAAGTAAAGTACTTGTTTAATTCTGGCTGACAATGAATTTCTCAAATTAATTTGAGCAAGTTACCCATCCCCTTAACATCTTTTTACATTTGAAAAGAACCTATGTAAAAGACTCTTAGCACCCCAGGTTATTGCTGCATGACCCATGGAGAAAAGCCTGTCACAGAGTATTTTAAGTGAGTTTTATTAATGTTTGGGAAAAAGTCTGAGTATTACAAATGTCATAGGACACCTCAAATAAAATTGTTATAAAATCCATACCTTGATTTTGCCCTACCTATTTAGGGTTATACTACTGGACAATAAACTAAACACAGAATCTCTCATTTTAATGTTCAGATAAATTATTTGGCCTTCTATTACTTGTAAAGAATGCCATCCTGGAGAAAAAAGACTATTTAATGATTTTTAAGTGTCATTTACCCCACCAGTGTCCAGAAAATATTGCATTGTCATGGGTCCATATAATTGAGTTAAAGATTGCCTGTTAACTAGCTAATTCTTACCTGTGTAATCAGTGAGTACAGGGTTGGACGATTGCCCAAGAATTATTTGCACTATTTTCCTATAGAGGGAGAGAGAGGCATAAAAAGAGGTAGGGGTCTTTTTTGGTATATCTTGGGGTCACTCTCCTGTGAGTTTTGACACTGGGATATGAGAGTATAATCAGTTACATGCTGATGTTACCTAAGGAAAGAAATCCATCTCCATTTTGAGGAAAATGTCTATATTAGCGTAATGTCATTCTTTTCTTAATGATAGCTTGTTTGCAGTACAGTAAAGATGTAGCTGTCTTTCTAGTTTGCTTAAACATTATCAGTATTAGGTGTTGAGCTTTATTCAAGGCCTTATCGGCATTCGATTTTCTGATATAGTATTTGATATATTGAATGCTCTTTCATTCCTGAGATAAACCTACTTAATCATGTTATTATGTTGCAATTATTCTGTGGAATTCAAATCCGTAGTATTTCATGAAGTATTTGTACATCCGTATCAATAAATAAGATTGTTTATGACTTTATACTCCTCTTCCACATTAAGTATATGCTTGTTGTACGATTAACATAGAAATGATTTTCCTTTCTTTTGCTATCTGAAGGAGTTCCTCAGTTTAGATAATTTGCTGATAAAAATATCTGCACCCAGATTCACTTTGGGAGATAATATTGTAATATTTTATTAACCTCTCATTTGGATATTGATGAATTTTACTATTCTTGGTCTTCTCTGATTAATTTTGGTTGCTTATATTTTTTTAATAAGCTACTGCACAGAGATTTTTCAAAATAAACAGACTTCTGCAATACTCAATGTCTTTGTTAGTATTCTTTATTTTTATCTCTTCTTGTTTTGGTTCAACTTTCCAAATTTGTATGTATATTTATTGCCATTTTAAAAAGAAATACATCTAGTATTTATTAAGTCTAGCTTTTTTTCTCATTTCCAGTTCATTCATATTGACCTTTTTCTTTATTATAACTCTTTGTGAAGATCTATTTCTTAAAATGAATATATGGCTTTTTTTTTATTTTTTTTATTCATATAATACTCCATGAATTTAATGTCATATGTTAACAAATGTATCCTAGAATATACACTGTAGATTTTCATTACATGATTGTCATCTTATTAGTTAATAAAGAATTGGCAACTTGAGTGTATATTTCTTCTTTAACCCAAGTATTATATAAGCTATTATTTCTCAAATTAAAAAGTAACTTTGTCTTGCTTATTAAAATTTGCACATATTATCAATATCAATAAGCCTTTTAGAATTCTTATGTTGACACGTTAATTTGTCATTCTACTTCTTGTTCTTTTTCATGTATATATATATATATATATACATATATATATACACACACACACAAATATACGTTATATTAAATGATTCCTATAATGTATGCCTGATGACTATAAAATATAAAATTATATGGATATTAACTTTAATTCAAACCTTAAATTTTTCCCATTTTACTGGTGATTTTAGCCCATTTACAATTTTAGGATATGAAGACGTTTTTGAAATTTAAATCACATTTCATGTTTTATATCTTTGTTCATTATAATTCATTATTATCCCTTTGTGCTTACTCAATTTCTAAAATTTTCCTAGAAATATGGTATTTGTATATTAGACATTTTTAGTAGAGTGTTTTACTTAGAAACTTTTGACAAATTATTTTGAAAACCTCATTATTTCTGTAAAAAAAGTACATATTGTTTTGTTCACAACATAAAATGAAAAATGTATATTTATTTTTCTCTACACCTTGCAACACAGTTCTGTTTTCTGTAGTCTAAAATTTAAGAATAAAATTTTAGAAATACAATCAAACTTTGTAAATAGGTATAGTCATGAACAATGTGGTCTTAAAAATTAAATATTTATAATTATTTATATAAGGTTTATAATGTTAATAATCATATGTATGTGTTAACATACCTGTGTGTGTTTTTGTATGCATGTGTGTTTCTAATACTACTGCTTATGGATTATTGACCTATCTTAATTTTTAAATTATAAATATGACTGTTGTATAGTCTAAATTAGTTAATTGTGGTCAAATATAAATTAATGAATATGTTTTATATGTTTATATTTCAATAGTAATTAATTATAATTATGACATAAGCATAATCTTAATAGGTTATTTTAGTTTTTAAAATAGTTACATTTATAGAAAAAACCTGCATTTTTCCCATCACAATATCACAGAGTATTTTGCATATCCATATGTCTAGTTAATTATTTTAGTTGCTATGAAGTATATTTCCTGTGTGGAATGGATATAGCATATTTAATTTAGTTAAGCCCTGCAAGTAGGTATAAAGGGTTTTAATGTACAATTTAAAAATAATATGAAATGGATATTCTTGCATAGTCTTCCTGCATATGCACAACTATTCTTGAGGCTAGAATAGAACTAATAGATTGCAGGGTGTGTGCATTTTTAATTTTCATAAGGTTACTAAATGGACCTTTGATTAGCTTTGCCCTTTTATATACCTGTCAGCAAGTATGAAAATACCCATATCTTCATATTCTAGCTAACTTAATAACATGAATCTTTCTAAAAACATTTTTAATCTAATAAAATATAAATTCAGAAAAAGGCATGGTTGTAAATTGTTACTAATTAGGAGGAATTTTTAAACTCTTTTTACCATTTATCAAACTCCCAGTTCACTAGCCATTTCCAATACAGGTAGACACTAACCTAATTCTAAAAGCATAAATTAGTATTCCCTATATTTTTACTTTATATAAATGGAATTACATAATGTTAACCCCTCTGCTTGCTTCTTTTGCTCAATCTTATGTTTTTGAAATAATTTCCACTGTCTGGGAAGTTGTAGTTTATTTACTCTCACTACTTTGTAGTGTACCCACTGTGTTACTATGCCTCAGTATATTTACCTATTGCATTGTTGATTGGCATTTGAGTAGTTACAGGTTAAGGTTGTTGTGAATAGTGCTGCAATGACCATTCTAGTGCATATATATATATATATATATATATATATATATACACATATATATTTATATTTTTATCTTTATTTATTTATGTTGAAAATATATCTAGTAATTAACTTGCTATGTCATAGGCATGGGTATATTTAACTGTAGTAGATACTGTCGAACACTTTTTCCAAAGTGGTTTTACAAATTTACTATTCATACACTAGGTAGAATAAATGTAGACTAGAGAAAGCAGAAGAACAGATCAGCAACCTGGAGGACAGAGTAATAGAAAGCAATCAAGCTGAACAGAAGAAAGAAAAAAACATAATAATGATAAATGAAAATAGACTAAGAGAACTCAATAACACCATCAAGGATAATAACATTTCCATTATAGGGATCCCAGAAGGAGAAGAGAGAGAAAGAGGGGCAGAACATTTACTTGAAGAAATGATAGCTAAAAACTTACTAAATCTGGGGAAGGAAACAGAAATCCATATCTAAGAGGCACAGAGAGCCCCCAACAAAACTGACCCAAGGAGGGTACCCAAGGTATGTGTCCATACCAAGACACATAGAAATTAAAATAGCGAAAAGTAGTGATGAAGAGAGAATATGTAAAGCCACAAGAGAAAAGAAAACAGTTACATACAAGAGAAACCCCATAAGACTATCAGCTCATTTTTCAGCAGAAACTTTGCAGGGAGTGACATGATATATTCAGAACACTGAAATAAAAAAACAAAAACAAACAAACAAAAAACCTGTAACCAAGAATACTCTATCCAGCAAAGCTATTATTCAGAATAGAAGGAGAGGTAAAATTTCCCAAACAAAACTTAAAAGAATTCATCACCACTAAACCAGCCCTACAAAAAATGTTAGGGCGCTCTGAGTGGAAAGGAAAGACCATAAGTAGGAATAAGAAAAGTAAGAGGCACAAAAACAGTAAAATCAAGTATATCTATAAAAATGAGACAAGGGATTTACAAAATAAAAGGATGCAAAGTATGATACCACATACATAAAAGGTGGGGAGGAGATGAATAAAACTTTACTACTTTTAGAATGGGTTCAAATTTAAGTGACCATCAACTTAATATAAGCTGCTATATGCAGAAGGTGTTATATATAAACCTAATGGTAACCAGAAATCAAAAACCAGTAATAGATATGCAAAAAATACAAGAGAAAGGAATCCAAGTGTATCACTAAAGAAAGTCAGCAAACCATGAGAGAAGAAAGCAAGAGAAGAAAGGAACAAAGAACTACATAACCAGCCATAAAATAAGTAACAAAATGTCAATAAGTACCTGCCTACCTAGAATTACCTTGAATGTAAATGGACTAAACACTCTAATCAAAAGACATAGGGTGATGGAATGGATAAAAAAGCAAGACCCACCTATATGCTGCCTACAAGTGACTCATTTTAGACCTAAGGACCCATGCAGATTGAAAGTAAAGGACTGGGAAAGCATTTATCATGTAAATGAAAGTGAAAAGAATGCCAGATAGCAGTACTTATATGAGACAAAACAGACTTTATTTTTATTTTATTTTTTTTAAAGATTTTATTTATTTATTTGACAGAGTGAGACACACAGTGAGAGAGGGAACACAAGCACGGGGAATGGGAGAGGGAGAAGCAGGCTCCCCGCTGAGCAGGGAGCCCGATGTGGGACTCGATCCCAGGACCCTGGGATCATGATCTGAGCTGAAGGCAGACGCTTAACAACTGAGCCACCCAGGCGCCCCCAAAACAGATTTTAAAACAAAGATGGGAATAATAGACAAAGAAGGACACTATGGAATCATAAAGGGAACAATCCAACAAGAAGATATTACAGTTGTAAATGTTGTAAATATTTATGCACCCAACATGGGAGCATCCAAATACATAAAGCAGCTAATAACAAAGGAAGTAATTGATAGTAATATAATGATAGTGGGGGACTTTAACACCTCATTTAAAAAAATTACCATTCAATCGATTTCTTCACATCTTTGCCAACACTTGGTATTTTTTGTCTTTTTATTTGAGTATTATTGTGGGTGTGTAGTGACATCAACTAGTTTTGATATGCTTTTCCCTGATGACTAACATTCATCTTTAGTTATGTTTAGTGGCCATTAGGAAAACTTTTGCCCATTTTTCTACTGAACTGTCTGATTTGTTCTTGTTGTTGGTTTGCAGTTTTAAGGAAGAGTCTTTAGTAGGATGCAAGTAGAGCAAATAATTTCTCTTACTCCCCTGATTTTATTATATGTTTAAATGATAGCTTTCTTTCTCAATGGCTATACTAATTTGCATTTTAATTTGCATTTTCTTAGTTACTTCTTGGGAGAAATATTTTTACGTTTATTGGCCATGTTATATTCTCTCCAGTGAAATGTCTTGTAATGTCAGAGTGATTATCTTGAGTCATTGTCTTTTTCTTATTTATTTTCGGTAATTTAAAAATTGTCCCTGGATATTAGGTTTCTTTTTTTTTTTCAGTCACAAGCATTTTCCAGGTTATGCTTGTTATTTAACTTAGTTTAATTTGCATATAGCAAAGGTATAAATTCTTATTTTCCCAGCTTTATTGAGATATATTTGACATATTAAGGTATGCATTGTGATGATTTGACACATGAATATATTGCAAAAGGTTAGTTAAAATCTTTATCACCTCACATAATTACCTTTTTTAATGTGGTGACAACATCTAAAATCTAGTATCTTATTATATTCAAATATAATAATACGGTATTGTTAACTATAGTCACCCTACTATACATTAGATTCCCAAAGCATTCATTTCATAATTGGAAGTTGGTATCCTTCAACCAACATCATTCCATCATCCCTTACCTCAAACACTTGGAAACCACCATTCAACTCTCGGTATCTATGAGTTTGACTTTTTTACATTCCACATATAAGTGAGATCATACAGTACTTGACTTTCTGTCTGACTTATTTCACCTGGCGTAATGCCTTCAAGGTTCATCTATATTGTCACAAACGGCAGGATGTCCTTCTTTTTTATGCCTGAATATTATGTCAATATATATATATGTGTGTATATATGTACATAATAATATATATAGTGCATATATAATATATATACAATATACATATATACACACATATAATATATACACATATAATGTATATATAATATTTATATATACATGTATTATATATATATATATATATATATATATATATATATATATATAATCACATTTTCTTCATTCAGTCATCCATTGATGGATACTTAGAATATTTCCATGTCTTGGCTATTATGATTAATGCTGTCATGAATATGGTGGTGTAGATAACCCATTAAGATAACAATTTTATTTCCTTTGGATATATACAAAGAAGAGGATTACTGGATCATATGGTAATTCTATTTTTATTTTTTTTTAGTAATGTTCATAATATTTCCCTTAGTGTCTGTAAAAATTTACATTCCCACCAGTAATGTACAGGATTAGTTTTTCTCTACAGCTTTACCAACATTTCTTATCCACTCCTTTTCATTTTAATAGCTGTGAGGTAATACCTCATTTTGGTTTTGATTTGCTGTTTCCTGAAGATTAGTGATGTTGAGCATCTTTTCATTTACCTGTGGGCCATTTTTATGACTTCTTTGAAAAAATATCTATTCAGGTCCTCTGCTCATTTTTCAATTAGATTATTTTTTGATATTGAGTTGTATGAGTTATTTTATATTTTGGATATTTTCCCCTTATCTGATATATGATTTACAGATATTTTCTCCCATTCCATAGGTTGCCTTTTCATTTTGTTGTTTTCTTCTTTCTGCTAACCCTGGAGTTGTTTTTTTCTTCTTTCTCTAGCTCCTTGAGGTATAAAGTTAGGTTGTTTATTTGAGATCTTTTTTATTTTTCTTAATGACATTTATCTCTATCAACTTTCCTCTTCCAGCTGCTTTTGCTGTATTCTAAGCTTGGTATGTTGTGTTTCCATTTTCATTTGCTTCAAGATGTTTTTTATTTCCCTTTTGAATTTTTCTTTGACACATTTGTTGTTCAGGAGTGTGTTGTTTAACTTCCATATATTTTTGAATTTTTCAGTCTTCCTCCTATTATTGATTTCTAATTTCATACCATTATGGTCAGAAAAGATACTTGGTATGATTTCACTCATCTAAAATTTGATAAGGCTTGTTTATGACTTAATATATGATATATTCTGAAGAATGCTCTGTGTGTACCTGAAAAGAATGTGTGTTCTGTTGCTGTTCAAAGGCATGCTCTGTTTATGTCTATTGGAAACATTTGGTCCAAAGTATAGTTTAAGTCCAATGTTTGATGATTTTCTCTCATTTAATCTATCCATTGTAGAAAGTGGAATGTTGAAGTCCCTGCTAGTATTATATTGTCTATTTCTTCCTTCAGATCACTTAATATTTGCTTATATATTTTGGTGCTCCAGTGTTGGGTATATATATATTTATAATTGTATTGACATAAAGCCCACCCAAATATTTCATTATTTGTTTCAGTTATGGTATTTTAAATACAATGATTTTTGTAATGTAATAATGCCCTTTTAAAATATGGAGCTTAAGAAACCTCTTGACCTATAATTTAAGCTCTTTGATATTATTTGAGTGCATCTTCCCCTCTCAATCATAAATGTCACTGCCTTTGTTCAAGCTCTAGTAATATCCTTCCTGAATTATTGAAAATGACCATAATATAAAAGTTTCAGCCTTTTTATTTGTTTAGATACAATTCAAATCCAGCTATACAGTTTCTTTGTTTAAATTTTTATTTCCCTTCTCACTGGATTTGGGATAAAATAGAAATTCCTTAGCAGAGCAGAAAGATTTTGGAATCTAACTTATCTGTCTCTCCACTTTTTGTGTGTTAGCCTTCTCCCATTCTATGCTTCCACATAACAGACTATCCTCAATATCTCAAAGATACCATGCATTTTCATGTTATGTATGACTTTAACTTGAAAAAGTTCTGACATTTCCCCTCCCCCCCACACTTTTTTTCTTTATCTAGGTAATTGTGTTTTGTTTTTCTTTTTTCCCAAAACTTGTTTAGCCATAGCACTTACAATCCAAATGGGAAGTTTGACATTAACAAGTAAGGACAAAAAGCATAAACCAGGGCTTTCCCAAGAAAACCAGGTATATGGTGGCATTATTTCTATAAAGACTTACACCTTCTTTATGTTTACCCCCATATAATATCTTTTCCTTTGTCTTGTTTTGTGTAATTTGTTGTTCATATCCTCTAACAAACGTCGGTCTCAACCAGAGTAAAATCTTACTGCTTAATCCAGATATTAACACATAATTAGTATTTGTCACATTTTTAATATTAGATGGCTCTAGAAAATTCTTGGCGTATGCTACCTTTATGTGAACTTCAAGCTTATTTTCTTATTCTTTGATTGATGCTACTTCTGTTCTACTTACCTGTCTATATCTTAGTTTATTAATCTTAAACTCTGTCACAGATGAATTTACAACACAGAAAGCCTACCAGGTTCTGTAGAAATATTTTTAAGAAACATAATATCTTCAGTTTGAAGTAAAAATATCTAAAATGGAAAATATTTTCCAGAAGCCTGTGGTAGAACCATTTTTAATTTATCTCAAAGAAATGTGGAACTGCCCTTGCTGGTATGAAATGTAAAATCCTTGGCTATGACCAGGGCATTTCTGTATTTGAACATATATTCAGGTTTCAGATTCTCTAGTGATCAAAATGAAGAATAAGCAAAGATTGAAAGCAAAGCCTCTTTAATGAGGGAGATTTGAACTTCAATATGTAGTTATATTAAGGTCTGTGTGCCTAGGAAAGATTAAGAAGGGTGCTTACCACTAAAAAGAGAAAATGTATATTCCCTGTCATTCAAGAATATACCTTCACTAGACAATTAAGAAATGAATGATAGTGCCTGCCTTCTTCTCCATCAGTAAATTGCATTTTGGGTGTAAAAAGCACCTAATTGAACTAAATGTCCCATTTTAACCTCTTTTCTAACCAGATTTAGTAGAAATTCTCTAGTAAGTTCAACTCCACATGTCAACTTCACAAATTTCTGAGCACATGTTCTTATTTTATATAGTTGCATTGTTTTGAATTTGATGTCATTTGCTAACAGTGCAAAAAAGACACACAGACTTGGAGGACATTTAGAAATCCATCAATTCCTTATAAATCATAGGAATAAAGCAGATAGAGCACAGTTATGAATGAATTCCGAACTTGGTAAAATTCCATAAGCCTTATCTCCAAGTGAATCAGTTAACATTTGAGGAATGGATTTGATCTCAGTTATGATTTACCTGGAAAATAACCTAGCCATTTTAAAAGTTACATTATCACTTAACTGAATTTTTGTGCAGTCAGCAGTTATATGTGAGGTGGAGATGGTCGATTTTATACATATGAACTAAGACTTTACAGGGAGATAACATAGGCTGGAAGAACCCTTGTTGGTAGAGTAAGATTTCTCTAATTTGAAAAGAAATAATATCTCAAGTCAAATAATGTGGATTTATTCATCTACAGGGAAGATAATTTATGCTTAAGATCTAAGAAATATTTTCTCTAATGTTCTTAAATTAAATAATACAAATCCTTATTTCAAGATTGTTATATTTATAATGGCAATAACCATTCAAATAAAGTATTAATTTTTAAGCCATTAAATCTCAAATCCTATAAAAAGAAAGATAATTAGAACAACAGATTTCTGGTTTTCTTCTCATATTTCCTTTCATGACAATCAAATTCTTTCAACATGGGCAATTCCAGGATATATGGAGTGGAGAAGTGAAAGAACTATCAGGTAGGAAACCTACCTATTCTGTGACTTCCATTTTCCAGCTTAAATCTTTGAACTTTAGCTTCCTCATCTGTAATATGAGCTGCATGGCTCTAACATTTATTCTAGCTCAGGCATTCTGTGATTACAGGGCATTCTTGTTGCAATTTGCTTGGGCTATATTCCATTAATTCCAGAGTTCCTGTACCACCAACACATTATTTTTGCCTGATGCCTTCTTCTTATAGGTTAATGTCTTTTTAGAATATAGGCTTAAAGATTCTTAGATCTCGGTTTTATTTTTAATGGAGCTGATATAAGAAGTCCAGGGACCCTTAGAAGAAGTCACTCTGAAAGAAATAGGTTTAGTATATACAATCTCCTGAAACATACTGATAACTTAGTCTTGATACCACTTTGAGCACAAGCAGTCGAATTGTTTCCATGGAGTGGTTCATTACAACAGCAAATCAAAATGGCAATAATCAAAATACAAGGATTTCTTTTGATCATCCAGGTAAGATTTTGTGCAATATTATCATTAATAAATACTTATAGCACACTAGTTGTATTATGCAACCTAACATCTATAACCTTGGTATATGGGAGTATATATTAGAGCAGTGGTTAATAGATACAGAGCCCTTTCATCCCAAAAGGGTCTGAATAATGTTCTTCACTCAGGAATTATCTCCTCAATTTCCATATCACCTTTGCAGGTTGGGAGAAAAAATTTTAATAAAATTGTGTAGAAAATTATCTATGTATATTCATGCCTGGGAAAATAAATCCAGAGAATTAAATGATTTCCCAAAGATCTTATAGAAACTAAAAAGGAATAACTCATATATATTAAGGGTTTTCTGTTTGTCAGACCCTCATTTAAGCCATTCACACACAGTATTTCACTTGCTACTGAAGACAGCCCTCATGTTAGATACTATTACGTACATTATAAAAATGAGAAAATTGAGTCACAGACCATTTGTATAACTTGTGAAACTTAGATTGCACTGCAGGCAAGACTTCATCTTAGTGTTGTTTTAGTTTACCAAGTGTTCTGCCATCCTAATGATAAGTATTATTGTTTATCACTTTATATAACATTCTACTACAATATGATGTTTAATTTCTTAACTTCATTATAATGTTTTCCTTATTCTTCCACCTATATTACTTCTCCTAATTTCCACATATCTTCCACCAACATCGAAGGCCTATATATTTATATCTTAACATGTTTCTGAGTTGTAAGAATAACAATTTTTCTTACAAGACCTAACACCCTAGATTTCTATGTAGCAGAAGGATTCCAAAATTTAAGTATAATCAGAGAGAGCAAACAAAGCAATGACCAGGAATAGAAATTAAATATTAGCTGAACAGGGTGCCTGGGTGGCTCAGTTAAGTGTCTGCCTTTGGCTCAAGTCATGATCCCAGGGTCCTGGGATCAAGTCCCGCATCAGGCTGCCTTCTTGGCAGGGAGTCTGCTTCTCCCTCTGCCTCTCACCCTGCTCATGCTCTCTCTTTCACCCTCTCTCTCCCTCTCTCTCTCAAACAAGTAAAATCTTTAAAAAAGAATATTAGCTGAACAACAGGTATCTAAACCTGAATAAAGGAGATAATGATGCTCTTTCTGATGATCTTTCTCCAAATTCACCTCCTACCTCAAATATTTTTTCATATTACTATATGTTAATGTATATAACTTTATAATTATAAATCAAGATAAAAGGAGGCCAAGGAGAGAGTGATGTGCAATTCTCTTTGACTATTTGTCAAATGGCCGTCTGTATTCTTACTAAGACAACAAATATTTATGTAGGACTGACGTCCACAATGCAGGTCATACTATAGCTATCACAGGACTACCACTAAGCAGGAGTTTGATTAGAGAATAAATTATTCATGCTAAGGATCACTTTAATTCTTAGGTGGAGTGATAGATGTGTGTACACATTTTATTAATAGAATGTAAGATTACATATATGTTACATATATACTCTTGCATATATCAGATACTATATTTAGAAAAATATATTTATAAGAATGAATAATCCATTAAAGCCTGAGGCCAGACTATCATTTTAGAAGTCATGGTGGAGAAGCCAAAATTGTCAAGTATCTGTAGATTTTTTAGATTGAAAACCTAAGCATTTCTTTCTAAGATACTCGGAAGAGTCAGAATGATTTGAATAAAGGGATTTCTTCTTTTTCCCTAACTTCCATTCATGAATTGACAACAATCCAATCCATGATGATCTCTCTTCACATCAGCTATCTGTGACTAGAACGGGGCAGAACACTTGAAATACTGCTTGTCTTGGAAGAGCCCTCTTCTATGGAAAGAGGCTACATGATTTTCCTCTGCTTAAGACACCAAGCTCTACTTTCTCACCCCGTTGTCCTGGTCACAATCCATTAAACTCAAATCTGCAACTGACACAAAGATATTTATAGACCTGATATAAGTAAGTACAGCAGGCTATGAGTTTTGTATAAAGACTGTGCTCTGAAAGAACATTTCATGTTAAATTGTGACTCAAGTAGATCTTAACTCATGAAGAAATTTAAAATAAAGTGGTTTATGGGTAGTGGAAACAGAGAGAGGGTACTTATAGAAATGTCAGGCATCATATCAGAAAAATAAGTAAACAGTGAAGACTATATACAGACAGGCACAAACAAAGAGAAGATAGGCCGTGAGTGGTCCATCATTGGAAAAGAGAGAAGTGGAAGCTCACTTTGTAGTGAACACTAAGAATATTGACTTGAGAGCTGCCATAAAATCTTTAAAAATAAAATAAAATAAAATAAAATAAAATAAAATAAAATAAAATAA
>NW_022589715.1:41850901-41928490 GCF_004348235.1 Phoca vitulina | reverse complement strand
AATAAAATAAAATAAAATAAAATAAAATAAAATAAAATAAAATAAAAAAACAACCCTTGATAGGGGTTCATGGATGGCTCAGTCGGTTAAGTGTCTGACTTCGGCTCAGGTCATGATCACAGGGTCCTGGGATCTAGGCCCGAGGCCCTCGTGAGGCCCCCATTGTCAGGCTTCCTGCTCAGTAGGGAGTCTGCTTTCCCTCTCCCTCCACCCCTCCCCCTTTACCCCTTTCCCCCCACTTATGTGCGTGAGCCATCTCTCTCTCTCTAGCTCTCTGTCTCTCAAATAAATAAATAAAATCTTAAAAAAATAAAATAAAATGACCCTTGATAAATTTCATATCATTAGGTTTGGTTTATTTTTCTGCCTGACAAGTTCATTTTGGATGCTAATACCCATTTGCTCCTTAATCGGGTGTGGGACATAGCTTTGTTTTGTTATTTTTTTTATATATATTTTTATGTAAGTCCTCATGTGTCTTATAGCTGTAACTAGATTATAAACTTCTTCCACTATGGCTCCTAATACAGTATTGCGTATCTTGCATATTTTTAAAATACACCTCTCAGTTAATCAATAACATTGAATATATGACTTGCTTTTCTAAATTTTAAATACAGCTTGATATTTTCGGTAAAATTCAGGTGAAGTTTTATTTTATCATCTATTTATCATTTTACCAAAGGAAAGCCCAACCATGGTGCATTTGGATATGAGTTTGCATGTTAATAATAACATGCAATAATTTGTCAGATTGGTTAAATGCATATCCAGTTGGAAGATGGCCAGTTTTCATGTACTCTCTAATTGATGTTGACCCTTATCATAAACCAATTTCCTGATTAGACAAAATGACAGGTTTCTGACCAAAACTGTATCTACAATGCCACAAGATATCTGTCTGTTTAACTTTACCTCTTACCTCATTGCTCCTGCCATCTGATCAGCATTAAGATGTCAATAAATGCCAGAACTAATTGTTTCCACTTCCAAGGCTTCATGGACACCACATTCATCCTGTGTTCAATTAGTATTTGTCTGATCACTAAAAACATATAATTTGACATTCAAATTATTTCAAATCCATGGTAATGGAGAGAATATAGACTTGGCATAGCATATCTTTTTCTGATTTAAATAAAACTAAATTACTATTTAAATAGTTTTTAATATTTACAAACATGATTATTACATTCTATTGAAAACATTTTTTAAAAATTTTTTAAAATTTATTTATTTGACAGAAACAGTGAGAGAGGGAACACAAGCAGGAGGAGTGGGAGAGGGAGGAGCAGGCTTCCTGCGGAACAAGGAACCCGATGTGGGGCTTGATCCCAGGGCCCTGGGATCATGACCTGAGCCGAAGGCAGATGCTTAATGACTGAACCACCCAGGCACCCCTATTAAAAACATTATTGTTAAATTATTCAGTCATGGCTTCCATAATAACCTGTACTGACACATAAACTACACTCAACTGCATTGAGGTCTTGGTCAGTCTAAACCTAGAATTCCCTGTAATTTCATCTTTGTCCCTTAGAGACAGTCCTGGGAACTCTTCACAGAAATAGAGCATTGAAGTATAGGATGGAAAGATTGTTAATATGGTGTAATTTTATGTAAAAGGATCTGGTTTACAGAGGTACATAACACTAAGTATGCCATTCTGTTTAACATAAGACCTTGTCAAAATGCTATCATTTCTTCAGCTATAATATTTTAAAGGAAAAATACAAGTAAATCCTATATACTTATCATGTTGTTTGTTGTTGTTACTGTTTTTATAAAGTAAACTACTCTTAAGAAGTTTTTATAATCAGGAATTTGCAACACTAAAGCCAGAAACACTATTTCACTGTATTAACAAAAACTTCAAAGGAATGGCCACCATCTTACTTCTGCCTTTCAAATTTCACAGGGTGCTTCTAACTGGATATGTAAGTCTGGAAAGTGGATGTTCTGCTTCCAGACTCTGCCCAGAAGAAAGATATCCAAATGTTTGCTAACTACCAATCCACTAAAACCATCATATTTTCTTGAAAGGCCCTTAGTATAGGGTATAGTATATAGAAGGAAACCAACAGTAACTTTTATCATTACAATGTAATAATATGTAAAATGCCTAAAAAAATGAAGAGATGGAATTATACAGAAATGGAAATATTTTTACAATATATGATGAACTGAGAAAAATTTGGAAAATACCATTGGTGAAACAAAACTTAATTTGGAAAAAAAAAATGATATATGTATATGTTGTAGAAGTGTCAGACATTCAAACACTAGAATGTTAACACTGATTATCTCTGGTAAATGAGGAGTGATAATAGATATCTTTAGTTATTAGCTCATACATTACAAAAATACAAAAGCCAAGACAATATGTTAAATAAATATGTATCTTTTGTAGAGCCATCTTGAACAATTTGGTACACTATCCCCTGTGATACTGCAGAATAAGAATCAGTTTGATTCTTTTCTTCTTCTTCTTCTTTTTTTTTTTTATTTCTTGGTGAGAAAAAAAATAAATCATTTTTTTAAATTAAGAAGGATTTAAAACGAAAACAAGAATGAAAAACTAAAAACAATTAATGAGATACTGGACATCCCAGAAGACTGCTTTTAAAGTTCTTCCCCAAGATAATTTAGGCCTCGATTTAGAATCACAAATTTGATAGTGGTGATTTTTGACAATTGTTAAATTTAGAGTCATACTTATATAGATCAATTTTATTCAAAAAAGGAAACATTATAATTCTGTCAATCCTCTCTGTAACTCGGATTGCTTTGCATATACAATTTATGCAATTTAGCATCTTGATGGTAGTTGTTGCAATAGCTTAGAGAGAAGTATGTTGATCAGGGAAAGATGTAATACAACCATTTTTCATCCATGCTAATTTTTACTTTTTTCCCTTATACTTAATTTCCTCAGCTATCCAAAGAACAGAGGCTATGAAACTGTCATGTGTTCTTACATACATTGAACTTAAAAAATAATGTAAATTTGATAAATGGAATCCATATTTGGCTACCCTCAACGTGACATGCTCATTGTATGATTCATTTAAAATGCTGCAACACTATTCACATTAGAGACATTTTCATTCATTTTGAAGTTATAATGGCTAATTTATTAGGTAATGCCATTCAGATATTTTAGAAAAACCTTTGTAACTATGTTTTCATAAGACTTCCACTTTTATTTTTCCTTCTCAAAAGTTGACTTTTATTTCCCTTATTTTACAGTCTGGCTAAGCTTAAGTATGCCACTAAAATGTGATATATGGAACCTACATTAATAATGATCATGATGGTATCTTTCCTCATAGCTGTACTAAATATATTTTCTTCTTGACTTTTTGTTGTTGTTTACTCACAATTTTAGTTCTTCTTAACCTTTTGTCATTGTTGGTATTACATGTTCTGAGTATCAAATAATGGGAAATTAAAAGTGAGGAAAAAGGAGGGGTGGGAGTATTCAGAGTTGCTGGAGCCCTAAAAATTTCACTGAAAAGTAACAGACTCTTGAATTTTTGTGGGTTTTAATTTCTATCCTTTTGCCCACAATTTTGCTCCCAATATGTCTTGAGTAATTGCAAATTCCTACTCAATAGGTCCAATCAGTGTAATATATTCAATGATACAGATTGGCATTATGTCCTGTTGAGGGGAAAGGCAAAGTTCCTGCTATCCAGATGTGACATAGGACTGAAAAGAGGATATTTTTCAAGATAGACTATGAAGGTGTATTGCAGGCCTGGTCATTTGAAAGCAAATTGCTCCTGATAGTCTTTACTATCAATTATATGAGAAAATGAAAACATCTCCTAGATCAATGGCTGTATACCAGTTACTAGGGGATTTCTTGATTTTTATTCAATAAAAAAGTTGTAATTCAAACAGTTGTAATTGGAGTCTGTAAATGAATTCTATGATAATCCATTGTCATTCTCCTAGATCCATTTATCTTTTGCCATGGTCAAAATATGAGTTGAAAGGGATGTGATAGGAACCACCGCCCCTGCATATTCCAAGTGATTGATGGTGGCAGTAATCTGCAATTCTCTTAGTATGCAGGACTGTTTTTGGTCTACTATTTTCATAGGTAGAGGCAGTACTACTGGTTTCCATTTATCTTCTCTTAACATAGTAGTCCTCACTTCAAGGGTCAGGGAAGTAATGTGAGGATTCTGGGTCTGTCTATTTAAATTGTGCATTTCGGAGTTGGAGAAATAACCATAGGGTGATTTTACAGAATTGTGTGCTCACTGTGAGATATACCTCAGCTGAAACTCCATTGATCATCTGACCTCAAAACCTCCTACTCAAACTAGTGGACTACAGTGAAGTTTTGGGTCTCCAGATATTTGAGTCCATTGAAAGACAATGTTTAGTTACCTTCTAAAATTATTTTTCTTTTCCCCAATACACAGTCATATTGAGTAAGATTAGCAGTATACATATTTGGCAGTGTAGCTCTTCTTTTCTGAAGATGACTCAGCTTCATTCAAAGCACTCAAGATCTGTTAACTGACTAAATTCTTGGACTTTGTAGATGGTCACCAACTCTATTTTAGTGGTTCAAGTCAGACTTCTATTCTCCAGATCTAGGGCTTTTCTTTTTATACAGATCAAATAAGACTACAGTAAGATTTCCATCTATTTTAGTTGTAGAGACACTATGATCAACTAACCAATGCTAAAAATATCTAACTCAGATATTTTAAATAATCTTTTGGCCCCACTCTTCATTATAGTAAATACTCCATTACAGAAACCACACCCACTTTTTTTTTTTTTTTGGAAATTAAGTGCTACCATTTGAGCCTTAATGGCTCAAGATCCCATCATTCCCCTTGAGTTTATAGATCCCAGGTTGATAGCATTAATCTCCACTGTGATTCTGACCTATATAGAGAATAGGTCAAAAAAGAAAAAAGAAAAAAAAGAAGAAAGCAAGCAAACAAGAAAGAAAGCAAGAAAGCTCTTGAAAAACTATGGAGTTCTGGGTGCCTGGGTGGCTCAGTGGGGTAAGCATCTGACTTCAGCTCAGGTCATGATCACAGGGCCTTGAGATCAAGCCCCTTGTGGGGCTCTGTGCTCAGTGGGGAGTCTGCTTCTCCCTCTCCCTCCCCCCCACTCTCTCTCTCTGTCTCTCTCAAATAAATAAAATCTTTAAAAAATATATAGAATTCTGCTTGAAATTTATTTGTCAAAGTTGTGGTTAAAAGAGTCTTCTTGATGCGGTGCCTGGGTGGCTCAGTCGTTAAGTGTCTGCCTTCAGCTCAGGTCATGATCCCAGGGTCCTGGGATCGAGCCCCGCATCGGGCTCCCTGCCCCGCGGGAAGCCTGCTTCTCCCTCTCCCACTCCCCCTGCTTGTGTTCCCTCTCTCGCTGTCTCTCTCTCTGTCAAATAAATAAATAAAATCTTAAAAAAAAAAGTCTTCTTGAACCTACTGGAGTGTGTAAACATGTCTTACATGCTAAATCCACTCTATCATTTCAATCTCCGTAAGCTTTTGGAGAGCTATCTGTACAACACACCATGGAAATTCTGACATTTAAGATATATTTAGTATAAGTCACTATTGAATGCATGTTCCAATTAACCAGGAAGAAAACTATTAGGACCATCCTTAACCATGATCTGAAACATTGAATCTTGAATCTCTGCTTAGTGAACTCACATCAATAAATTTGGTGTGATCCCACTCGAAATTCTTTTCCACATGGTCTCTTGATTGTAAGATCTATTTCTACAATATTTCCTAGGTTTCTGTCAATATAAATGGGCAAAATAAAGTAATTATTTTAGTGTACATTACCTCTCCTCATGGGTAACACTTTGTACATTACCCTGGGACATGAGTCTGGCTATGTCTAGAAGCAAGATTGTGGAGTAGGTCCTAAGGTGGATCAGACAGTACCATGCAAGACAGCTATTTCAGGGGAGCCCATTATAAGTTCTTCATGAAGGAAAAGCTAACCTCTTAGGCAGGAGTAGAAATGTTTCAATTGGCAAAGATGGCTGGGTGGGAAAATAGAAATTCAGAGCCTCCAGCTTTATAAGAATCTGCTATATTCACAGCATCTAGGTAACTCCCAGAGAGTAAGTTATGCCCCCTTGGAAGTTGCATTAACAATTTCAGGCATCATAAATTTTATTTTCCAGAGAGTTATTAACAAGAACAATACTGTTTTATTGACTTGGCAAGTTACTCATCAAAACTGCCTGAATTCAATCAAACTATTAGATATTTCCCAAAAGTACTTGGACTCTGGATTTATATACTTATATAGTGGGTAAAATTAGTGAAAATTATTATTTTTTTTTTGCTGTTACTGAGTCTATAACAAATGAAACTATCACTACATTTACTATAAGATGTCAGAACTAAGTCTTAAAGGAATAATAATTTAGTCAACAGTTTTTAAGGATAAAATGGATAATATAGAATAATAGACAAATTTCAAATTTTAAATATGCTTATCTTGAAAATATTGGAATAGAAAGTTTTAATTACATTGAAATTATGAGATAGTCCTCACCCATCTAATAGCCCCCCTATCCCCCATGGATACACATGCTTCCTACCCTAAATAATTTGTCAAGAAGCCAATGTTCGTGTCTATCTAGCTAGGCAAAATTCTAGCCTATCATGGTCATCTCAGAAGTACAGAGGGGAAAACAATCAATAGAAAAGTCTCATAATAAATTCAAGAAAATATAATGCAAAATAACATTGAACATACTAAAATTTCCAATTTATATACTTAAACAAGTTCTATGATTTCATCTTTGTTGTCACTTCATGAAAAATGCTTTCTTCTTAATGTGACATCGAATTAGCATCAATCACATCATCAAGACATCATCATGTCTTGTGGATGGTAGTTAAGGCACCATAACGCTGTTCACCAGCAGAGATTCAAGGTCATGGACCATAGTGATACCCCAGCAAATTTCATAATTCTCTGAAGTATCAAGGAGATTTTTTTTTTCTAGTAAAGACTTTCAGAACTTAAAAATTTATATTTCAGTTACTCTAAAAAGGTATATAATAGTATTCTTATTGTTAATAAGCTTAGCCAAGAGGTTTATTAAATAAACACTTTGAAAGTGTTTACTCTTTTTCCAAAGGAACATATGAAAAAAGGGCTGTTGTTAAAGTTACACTTTGGACATTGTTCATGAAGGAAGTTTTTTAAGAAACAAATGGCTGAGGAACTGTCCCTTAGCACTTCAATTGTGTTTTATTGTATTACTTTTGATTGATTGAATGATTGATTTAAAGATTTTACTTATTTATTTGAGGGAGAGGGAGAGAGAGCTCAAGTGGGGGGAGGGACAGAGGGAGTGGAAGAGGGATAAGCAGACTCCTTGCTGAGTGGGGAGGCTGACATGGGGCTCAATACCACAACACTGAGATCATGACCTGAGCCGAAATCAAGAGGCAGATGCTTAACCAACTGAGCCACCCAGGTGCCCTTTATTGTATTTTAAATCTCTCAATGTCAATTTCATAAATAGGAAGAATTATCCCATGAAATAAGGTAAAATGTTTTCAAGAGTGAATATAGTAAGGAAATGCATTTTTTTTTTTTTTTTTTTTTTTTTTTAGAGTGAGGGAGAGAGGGATGGGTGAGGGGCAGAGAGAATCCTAAACAGGCTCCATACCGAGCGCCCAACACTGGCCTTGATCTCACAACCATGGGATCATGACCTGAGCTGAAATCAAGAGTTGGATGCTTAACCAACTAAAACACCCAGGTGCCCCAGAAAATGCAATATTTAAGGAAATCTTGGGAGTCGTTAGTAAGACATCAACTGTCTCTTTCTGAATTGGCAGAACATGAGAATAGAGTCAAAGATTTCAAGAATTTAAAAATTAAATGGACTGTTATTTGATTCAACCTCATCAATATTTTAGGTGTAATGAACCATCTACTATTTCTCTTCTTTTTCTCTGTCGCACCAACTCTCTAGACCAGGGTTTGGCAAACTTTAGCCCACAGCCCAGCCACTTGCATTTCTAAGGAAAGTTTTATTGAAACATATTCACACCCATTTAGTTATTTTCTGTCTGCTTTAGCACTGAAAGGGCAGAGTTAAGTGGTTCAACAGAGATCATATGATTTGCAAAGCCTAAAACATTTATTATCTGACCCTTTAAGAAAGTGTTGGGTGATCTATGCTCTACATTCAAGATATGCTGGGCTTTTATATTTGGACTATTGATCTATTACTAGAGTTCATGACTACTGACTTCACTAGTCTTCCAAACCAAATGATCAACAGCTAGTACATTCATTCAAAAACTGGTCAGAGACATCTCAACAATGCATCACAGCAAAGGATCCATAGTCTCATTAATGAAATTATATGTGAGTTAAATGTGCTATATCTTTGACTTCATGAAAAATTTAAATATCTACACTAATTAGCTGCTAAGTTTTATTTATTGGTGACCTCATCACAAACTGATTAAATAGTCTAGATTTTTCTTGAAAGTTTGAGAAGCTCAGGGCCCCTGAGTGGCTCAGATGGTTAAGCATCTGCCTTCAGCTCACGTCATGATCCCAGGGTCCTGGGATCAAACCCCAGGTCTGGCTCTCCACTCAGTGGGGAGTCTGCTTGGGATTTTCTCTCTCTCCCTCTCTCCCTGCCTCTCCCATTGCTTGTACTCTCTCTCTCAAATGAATAAATAAAATCTTTAAAAAAAAAAAAAGGAAGTTTAAGAAGCTTAATTATTTCCTATGTGGTCATATGCATGATTAATATTTATTGAGAAATCTCTTTTTATCCCATATTATTCAAAGCAACCAATGCACTGCCTTCTAAATTAAAGGTAATTTAGAAATCAGGTTTGCTTGGTTTCTATTAATGAATATTTCTTATAATATTCACTGTGTTGTTTTTCTTTCAAGGATCTTAGAATGTTTATATATTCATGTAGGTCTTTGTCATAATCTCACACTTTCTCTGTGTTGGTCAAGTTCCTCTGTTTTAACATATCATCAAGGATGCAGAAGTTTAAAGTTAAGATTAAGGTCAAATAATATGCAGTAGAGCTTAGGGCAGGACAAATTCAATTCTCCAAGATGGTAACATCTGTTTTGTCAATACAACTCTTATTCTTCCAAATGTGCATGATCAAGGTAAAATTTAGCATTTTAGAGAATAATTGAAATTGCCAAGAATATAGCATCATTTCTAAAATTTTACCAGCAGCTCATCATTTACTGTATATTAAAATGTTTTGCAATCTTTATTTCCTGGAATTCAGTCACTGCTCATACACTAGTTTAAGGCAGATAGAATTTATGATATCACTTGCCCAAACACAAGTGGCAGCTAATCACTAAACCACCAGCCACTAACCTCCAGTCAGAGAATAGACTAAAAAAGTAAAATAGGGACTGTGTGGCTGAGTCTGTTAAGCATCTTCCTTGGTCTCAGGTCATGATCCCAGGGTCCTGGAATAGAGCCCTCATCAGGTTCCTTGTTCAGCAGGGGGTCTGCTTCTCCCTCTCCCTCTGCCCCTCCTCCCTGCTTGTGTTCTGTCTTTCTCTCTCAAATAAATAAATAAATAAATAAATAAATAAATAAATAAATCTTTTTTTAAAAAAAGTAAAATAATTCCAAGATAAACTATTGAGTAACAGCATTAAAATAAATTCGCCTGATTCTAATTTTCTTAAGATGCGCATATCACTTACAGGTGGACATTTTCTTTCCCAGGACACAAACATGGAATAGTGCATGTATTGCATCCTTTTAAAGTTTGTTAAAATTCTAATTATGCTTAGTAAAAGTATTTCATTGGATTAAGTCAAGATACAGCTTTTCTAATATGTCCTTACCAGGGTGTGGGATAGGAAAGTTGATATTTAGGATCCTGATTGCAAAAAATGAACAGCAATAATAGCATAATCTAAAAAGATATTGTAAACTCTTTTCAATTTAGTGGAATTTTCAGTCAGACCAGGTCCTGTGAATTTAAGTTCCATATGTTTACTACCTACTGTGCAAAATAAGTGGTTACTCTATAGAGTTACAAAACCTCTACTTTCAATTCCAGGAGGTCCTTTCTAATATGGACTTAATGAAAAATAGGAGTTTACTGTAACCTTTCATTCATATGTCACATTTCAGAGCTAAAAGTACATTGAGAAAACACAGAATTAAATTCTCTTATTTTTCAGGAGAAAGTTAGTCTCATAAAATACTTTGTCTAAGTATCAGAGAATAGTGATGTATGTATCCTCTAATAAAATATCCTTATAACTCTCTAGCCTACCCATTCCTATCTTATTTTGCTTCTCAATGATTTCCTTACCTCACCAGGTATTCAAAAACAAATATTTGTAAATATTTGTTGAAAATGTAGTAGTTGACCTTTTAAAGTCTACATTAGTTGGGAAGAAGAAATAACAAACTATAAAACCAATAAATACATAAATTATATAGTATGTAAAGATATGATAAATTCTACAGAAAAATTATAGGGCTAGAATGATGTAGTGTGGAATTTTAATAAAATAGTGATAGTAAGCTTCATTAACAAAATGACTTTTGAAAAAAGATTTGAAGGAGTTGAGAGAATTAACAATGCAGATATCTATGCCACAATGCAGATGGCAGAGGGGGTCAGGGGAGGAATTCAGTTTACTTGAGCATCAACAGGAGACCAGTATGGTTGGAGTAAACTAAAGAAAAAATCCAGAGAAGTTATGAAAATTCAGATAATGTGGAGTCCAGTAGGCCATTGTAAGAAGTTTGGTTATTATGCTGTAGGAATGGAAAACCACTCCATGAGTTTGAGCAGAGGAAAATTATCTGACTAATATATTAAAGGCTCGCTCTGGCTATGATATTGAGAATAGACTATAGACCACAGAAAACAAATTATAAAGAAGGAAGACCTTTTAGGAGGTTATTGCAGTAGTGTAGGTAAGAGATGATGGTGACCAGGGCTGTAGAAATATTTAAAAGACTTTAAAAATATATATTGTTTAAGAACAGATAGGGTCAAGAACAATTTATTCACTCATTCAGGTGATACTTCAGTCTTTATGAGCATAGCTTATTGGTCATGATGGTTAAGATTTGAATTCAAGAATCAGACATGCTTGAGTTCACTGCCACTTAATGATTGCTAACTTTGGACAAGTTAATTGACTTCTCTAGATCTTAATTTCCCCATTCCTGAAGTTGCTAGTAGATATAAATTTATAAATTTATCTTTTCAATTCTGATCTCTCCTTCAAGTTCTATTTCTATATTTCTAAATGTCTTATTAACCTTTCAACTGATTATACCACGAAAGTTGAAGTTTGATGTGAATTTAAAAAAAAAAAAACATGTATTATGAAAACTAGAGGAGAAGGTAGACAAAATATCCTAACGGGGGGAACAATGGAATCATAAATAAATAATTGTTTAGTCCACAAGAAGGCAAGAAAGTATTATGATAAAAGACAAAATCCTACTTTCTTTGGCAATACAAGAGCTACAGATACAGATGGATAATAGGATGATTATATTACCAGGGAAATAAAAGGATAGTGACAGGAAAGCTTGAAACACACTTTTTTCACTGTATAGTCAATGGCAAAAGAATACTTGGTGAGGGAGGTAGTAAAGTGATCAAAGAAATAGAAGAAGAAACAAGATACTCGTATGATTGAGAGCAAGGAAGAGATATGTCAAAAAAATGAGTAACTAAATGTATTGAGTGAGTCAGAAACATTAGTGAATAGAAAAAAATATTTTGTATTTAATGATTTTTCTAGACAATATTTTCTATTAAAAAAAAAGTTGGAAAGAAGCCAGCTGCATGAAAATATGTTAGGGGAGGTGGGTTTATATGTGTTCTGGGAAGGGTGTTGTTTTAAGTTATAGAATATAAATAGAAAATGGTGATTCTATTTTGAATTTTCATAGTGCCTTTTCAAAGCATTATCCCACCAGCTATATTTTCTTCACAATAATCCCAAGAGGCCAGTAAAGCAAAGAGAGAAATAAAACAGTGAGGAAAAAAGTACATATCTAGTAATACAGGGTTGATTAGTAGAAGAGCTGAACTAAATCTACATGTCTGGAACCTTAGTCGAAAGTATTTATCACTAGATCCTATAGTTAATGGCCTTAAAGGGGGACAATATGTTACTCCAAAACATTTATATCATTGCTTTAATAAGAATATAGAGATAAATATTTTCAGCGGCAAAAATGTGCCCCATTCTAAATAATTTTCAGCCTTGGATTGGGACCACAGTGACTATATCTGACAAAATCCTAACACAATAAAAACAACTTTCAGGATGGGTCTATTCAGGCTCCCCAAGGATTTATAACACATAATGTCAGAGAGCTGGGGAGTTCAAAGGGTCCCCAAGAAAGAAGTAAATGGACTAATGATGTAATATACAGTGGCTAACTGAACATAAAAAAAAGAAGAAGAAGAAGTAAACGAAGAACACTGAAAACTACAAGGACAAACCAACCACCAGCATGGTTCTCAGTGGGGATTGTGGTAGTCAGGTTGTTCTCCAGAGAGGGGAAGATAGATGTTTACATAACACATTACCTTAACTCCACTCATAGAAACCAAGTGTGCATGATGGGTTTAGGTGGGGAACAGTTTTAGGAGGTCTCTAAACATTATCTCCATACAGAAGCTTATTTGCATAATAACGTAGGTAACACTTCCCCATGGGCAGAAGGACCTGTGCATTAAGTGAATAAACTTTTTTTTAGATGTTGATTTATAATGTATTCTGAGTATTATTTGCTGCCAGGAGCGGTGTAGGTGAATGTGTACAGGTTACCCAACCATTGCTTACCAGAATACTGATAAAGGATATATAAAGATGGCAAGTTTATTACTCGTGCTGGCATGAACAATTTACTAGTACCTGGAGGTAAAGTGTCAAAGTCTACCGAAACTATCTTGCCAAAATTGAAGTGGTAGAGCATTCCCTTGAAATCCTGCTAAACTCACTCATATTATTTATTTAATTTCAAGTAGGGGACAAAAGGAGAGAAATCCTAAGGCTAAACCAATTTCTGTGCAGAGTGAGGCTTCCACAGGTACAAATATGGTGAAAATTGCTATTAAAAGGGACTGGCAAATGAAACTATCTTGCTAAAAATTAATAATAAACAATCTTTCAGATAAAGAAATAAGATTAAAGTTTTGGAATGCCAACTAGGCAAACTTTTAAAAGAGTCCCCCCCCCCCCTTTTTTTTTTTTTTTTTTTTTTTAACTCAGAGATACCACATTCAGCTTCCAGTTTTTTCTTTCCAGAGACTGCCTTTGGCTTAGAGGTATCATGGGAAACAAAGTCTGGTCAGTTCAGGGAAGACTGGCCTACACTGTACGAGCCTGGTGCTGGGTCAGTTTCCCTACCTTTATGATGTATTCAGGCAGGGACCAGTAAAGAAGTAACAAATGCCGAACAGAGCAGACCTGACTGTGTGTTCTCATGGAGAATGTTGTAGTGAAACCTCTGTCAAAAGACTTGGAGTGGTTTTGTCATAACCATGTTTCTTGCATGGTGAAGGGTGATGGAACTTAAGTCTACTAACCTTTATTAAGTGACCCCTATGGGTATGCCATTATTAAAGAGGTGAGATTGAATTCTAGCACCAAAGCAAGTAAACCAACAACCAAGTACAACCTACTTATCAAAATCTAAGTTTGGGTACTTCTTTCCACCAAACTGGATTTTCCTCAGAACTCCCCATCTCAAATATTTCTAGCCCCTAGACAAAATCCAGGTGTCATTCTTGACATCCTGACAATGACATTAAACAATATCTACAGTTTGTAAAGATGGGTGGGTGCAATGAAATTCCCACCAAGGTACCTTAAAAAACTACTTAATGGAGAATTCCCAATAAGGTTCTTAAAAGGGTTGTGCTGTCCTATATCACTAAAAATTTTGCTATTATATATGTTGTATTCATAAAGATAATAAAATAGATGAAATTGTTCATTAAGGGGCTCTACTTTGATTGGAACAGATCTGAGATATCCAGAATGTCTTAAAGAAAACACAAAGCCCGCTCTTCTGGAGTTGAAGTCAGACTACCCCTATTTCCTCAACTACATTTTTTGCATTATTTCAAATACACATCTTTAAAATGGTGAGGGTGGGTTCATGACTTTGGTGGGTGGCTGTGTGAAACAGTCTAAATTCTTAATGGAAAAGGTAGTTGGAAGTGGCAACTGATATTCTAGTATTGAACTTGAAGCATCTGTAAGTCATATTTTTCCATTCATGTAATCTAATAATTGACTGCTGTATCAGTGAGTAAAATAAAATTTGGTGCTGATGGTACTCCACTAGCTGCACTGTAAATTCTGTAAGGTCAGAGATATTGTCAGTTATGTTTATAGCTGTATCCTGCAATAGTTGTACCCAACACATAACTTCAAAAAGAATGAAAGAACTCCCATCTCCAAATCATCACCCAGTGTTGTTTATCTTATCTACTAAATAATTGTTAGTCTTGATAAATATATGTATTTATCTTGTCCTGAAAGCAAACGCTAGGTTTTCAACTGAGAGGTAGAGTTAGTATTACTTACAGCAATAATCAGATTGGTTCCCCACACCCCATTCTCCCCTTTCAGTGTTGTGTGGTGACAGCCAGATGTCACCCTGCACATATAAAAGGGATTTTTTTTTTCACTGAAGAAAGGAACCCTGAAATTATGACTCTGGGAGCTTATATGGGAGCTAGATGGCTGCCACTCCTCTCCCTCTGTGAGTGAGAGAGAGAGAGAGAGAGAGAGAGAGAGAAATTTGGCTTTCTAACATCTTATCATCCTTTGGAATGGAAATGGCTCATCTGGGTTTCATTGCCCTTTGAAATATAAAGATATAGCTCTAGGGAGATAAATCTCTAAAATCTGTCAGGTGGTTTCTCACTCTCTCAGCCTTGCTATTCAGTTACCTTTAACTTCTAAGGATTCTCTTTTAACTGAGATTCTTTGCTCAGAAAACCCAACCATGAAGAAACATGAAGACATTCATATTGCTTACCAGAAGTCTACAGATTTCTACCCTTCTACCCTGTCTTCACTACCATGTTGTCTTATTTTCTCCCTGGACTGCTGCAATAGCCTTCTCCCCATCTTCCCTCAGCCCGTATTGATTTTTTCCCTCACCCAGCATCTGGAAAGTAATTTTGCAAATGCAAAATGGATTATATCATACTTTAAATGGAACTTAGGTTATGAACCCTCTGATTCAATTTTTGGTCTCACTTGCCCCTTTAGCTTGGGTCACCTGCCATGCTTCCCTGCTAGAATAATCACCACTTTCCCAAGGTCCTGATGCCATCATTGCTCATCTCAGCACCACTGTTGGTCTCAGCACCCCCTTGGGGTGAACACCAGTGTTCTGCATGGCCACCATCCTGGCCCTTGTTGAGAGGCACTGCACTACCAGCTCCCAGTCCTCCTATCAGATCCAGGGAAGCTTTGTCTTCTCTGGAGGCTGCATGGGGCAAGGTGGGGGGCTGGGGGGAGGCAGGTAGAGAGTCACTGACATGTGCAACAAATGTTAACAAATGAGATTCAGGATATCACATGAATCCAGCAGATAAATTGATTATTTCTTATTCCAGAGAGAAGAGAATACTCCTAGACTCAGTGACTCCATACAGCCTCTTGGGAAAGGTCTTGTGTGACCAAGAAATTGGAGGTGTTTTCTTTCAAACCTGGGGCCAAATCACTTACATACATCTTGTATTGACTTTTGTGGTTTTCTTCCCTTGCTTATCCTTTTCCTTTCCCCTTGCTTCTTTTGGATTGAAACCCAAAGGAGATATTGGCAGATAAACTTGTTTCAGACTCTGGGAAATTCAGACTATGATACACTGCTCATTAAAATATTTCATTATTTATTATTTTAATAAGAGAAAACACTGGGATCTTTCACATGGCCTTTATGGTCATGCAAGGCCTGGTGCTTTCTTCTCTTGAGACATTCTTTTCCTTGCTTTTGAAACTCTGTTTTTTTGTTGTGTTGTTGTTATTGTTTTGTTTTGTTTTTTTCACTTCATTCACTGTATTAAGATCTTTAAAACCCCAGGCTTCATATGCACCTGCCCTTTCCAAAATGGCTTACCCCACTCTTACTCTTGCCCTTTGCACTGTAGTTTATATTTATCTGTCAGGTCTCAGATAAAATATTACTTCTTCATTGTTTCCCTTTTCTTACTAGATCTAGATGAAGTTTCTTTGATGTATGATTATATTTCCCTCTAAATATTTTTCAAAAATTTCCACTCAATGTTAAACAATCTGTGACGCAAATATTTGTCTGTTTAATATTTGACACCCAGTTCACTCCTCCCACTGTAAATTCTACGAAGGCAGAAATTATGTTTTTTTTTTTTTATTTTTCCATTGTAAACACAATGCTACACAGAGTCTGGCAAGTAGTATGCATTCAATTAATATTTATTGAATAGGTGAACAAATAAGTGGATAACTCAAAAAAGCCAAAAACATTTTCCTCACATTTTGAAAGTGACATGATTTGACCAGTTGTTTAATTACAAGAGTGCTTGATATACTGTAAAATAAAAAAGCACAAAGAAAGTAGAGCTTTGTAAGAATTGTGGCATAAATTGGAGAAAATGTCTGCTTAAAGGTCTGTTAATGCTTTGATAATAGGGCCCAATGGGGTAGTACTCTATTTGTTTTACCATTTCTTAATTAAAAGATAAAGTTTTTCATTCCAAACTCATTAAAGCAAGAATACATTTATGTATCTGAGCTGAACTTGTGAAAGAAACACACATATATATACATTTAAAATGTGTCTTGACTTTCTTTTCATATGCCAAATCCCAAATTTTTATTCATTCAATTATTGTGAAAAACATAGTGAGTATGCAACAGTCAGGAGTTAGGAAATAATTTTTTCAGGTTAGCAACAAATTTTGTTTGGATTTCAGTTGATTATCAAAAAGAAGAAAGAAAGGCAAAATAAGCAACATTAATGATTAGAGGTATGCGAAATTGAACATTTAAGAAAAAAAGGTGATTATTTATACTCCAGATTTTGGCTTCTGTTTTCAACTTTGATTTCATTTTGATAGGCATGTTTCTATCTTGTCTCAGACTCAGCATTTGGATGAGAATGCAGACATTACTTGGCAGGGCAAATGTTGCTGTAGACAGGAAAATAAATAATTATCATAAAAGTATGTGACTCAATATACAATAGAAAAATAGTTTGGTAGGCAGACTATTAAGATTATCCCCAATGGCATTCACCTTTTTGTAAGCCTGCCTCTTGAATGTATACAGAAACTTCGAGTATGCTATGACCACCACGATTAGATGGCAAGGGGATTTTTCAGATGTAATTAATGTAGTAGATCATCTGACTTTGAGGAAAGAAAAAGGGGATGAGGATATATCATGAATAGTAGATTGGGCCAGATTTAATCAGCCTTTTAAAAGCAGAGATTTTGTTTGTTTCTTTGTTTCTTTTTTTCCCATTTAGTCTAGAGGAAGAAAACAGTCATATTGCAGACTATATAGAGATGTGGCATCTAGAAGCTGAGAGAAGTCTCCAGTGAACAGTTAGCAAGAAAACAAAGATCTCAGTTATATAATCATAAGGAACTAAACTTGGCAGGTGCCTGGCTGGCTCAGTCGGTAGAGCGCATGACTCTTGATCTTGGAGGTGTGAGTTTGAGCCCCATGTTGGGTATGGAGATCACTAAAAGAATAAATAAACTTTAAGAAAAAAAAAAAAAGAAGGAACTGAATTTAGCTAACAACTTTAAATGAATTTTAAAATGACCTCAGCCCCGAGATGAAAACTGTGACCCCAAGCTAACTTCTTGATTACAGCCTTGTGAGATTTGAAGGAAGAACCCAGCTAAGCAGACTCTAGACTCCTAACTCATAGAAATTATGAGATAATAATTTAATGTTTTAAGTTCCTAAGTTTATGGTAATTGTTACACATCAATTGAAAACTAATATAAGGAGCACAGTCCGTTTTATTTTTTTTAATATTTTTCCCCCACAGGCAAATGAACAGGCAATGTTTTCAAACATTGAAAAGTTTAAGTATTTTATAGGAGAAGACAGTCCTCTGATATTATAGACAAACACAGAAATAAGAAATTAGTCCATCATCCTATCTTTCACTCCTTCTTCCCAAATGTCACACATTGTCAAAAGCTGAGTTCGGGATAAGTATGACTAGTGATGAATATGATGTTAACTATTCGTCTTGGTCTATGACTAGGCCTCTGAGTATTGAGTTTTGAAACTTTGGATTATTCTTAAGGGGGGCTGGTGGTTAGGGGTATAGCCATATCTTAAAATTTCACATGAGGACTCCCAGAAGGCCCACCCACAAGAAAAGGCCAACCTTTTCTGTACTACTCAGCAAAAGGAAACCCACTTTCAACTCATTCATTCTCCTGCAAGCTCTTACATTAGCTAGAGAATTATCTGTCAAAGAGTTGGTTCCCCGAGTATATGCCATTAACAGTAGTAGGAGTTTAATCATTGCTTAGTCATGTTAATAAGTACTGTTGAACATTTTTGAGGCCATATTTTGCTGTCCCATCAGGCTATCTCAGATTTATTGCACATTTAATACAAAACATGGGACATACCATATACAGCCAGATCTTTTTTTTTTTTTCTTTCATCTATTCATAATGTCTGACAGAAGTGGTTAAAGAAGTAGAAGGAAGGGGTGCGTGGGTGGCCCAATCGGTTAAGTGTCTGACTTCAGCTCAAGTCATGATCTCAGGGTCCTAGGATGGAGCCCTGAATTGGGCTCCCCACTCAGCAGGGAGTCTACTTGTCCCTCTCCCTCTCCCTCTTCCTCTGCCCCTGCCCCTGCTCATGCTCTCTCCCCCTTTCAAAATAAATAAATAAATAGATACTTCTTAAAAAGTAAAAGGAAAATTACATGGGGTTGTCATGTCCATAAGGGCCCTAATTTGAGTGAAACAGCACTCCCCCTCCCCTTTGTAATGAACTTTAAAGTAGATGGTTCACCTATGGAAAAGAGCAACGCACAATTTTCTTATCAGATTCCATTCACTAGGGCTCAAGACTTGGCTATTGAAAAGAATGTGGTCTGGATTTCAGGACACATGAGCTAGTCTCATTGGGAGCCCTGGAGAGAAAGAACACCAGGGGCATGTCACAGAGGAGGTGATATTTGAATTTATTCCTGAAAGCTAAATAGAAATATGGATGAGGGAGGATGGGGAAATCTGTGTATGTCTAGATAAAGAAAAAATATCCAAGCTTTAGGATATTTGAAAGAGTTAATCACACTCCTGAACGTGGGGAAATGCAAGTAGTTGACTATGGCTAGAACAAATTTTTTTTTCCCCTGGGATAATAGTAAGGTATGATGCAAAAGACATGTAGGAAAGGCATAGTTTGTGCAAATCTGTCATTTGAGATTTATACATATCAGTGACCATCAGATGTTCTAGATAGTAATTCAGTAGGGGCTGATTTGTATATAAAAGCAGAATCTCTCCTTAGAGGGGAGGAGAAGGAACAGTAAGGAAAGAGAGAATTCTTTTTTTTTTTTTTTTAATTTTTTATTGTTATGTTAATCCCCATACATTACATCATTAGTTTTAGATATAGTGTTCCATGATCCATTGTTTGTGCATAACACCCAGTGCTCCATGCAGAACGTGCCCTCCTCAATACCCATCACCAGGCTAACCCATCCTCCCAACCCCCTCCCCTCTAGAACCCTCAGTTTGTTTTTCAGAGTCCATTGTCTCTCATGGTTCTTCTCCCCCTCCGATTTCCCCCCCTTCATTCTTCCCCTCCTGCTACATTCTTCTTCTTCTTTTTTTCTTTCTTAACATATATTGCATTATTTGTTTCAGAGGTACAGATCTGAGATTCAACAGTCTTGCACAATTCACAGCGCTTACCAGAGCACATACCCTCCCCAGTGTCCATCACCCAGTCACCCCATCCCTCCCACCCCACCCCCCACTCCAGCAACCCTCAGTTTGTTTCCTGAGATTAAGAATTCCTCATATCAGTGAGGTCATATGATACATGTCTTTCTCTGTTTGACTTATTTCGCTCAGCATAACACCCTACAGTTCCATCCACGTCGTTGCAAATGGCAAGATCTTATTCCTTTTGATGGCTGCATAATATTCCATTGTATATATATACCACATCTTCTTTATCCATTCATCTGTCGATGGACATCTTGGCTCTTTCCACAGTTTGGCTATTGTGGACATTGCTGCTATAAACATCGGGGTGCACGTAGCCTTTCGGGTCCCTACTTTTGTATCTTTGGGGTAAATACCCAGTAGTGCAATTGCGGGATCATATGGTAGCTCTACTTTCAACTTTTTGAGGAACCTCCATACTGTTTTCCAGAGTGGCTGCACCAGCTTGCATTCCCACCAACAGTATAGGAGGGTTCCCCTTTCTCCGCATCCCTGCCAATATCTGTCATTTCCTGACTTGTTAATTTTAGCCATTCTGACTGGTGTGAGGTGGTATCTCATTGAGGTTTTGATTTGGATTTCCCTGATGCCGAGCGATATTGAACACTTTTTCATGTGTCTGTTGGCCATTTGGATGTCTTCTTTGGAAAAATGTCCGTTCATGTCTTCTGCCCATTTCTTGATTGGATTCTTTGTTCTTTTGGTGTTGAGTTTGATGAGTTCTTTATAGATTTTGGATACTAGCCCTTTATCTGATATGTCATTTGCAAATATCTTCTCCCATTCTGTCAGTTGTCTTTTGGTTTTGTTGACTGTTTCCTTTGCTTTGCAAAAGCTTTTTATCTTGATGAAGTCCCAATAGTTCATTTTTGCCCTTGCTTCCCTTGCCTTTGGCGATGTTTCTAGGAAGAAGTTGCTGCGGCTGAGGTCGAAGAGGTTGCTGCCTGTGTTCTCCTTTAGGATTTTGATGGACTCCTGTCTCACATTGAGGTCTTTCAACCATTTGGAGTCTATTTTTGTGTGTGGTGTAAGGAAATGGTCCAGTTTCATTCTTCTGCACATGGCTGTCCAATTTTCCCAACACCATTTGTTGAAGAGACTGTCTTTTTTCCATTGGACATTCTTTCCTGCTTTGTCAAAGATGAGTTGACCATATAGTTGAGGGTCCATTTCTGGGCTCTCTATTCTGTTCCATTGATCTATGTGTCTGTTTTTGTGCCAGTACCATACTGTCTTGATGATGACAGCTTTGTAGTAGAGCTGGAAGTCTGGAATTGTGATGCCGCCAACTTTGCTTTTCTTTTTCAACATTCCCTTGGCTATGCGGGGTCTTTTCTGGTTCCATACAAATTTTAGGATTATTTGTTCCATTTCTTTGAAGAAAGTGGATGGTATTTTGATGGGGATTGCATTGAATGTGTAGATTGCTCTAGGTAGCATTGACATCTTCACAATATTGGTTCTTCCAATCCATGAGCATGGAACGTTTTTCCATTTCTTTGTGTCTTCCTCAATTTCTTTCATGAGTATTTTATAGTTTTCTGAGTACAGATCCTTTGCCTCTTTGATTAGATTTATTCCTAGGTATCTTATGGTTTTGGGTGCAATTGTAAATGGGATCGACTCCTTAATTTCTCTTTCTTCTGACTTGTTGTTGGTGTATAGGAATGCCACTGACTTCTGTGCATTGATTTTATATCCTGCCACTTTACTGAATTCCTGTATGAGTTCTAGCAGTTTTGGGGTGGAGTCTTTGGGATTTTCCACATAAAGTATCATATCATCTGCAAAGAGTGAGAGTTTGACTTCTTCTTTGCCAATTTGGATGCCTTTGATTTCTTTTTGTTGTCTGATTGCTGTGGCTAGGACTTCCAATACTATGTTGAATAGCAGTGGTGATAGTGGACATCCCTGCCGCGTTCCTGACCTTAGGGGGAAAGCTCTCAGTTTTTCCCCATTGAGAATGATATTCGCTGTGGGTTTTTCATAGATGGCTTTTATGATATTGAGGTATGTACCCTCTATGCCTATACTCTGAAGAGTTTTGATCAAGAAAGGATGCTGTACTTTGTCAAATGCTTTTTCTGCATCTATTGAGAGGATCATATGATTCTTGTTCAGGAAAGAGAGAATTCTAAGTATTGGTTCCAACAATCAAAGTGGAAAGACACTTTTTAATGGAATATAGTAATAGCCACACTAATTGTTCATGCCTGAAATTATGATACAGAACATGAAAAAGCTGAACGATCCATGTATGGTATTAGTAGACTCAGTACCAGTGGCATTTGTAGCAATAGAATATCATAATCTATATTAACAGCCTTTAGAATAATTATCACAACATAGAAGAAGAGAAACGTGCTTATAAAATTACAGATTTCTGCTTCACAAATCAGCCTTAGTGAATTAGAATTTGGGGGGATAATTTCAGGAAATCTTATTTTTAACTGTCACCTCAAATGATTTTTTATAATTGCAAACCATAGCTCTATACTACACATTTTATGAAAGTTGGAGAGTGTCATGTTTAACAGGTTTACTAGTATTTCCCCAAAGACTAACACATGCTATCTATTCAAACATATTTACTGAGGAAATTGGTGAAATCTGTATCTTCTTATCTAGATTATTACCAAATGTGCAAAGTTAAGACTGGTAAGAGAAAATAATTTTTTAATGATAGGAGTTTTTGGTAAGTTTGTGAGAAAATCATTCTTTCATAGCTAGCCATTTCAAAGAACAATCTGGAGATATTAATAAAAAGTGAAAAATGGATAACCTTTGAATTACTCAATCCACTTACAAGAATTAAACCTAAATGAATAAGTATGAAAATATATAAACATAAGGGTGTCCATTGCATTACTGCCTATAATAGAAAAAAAATCAGTAATAACCTAGATTCCCACTAAGTGTATACTTGGGAAATGAATTATGATGCATTTATACTTTTGAAACTTAGCAGCTATTATGAGAGTAATAGATAAATGTAGTCTGATGTAGATAGATAATAACAATATCTATTTTGTGAAAATATTAACGGTGTATATATAACATAATACCATGTATAAAGTGCATTTTTAAAATGTATAAGATCTTGGGGCGTCAGGGTGGCTCAGTCGGTTAAGCGTCTGCCTTCGGCTCAGGTCATGGTCCCAGGGTCTTGGGATCGAGCCCCGCATCGGGCTCCCTGCTCAGCAGGAAGCCTGCTTCTCCCTCTCCCACTCCCCTTGCTTGTGTTCCCTCTCTCGCTGTGTCTCTCTCTCAAATAAAGAAATAAAATCTTTTTTAAAAAAATGTATAAGATCTTTATACTCATAGAAAATACCTGGAAGCTTGCAAATAAAGTTGTCAGTAACAATGAGATAGCAAAAAACCTCAGTTTCCCATCCTGTGTTTTTTTTTTTTTTTTTTTTTTTTACTCTCACATTACTACCACATTCACAACACTTGTGACACCAGATGTGTGGAGTTTTTCTCCCACCGAGTAATTCTCTGACAATGGCTGAGTGTCCTGTAATTTAACTCAATCTGACACCATCTTCAGGTAACCCATAGGTTAAGGGATCAGTGCCATGAAATGACCTACTTCAGATGCCAATCACAAGTACTGTGTCCCAGGTTGCCCTTGCCCACAATTTCTGTCCAACTTGGCTACAAATTGGAGGTTCCCATAATTCCTTCCTCAGGTTCAATTATTTGCTAGAGTGGCTCACAAAACTTAGGGAAACACTTATGTATACCAGTTTATTAAAAGCTATGTAAAGGATATAGATGAACATCCAGATGAATAAATACATAGGGGGAAGTCTGAGAGATTCCTGAGTGCAGGAGCTTCTGTGTCTGTGGAGTTGAGGTGCATCACCTTCCTAGTGTGATGCATTTACCAACCTGGAAGCTCTCCAAATATTATACACTTGGGATTTTATGGAGGTTTCCTCACTTAACCATAATCAATTATTTACTCTATTTCTAATGCCTCTCCCCTCTGTAGGGAAGTGGGGGGTGGGGCTGAAAATTCCAAGTTTCTAACAATGGCTTGGTCTTTCTAGTGACCAGCTCCCATCCAGAAGCCATCCAGGAGCCCACTCAGAGTTACCTCATTTGAACAAAAGACACTCCTATCACCCAGGAGATTCCAAGGAATTTAGGAGCCATGTGTCAGGAACCAGGGTCAAAGACCAGATATTAAAACATAAGATACACTTAGCACTCTCTTACCACTTAGGAAATTACAAAGGTTTCAAGGGATCTGTGCTAGAAACTGGGGGCAGAGACCAAGAAATATATTTTCTATAATCTCAGTTATTTCTGTAAATGTGATTGGTAGGGGGCAAGTAAAGTATATACCTCTTACTCTTTAGAATTATTTAATTTTCCTATTTTCAACCACATATTGCTTGTATAATATCAAATTAATACAGATTTTTAGATGATCTAGACCCACATGTACAGGAATTCTAACATTTTATCATTGATATCTTCTCAGACATGGACAGATGGTTACGATAAAAACAATTCAATATATAACTTAGAGAAAAAAGGTAAAAAACAGCATTTTCCCCATATGTGAATACATGTTGTAGTATAGAAATAAATGGATAAATATACAAAATATTAATTTTGGGTAATGGGATGTTGGTAATTTTCATTTATGTATATTTTGTTGTGTGTCTGAATCTATGGAAACAAATTAGGAAAAAGATTTTCATTTTGTTTTAAATAATTGATTTATATTAGTTATGTTTTTAGAATACTCTTGTAAGTCGATCTAACCTGTTTTCATATAAAAAAAGTTCAGCTGCTGATCTATTTTATTATTTTTATTTTTTTATGTTATGTTAATCACCATGCATTACATCATTAGTTTTTGATGTAGGGTTCCATGATTCATTGTTTGCGTATAACACCCAGTGCTCCATTCAATATGTTCCCTTTTTAATACCTATCACCAGGCTAACCCATACCCCCACCCCCTGCCCCTCTAGAACCCTCAGTTTGTTTCTCAGAGTCCCTAGTCTCTCATGGTTTGTCTCCCCCTCTGATTTTCCCCCCTTCATTTTTCCCTTCCTACTATCTTATTCTTTTTTTTAACATATAATGTATTATTTGTTTCAGAGGTACAGGTCTGTGATTCAACAGTCTTACACAATTCACAGCACTCACCATAGCACATACCCTCCCCAATGTCTATCACCCAGCCACCCCATCCCTCCCACCCCCACCACTCCAGCAACCCTCAGTTTGTTTCCTGAGATTAAGAATTCCTCATATCAGTGAAATCATATGATACATGCTGATCTATTTTTAAACTCTAGTTATAGTTATATGAATATTAAATTTACATCAATTAACACTTAAGCTATTAATTGAAATCCACTTAAATTTACTTCAGTTATTTTTAGAAATTGAATACAGTTCATATAATTTTATCCTAAATTTAATGTGTTAAGGAAAATGCATTAACATCTTCTATTACTCCTTTGATATTAGGTTAATTATTTGTCAATTAGATTTATTCATGTCATAATCATTAAAAGTTAATGTATTTCAATATTCTAAAAGGATTTTGTTTCAAGTCAATGCTGAAACACACAATTGATTCTCTCTGTTTTTTTCATCTTCCAGTGAGTCAAATAGCCAACTAGAGTGGAATCACCCTTAACTGCTATCATTTATCAGTAGTTAACCCATCCAAATTTTCCAAAACTATTAGATTTCTGAATTAAAAGAGAACATCAGTGGCTAATCACTTATTGTTCAAGCAATCACCTAATATTTTAAGAGAGGAAGAATCATATAATATAGGAAACAAAATTAAAAAAATCATGTGTTATTGCCCCTGTGACATAATTTTCATAATGCTAACCCTTAGAATATTAAGTACACCATTAGCAATAGAGAATAAGTATAGCTCATATTAATTCCAATAAATAAGCATTATTGGACTTATGTATAGTTATTATATTTCTCTGTCAAAAATACCTATTCACAGACATAGTAAATGTTTTGTCATTTGAATATTTTACAGTAAAGGAAAATATCGGGACAGTGTTTTAAATCTTTCAAATTGTGAGGCTATCTCCCTGCTTTAAAATCATATGAGGGGCACCTGAGTGGCTCAGTCGTTAAGTGTCTGCCTTCGGCTCAGGTCATGATCCCAGGGTCCTGGGATCAAGCTCCGCGTCGGGCTCCCTGCTCAGTGGGAAGCCTACTTCTCCCTCTCCCACTCCCTCTGCTTGTGTTCCCTCTCTCACTGTGTCTCTCTCTGTCAAATAAAATCTTAAAAAAAAAAAAAATATATCATGAATCATTTAACTACAGAGATATGCAATTTTCAAGAACAAAGAGAAGACCAATGAAAGATTTTATCCTTTTTTTTTTTTTTTGTCTTTCAAGACACCATTTTAGCAACCTAAGATTCTTTTTTTTTTTTTTTTTTAAGATTTTATTTATTTATTTGATAGAGAGAGAGACAGCGAGAGAGGGAACACAAGCAGGGGGAGTGGGAGAGGGAGAAGCAGGCTTCCCGCGGAGCAGGGAGCCCGATGCAGGGCTCGATGAGGGGCTCCATCCCAGGACCCTGAGATCATGACCTGAGCTTCGAAGGCAGACGCTTAATGACTGAGCCACCCAGGCGCCCTGCAACCTAAGATTCTTTAAAAGCTGCTATACTCACCTCTGCAAAGAGGCAGAGGCTGGGATCCCACAGTCAAATTCTCAAAGCATGTTTGAGTAAATGCTTCAAAGGATGGGGCATTCTGGCCTTATTCTGACTACCCCACTGGATATTCACTCATAGTTCTCTTACATCATGCAAAGTATATGCAAGAATGACAACTCTCTAACCTCATTTGGTTACCAAGAAATAGATGACTCTGTTCTCTCATGGAATCATTAAATATGAGGTAAAGACAATTTTTGGATAAATATAATTTTACAAGCAAAATTTGAAAACATATTTTTTCTTCCCTTTACACAATAGATATAATTTCTCTTTGTGGAAGTCAGACACATGTTAGAAAGGTTATTAGGAAAGGAAAAAGGGTTTTATTACCGTGAATATGTTAAAAAAAAACCAAACTATTCATAATATGGTATCAGGAGGATCTTTCAACGCCATAGAGTTGACTAAGGATCATCTATAGCTGTTAGATATATAGCATATTTTCTTTATTGATAAAATAAAAAAATAATAAATTAATTCATATTATCTGTAAATATTTCAAATATATTTTGACTGTGCACATGGGCAAAAGGGGACAGACTGAGGCTACGAAGAGGTGTAGCTTTTGCTATCTGCCCTTAGAATGTGATGGTTAAGGACAGGCCATAGACAATCGAGTCCTATTATATGAATTCAGTTCTCATTTATTATCTGTGTGACCTTGGATAATTTATTTAACCTCCCTATCCCTAAATATCCTTACCTAAAGGGCTATTGGATGACTGTGAAGATTCAGTGAATTAATATATATAGTATACTTCACATAATAACTGGTAGTTAAAAGTGTATAGAATGCTTGCTATTCAATTAACCTGTTTAGAAGTCTGAAGAAATATATGAAATGATTAGCAATGAATAATGATAGAATCTACTAAGCATCAGTCAAGTGGTATGGATAGGCATTTATATGTGTTCCCAGGGGAATGAAATGGAGCTTCTCATACTATAGGCTTACTATGAATTGCAGAATGGGTGGAATTTCATATAATGCATTTGTTTTCTATTGCTGTGTAACAAATTACCACAATCTTTGTGACTTAAAATATACCCAGTCATTAGTTTCAAAATTCTGTAGGTTAGAAGTCTCTAACCTTAGTTCCCTGTCAGGATATCACAGACTAAAATCAATTGGCTAGGTTGAGTTCTTGTCTGGAGGCCCTGGAGAAAATTTCATTTCACAGTTTATTCATACTCTGGGGAAAATTCAGGTCCTTGTAGTTGTAGGATTGAGGACCTAGGTGTTATGGGAAAAAGCATGGCCCATGCCCTTGAGAATATTAGAAGAATACTATAGACATGCATGAAATAATTAGAAACAGTATAGAGTAAAAGCACATGAGAAGCTAAATATGGGCTAATAGGATATAATACTATATGAATGCTGAGAAGAAGGAGCTGAGTTGGTTAAGATTCACCAGTGAGGGTCCCCAGGGTCTTGGGACTTAAATTGGGATCGTAAAGATGAGTAAGAGATAGCTCAATGATCAAGAATAAGACAAAAATCCATGTAGAAAGTAGAAAATTAGTGGCACAAAACTAACACGTTACAGGGATGCCTGGGGGGCTCAGTTGGTTAAGCATCTGACTCGATTTCGGCTCAGGTCATGATCTCAGGGTCCTGAGATTGAGCCCCACATCGGACTCTGTGCTGGGTGTGGAGCCTGCTTAAGATTTTCTCTCTCTCTGCGCCTCACCCTGCCACCCATTCTCTCTCTCTTTCTCTCTCTCTAAAAATAGAAAAAAAAAAAAAAATGGGGCACCTGGGTGGCTCAGTCAGTTAAGCGTCTGCCTCTGACTCAGGTCATAATCACAGGGTCCCAGTATCAAGCCTCGTATCAGGCTCCCTGCTCATCTGGGGTCTGCTTCTCCCTCTCCCTCTGTTCTTTCTCTCAAGTAAATAAATAAAATCTTAAGAAAAAACAAACAAAACAAAACAAAAAACCTACTAACACATTACAGAGGATAATATAGTCTGCCTTAATATTAGATATTTAAGTAAGCATTTTTCATGACTGCCGGATCCAAAAAACAGTGATAGGGCAGTGCCAACCTCAGTATTAAAATATAATTCACCTGGATGTTTTTGACAACATTAATTTGGTATGTAGTACATATTAATTCTGTTTCTAGAATACCATGAGAAGTCCTTTCAACAGTTGAATTAAAGAAAGACAAAATTCCAAGAACTATAAAATGAATGTAATAGCTATAATCATTCTTATAATTTTATTTTTAGTATTCTTGTGAGCTTTCACCCAGACTGCTAGTTTATGTCCTGTAAAATCATATCTTCATGAAAGAATTTATTTTCAGGAAAACAGTTGTGGAAATACAGGTGACATTGTTCTCTTTGTAAAAATGTAGTGAAATAAAATTTATTCTGGGAATATTTGGAGATTGTTTATAAGTGTTTATTTGTTTTGGGAAAAAATTCAACAACAAAAAAGTATATATAAGAGTAAAAATTCAAGCAGGCTTTAAATTTCGCATAGCATAAGAGACTCTTAATCTCAGGAAACAAACTGAGGGTTGCTGGAGTGGAGGGAGGTGGGAGGGGTGGGGTGGCTGGGTGATGGACATTGGGGAGGGTATGTGCTATGGTGAGCGCTATGAATTGTGTAAGACTGATGAGTCACAGATCTGTACCCCTGAAACAAATAACACATTATGTTCATAAAATAAAAAAAAAAATTTCGCATAGCAGCATTTCATGGTTAAAAAAATGGTATGTAAACATTATAAAGTCTTTCAGTGGAAAATGATCTAAAAAATCTAATAACTGTACAACTGAGTTGTTAAAATTTTAGAAACAAAATTAAAAGTACATGAATTTCAGGGAAAATATACTTTAAAAATTTTTTTTTAATTATTGGATGTCAAAATTCTACATACCAAAATATCACTAAAGAAGTCATAACAGTCATTGAATACTTTTATTTATAGATAAGGCTAAAAACTGTGAAGATTAGGAATATAGAAAAGTATAAATGTTAAAAATCTTGATAATGTAGATATTTGAATAATTGGGAGGGAGAAGGAAGAAATATGAGGGAAATGTAACGATGCTGGTTTCCTCATTACATATAATTGAAGTCTGAAGATATTTCTATGTTAAAAATCTAGCATTAGTACTTTATACACATAAAGATTTAGAAGTAGCCAGTAGTATAAATATAATGTTCTATCTATCTACCTATCTATCTATCCATCCATCCATCTATTCAACTATCTCTCATCTATCTGTACAAAAATCTGAACAATGATAGGAAACTTTATTTTATCTATTTTAAACCATGAACAATCAAATAGATAAAAAAAGTTGAAGGTATGGATTGACTATAAGTAAATTAAATGATAATATATAATCATAATGTAGAGAATGTATCTTCTATTTTAATTTCATGAAATATTTACAAGAATGCATGGAAAGAAAAAATAAATTAAAAATAAGCATTTTATAGACCATATTACTTGTTGACACTGAAATAAAATAAGAAATTAGCAACAATTACTAAAGGGTGACTTTTTATTAAATTATTTTAATAAAAAACACACAAATCTGATTCTTTAAGTTATCAGTAGCATAAAAAGGTATAAAGATATAGTAAATCTAAGGAAAAAATAAAATTATAGCTACAGATGGCATACAATGCAATAGAATAATAGACACACTTTTCAACAAGTAAACTTGAAAGTTTTGATGAAATTCATGATTTTTCTTAATAAATAGAAACAAATTCCACAGAGAGTAGTGGAAATTAAATTTTTACTCTCCTAAATGTACACCAATCTCACATGATTTTGTGTGTGAATACTACCAGGTTTAAAAAAAATAATAATTCCTACAGTATTTAAATTATTCCAGAACATAAAAAAAAACCCAAAAGACTTCCAGTTAATCCATACCACAATCACATGAAGAAAGGACTTATAATATATGTGCAATTTCTATGTATATGCAACAATTCTTAATAGTTTCAAAATCTCACAATGAACATTAGCTTCTCCTTTTCTAACTTGAATTTAATCATCTACAGAATTCTATTGGAGTTCCCTGCAAAATATCTTTTGCTCACTCTTTCCTCTTTGGTTTCCACTTTCTAAATCCAAGCCATACCACTCTGGCCTTACATGATGACGACAGTAATTTTAATAAACGGTCTCTGTGCTTCCAATCTCTCATACCTCCAATCTTTCCTACACATTCCTTTCTTGAGATAATTTCTTTACCCCTTTCTTACCCTTGTTCAAAAATTTTCTTGTCTCTTCTCCAGTTGGCACTTATAGTGTTCCGCCGTTTGTTACAACTTGTCCCTACAGCTTTATTTCTCAGGTCCCATGCAGACAACTCTAAACAAATTGTTCTTTTTACCATTCTCTAAAATATTCTGAGCTCTATGGATTTGTTTAATTTTGTGGTAATACTTAAAGTACTTTATTTCTCCTATTCTGGCTTTTCAAACCCTTCTATAGTTAAGATTTAACTTAAAATCCTATAATCTATGAGAAAGTTCCCCTACCCCCTCAGTTGTATTGTTTATCTCTTCCATTTACACACAGACTTCTTTCTATATTAAGTATGTTTTTATTCCTCTTATATCAAAGTTGTTTTAACATGAAGCTCCTCCCTTACACTGGGAAGTCCTGAGGAGAAGTGATCATGTCTTAATTATTTCCACAGACTTCACAGCAAAATGATTGCACAGAAAAGTGATTAAGGAATGAAAGTATCTATGCTTACCATAAATCAGTCTATAATATTTATCCTTAAAGCTGATAGTTTTAGCATTAGTAGAACTAATGCTAGTAAAAGATGGGTTATTAAGAGGAAGGTAGAATGTAAGATGCCTTAGGGTTTTCTCTTAACATCCATGTTTATCTTGTTAACCCTAAATGTTTTCAAGTGTGTTTGAGGAATGTGATATTGTAATTTTTTAATTAGACAGTTTTACTTAAAGTTCACTTACCGTTTTCTGCATAGTCAGTGTTAGCCGATTATTTCATTTTATTATATGGTGTTTTCTACATAATACTAGGATACATTCATGTATATTTATTTTATTGAGTTCACTATCAGTTTGTATAGCCATTATGAACCATATGACTCATTTATTCAGCAAATATTTACAGGGCAACTACTAAATGGCAGAGACACTGTGTTCTATTATCCAGAACACTTGAAAAGGCGTATTTGGTGCTGGGTGGAAAAATAAGGTTAGTTTAGCTACTTATCCAAGTAGGATGATATTTAGATGCTGAAAAACCAAAAGCCACAGTAATTTAAGCAAGTTATTCATTTCTCTTTATGTGAATGAAGTCCAGAAGTAGTTGGTTCAAGGCTGGCATGGCACTCTATGGTTTAAGGTTATCTTGTTGCTGTACCTTCTTTTTTTTTTTTTTAAGATTTTATTTATTTATTTGAGAGAGACAGAGAGAGAGGGAGAGCAGAAGCTAGGGGGAGGGACAGAGGGAGAAGGAAAAGCGAGCTCCCTGCTGAGCAAGGAGCCCGATGCGGGGCTCGATCCCAGGACCCCACGATCACGACCTGAGCCTAAAGCAGACGCTTAACCAACTGAGCCACCCAGGTGCCCCGTTGCTGTACCTACTTTAGCACTTATATGTCAGACTAAGTCCAATCTGGAGAGAGAAATCACATAGGAATCAAAACAGGGAAAGATGTATATAGTAAATTATTAATTATAACAGGATTGGAATTTAAAAATGTGGGCTAGTAAGAAATTAAGATGGCTCTAAAGAATATTGAATAGCAGATGTGAAATATGTTTAATATAATAGCAGATATGATATGATATATAATATGGTATGATATGTTATAGCCACTGCTGTAGGGCTGAAATAAGGCATTAAAAGAAGAATTCCCCTCATCTACCTGCCCCCAATGAGGGATATAATCTGGATTTTGTTGGAGAGAGCAAGAACATAGCTCAGAATGGAGAGGAAGTTGCTGTGAGGCAACACTGGCAGAACATGTTGAAAATATGTTTTCTGTAACTTGCCAGAAATCGACACTCTAGGATTCTGGGGAGGTGTCTCATCAAAGGCTCTTAGCTACAAAACTGTCTGAAGGAGGTTCCCAGGGAATTGTATGGCCACTGGGTGGTGCAAGATGCTGGATACTATATCTGGAGAAGCTGCAAACACTGCAAGGAGACTGAGCCTGGAGTTGTTGCTCATATTGGAGGAACTCAGTGCTAAGCAAACCATGCTCTGCAGGAACCTGCATGGGAGACCTCAAAAGGATTCTGGAACAAGATCAAACTCTTTCTTTCTGCAGTGTACTAACTTTCTTTCTCCAGCACTGTACTAACTAAGCTTAAGAAAAAAGGAAAAATATTTAAAAGGAACTGATCCAATTTTACAGAGCAGGCAAAAAGGGTGAATTTGGAGCTAAGAGGCATTAAATGGGAAACCAGCACACCCTGTGATCCAAAGTTGCAACTAGAGGAGGTATCACAATTCCAGATTTCAAGATATACTACAAAGTTGTAGTAATCAAAACAATATGGTACTGGTACAAAAATAGACTCATAGATCAATAGAACAGGACAGAGAGCCCAGAAATGAACCCACATTTATGTGATCAATTAATCTATGACAAAGGAGGCAAGAATATACAATGGGGAAAATGCAGTCTCTTTAATAAGTGGTGCTGGGAAAATTGGGTGATACATGCAAAAGATTTAAACTGGACCATTTTCTAACACCATTCTCAAAAATAAACTCAAAATGGGTTAAAGGCTTAAATGTGAGACCTGAAACCACAAAAATCCTAGAAGAGAACACAGGCAATTATTTCTTTAACATTGGCCATAGCAACATTTTTCTAGATATGACTTCTGAAGCAAAGGAAACAAAAGCAAAACTAAACAATTGGCACTGCATCAAAATATAAAGCTTTTGCACAGTGAAGGAAACTATCAACAAAATGGAAAGGCAATTTACTGAATGGGTGAATATATTTGCAATGATATATCTGATAAAGGATTAATATCCAAAATATGTAACAAACATGTACAGCTCAACACCAAAAAAAAAAAAAAAAGACAGTCTGATTAAAAAATGTGCAGAGCATCTGAATAGACATTTTTCCAAAGAAGACTGATACAGTTGATAAATAAACACATGAAAAAAATGCTCAACATCATTAATCATTATGGAAATGCAAATCAAAACCACACTGAAATATTACATTCTTCAGAATGGCTAAAATAAAAAAGACAAGAAATAACAAGTTCTGGTAAGGATGTGGAGAAAAAGGAACCCATGCGCACTGTTGATGGAAATGCAAATTGGGTCAGTCAATGTGGAAAACAATATAGACGTTCCTCAAAAAATTAAAAATAGAAATACCAGATGATGCAGTAATTCCATTACTGGGTATTTACCCAAAGAAAATGAAAACACTAATACAAAAATATGTATGCACCTCTACCATTATTTGTAATAGCTAAGATATGGAAGCAACCCAATTGAACATTTATAAACGAATATATAAGGAAGATGTATATATACATGATGGAATATCATGTAGCCATTAAAAAGGATGAGATCATGGCATTTATGACAATATGGATGGACCTAGAAAATCATTATGTTTAGTGGCTAACTGACATAAATCAGACTGAGAAAAACAAATACCATAAGGTTTTACCCATATGGGTTATCAAAAAAATAAAAAATCCAAATGAAAAGCAGAATTGGACCTATAAATAAAGAGAACAAACTGATGGTTACCAGAGTGGGGGGGAGAGTGAGAGAATGGGCAAAATGGGTGAAGGACAATGGTAGATAGGGGCTTGCAGTTATGGAATGAATAAATCGTGAAAATAAAAGGTACAGCATAAGCAATATAGTCAAAAATATTTTAATAGCATTGTATGGTGACAGATGGTAGCTATACTTGTAATGAGCATAGCATAATGTATAAAACTGTCCAATCACTATGTTGTACACCTGAAACTAATGTAACATTGTGTGTCAACTATATTCAAGTAAGCTATGAAGCTATGAAGAAGAATAAAAATGCACTTAAAACTAGAAAGCCCAATGGGGAAGGGGGTTTCTATTTATTTAAGGAGATAAATATATGTGATATATGTGCATAAATATAGGAAAGGAGTAAGCCATTCTTCCAGAAACATGGAAGAATATTTGCAAATGCTGTGAGGTGGGGGGCATCTTGCTATATTTAAGAATATAGAAAAGTAAAAGAAAATCAATGTTGGTGGAGAAATTAGTGGCAACATAGTAGAAGATGAGGTTTGGGAGACAACCAAGACCAGATCATAGAGCCTTGTCAGCCATGGGAAGAAGGAATCTTTCTGATACACACAAAAAACATACAGTAACAGGAATGATTCTCATTTTTCCAGATCTTTGCTCATTATTTAAAATCCATCCTCTCTTAAGTGTCTGCCTTTCATATTCATGAACTCTGGTAAATATTTCAGAGAATAGGACTAGATTTACAAGGCGAGGTGGGTTGACCATCAAATAGGGAAAGAACTATATCCTGAATCTCCAAGCTGCTGTCTGAAAGTATCTGACCCAACAAGTGGCACTCTTAGATATTTGACTGATAAGCTATACTAAATTTGGATATTTAGGCAGAAGGATGATATTTCACTTATAACTTTTATTTTTATTTTTATTTTTTTATTTTTTTTTCACTTTTTTTTTTCACTTGTAACTTTTAATCTGAAGAAACCATTAAACATAGTGTTCCTCTTTCTCCACAGTCCTTGCATAAAGTTTTGTTTTTTTTGGGTTTTTTTTACATCTTTAAGGTTTTGAGATATACATTTTGTTGCATTTTAACCAGATAAAGATAGTGAAGTGACATATATTTAGTCTTACAGTTTATGAAATATAGAAATTTGATGAAGAACTACAAGGATAGATAATCTATGAGATAACATCAGACCAAGAAAGTAACAACCCATTATGAATGGAGATGCTGTAATTTAACCTTTCTGAACCTTGTAAAGTTGTGCCTCCAATAAGAAAGAATTACACCAAACAGAAAGAAGTTCATACTATTTCTGTTTCATTTTCTGTTATTGTAATTTTGCTATATACACCTAAAAATATTTTTTACCTGAAATAATACTATTTTTCCTTCTGGTAGAATCAAATTAAAGTGTTGTTTTCTAATTCTCAGAATGCCATATTATCAACATTTAGGAGTCTAAAAATCCACAGGAGTAAATTTATGAGCCTAAAAACCTACAGAAGGAAAAACTAAGCCACAGGAAAAAAAATGCCACCCAACCTACTTCTGTTATCCCCACAGCTGTATTTGAAAAGAAATAACTATTCTCACAAACCACCAAAATGTGGGACTAGAATGCACTGCTTTGAATTATACTTTATGATGATAATGCCTTGTGGTCTTGTTTATTATTGTGTTTAGAGAGCCCATAATATAAACTTTTTTTAGTGGTTTTCTGCTTTACCTGGCAGCTCCAAGCCACTTTCAGAGATACTACTACAGGGGATAATCAAGGTAACTTTTGATACTTCAATTCTTTACTTCCGGGATATATTTTTCTCCATTTTAGACTACGAACCATCACTTTTTAGCACTAAAGCATGCTTGTGTGGTGAAAATATTTTTCACAGTTTTGATCTATTCTTAGGTACCAGGATCTACCTCTTTATTTGGTAGCTGAGTCCTTTGGGAATCCTCAGAAAAAAATATTACAAAGCCTAGGCACATGACAATGAATATATTTTCCTCATTTATCTCATCCAGTTCTCTATAATCTCTTATATCCAAGATATATTTAAGATACCTTCTTCACCACTGTATCCCATTATCAAAAGTAGTTCCTGATACATAGTGGCAGTTTAGGAATATATTTTAGTTGCATTATTTTTTTTCATTATATTGTGTTCCAGTGGGAGTTTTTATTATTCTCAGGTAATTAAGAAACATAAAGTAAGCCTTCCTTCCCCCTAATACAACATCATGATTTTCTTGCAATTTCAATAACTTCTCATAAACACTGACCATATCTTATTACCAGAAGGGAAGGGAAATGAGTCAAGGGGATAGTGAAGAGAATATTACTTGTAGAGGAACAAAGAATCATCTGCAACTTTGATCCTGTTGATGGGAAACAAGAAAAGAGCTGTGACAACTAATGCAGTTAGCTTTTGGCTGTAAGTGCTAAGATCAGGCTTCATCAGATAAGCAGTTGACTGCATCCTAAGGTAACACTTTTCTCTATTGGCTTCCACCATCACAATATATATCTTTGCATTCTTAGAGATTCCACTTTCTTTTTGTATGTGCATGGCTCCTCCTTTTCTATGAATCTCATAATATTTGGTTTCCCGAAGACACTTGTCTGAAGTTATTTCTTCTTCCCTCTCACTCTCCCTTTGTGTGACATACGCTATGATCCTATTTGAGGATTGCTTTTAAACCTCTATTTCTATGGGTAATTTTCTTCTATCCTTTTGGTCCATTTTTTCACCAGCTTCTATTTCTAAATGGATATTATAGAGATTTTAAGGGCAATGTAGTAAAATTCAACTTATCTTCTCTATAATATTTTTCTCTTACTGATATCTCATAACTTCAGAATGGTAAGTTATTCTATAGTAGGGAGTGCAATGAATTAAAAGGGTGTCTTTTTGGTTAAAACAGTGATGTCCTCTCCAGCTCTCGTTTCCTCTACTGTACTATTCCTCCCCGCTGACCATACTGTCAGAGTCCCCTCGTGCTTGAAATATCATCTAACATGATAAAATATTGCTTGTTGAATCTTGTGTTGCATATCTAGGGAGTAGGCAAAAAAACCACTAAATGCAGAAGGATTTCTACCTTCTGCACTAGAATTTCTATCCTCCTACTACACCCCACCCCAAAAAACCCAAAACCAGGTTAAAATGAACAGAAAATTAAGCACATTTTATTTTTTAAATGGAGTCTTTTTTTTTTAAATGGAGATTTTTTTATTTTTTAAATGGAGACCTAGAGGTCATGAGTAATTAAAGACATCATTTAAATCACAAATTTGAGGCACTGACCAGTACTTAATATACAAAGGACTGATTTAACTAATCAAACAGCACTATTTAATTTACAGTAAAAAATTCCTCATTCTATTAAATGTTTCTGTTTAAGAGTTAACTGTGAACACATTTTGCTTTGATATCAGCATCTGGAACAATTCTTAAGTGATTGAAAATTGATCATTGAAGTCCAACACATTGCTTATTAGCTATTCAATAGTTTCCTTTACTAATGGCTCAGTAGTCTCTAGGAATTGAAGAAAATGTTAGACTACTTAACATTTAATGTTCTGAGATACTATCAGTTTTTCTCCACTGAAAATAAATGGTAAGCATCAAATGCATCCACATAATAATCACTCTGTGTGTATGATATAAGTAAACTATTTTTAGTATACTATTAGAAACATATAATAAACAAATACAGAAGGTAAGTTAGATAACAAAAATTAGATAGATGCATGTATCATCCATTGTATTTGCTAGATTTACTTGGGTACCTGTTTATCCCAAGATGCTTTTATTAGCCAACAGCAACAATTCAAAAATCCAGTAGTATTGTCTGTAGAAATTGCCCATGAATCACAGCATAGTTGCATCTTGTTTACCAGGGTGTCAAGCAGAGTCAAAGCTGTGGTTTTAATTCAAGTGGGGTTAAGAAGCGTTCTTTTTCCCAAGCATGTATTTAAATGAGTTGTATAAGGACTTGGATTTTCTTGATTTACAAAAGGATGCAGTGAACCTTGTAAGGGCCCTTTGCCTAGCTTCTGTGTTTTTTGCTTGCAACATATTTCACTTAGGGAGCATTACCCTGTGACTACTGGGGCCATTTTGCCCACATAATTAGAAGTTCCTTGGAATTTACATCATCTTGAGGCAGCTCTTAGCCAATGACTAACTGCTGCAGGAGTATAAAAACCTTCATCCCTTGTTTGTAACCAGGACAAACAGTGAGGCACAATTTATACCCTAGAGCTCCCCGGTGGAATCAGCTTTAACTGAAATCACAGCTTTGCTTGGCTTCCTCCCCTTTCTTCTCTTGGTTCTCTTACACTCTTAAAATTTTCTGTTTGGAATGCATACTAATAAACCCATTGCATACTAACCTTCTTCTCATGACTTGCTTCTGACATGTATCCATTTATGTATTTATTTTATGGCAGAGACAACCAGGGATGCAGGAAAAGGGAGAGGAGCATAGTATGGCATGGTAATTCTCCCTGTTTACTCTCTTTCACTGATTTGGAATGCCAAAAAACTTCTAGAAGAAAGAGCTATTTTATGAGCCACTTTTTGAGATTCTGAAGTGTCCATGATGATTTAAGACTAAGATGATAAGTTATGGGAGCAAAGTTAGGGAGAGGGGCATTCTCCAAATTCTTGTGGCAGGCTCAGTATGTTTGAATACCTCAAGGACTGTTGGCTTTAAAGCAAGAGGAGAGAATAATTTCATTGGCACTTGCAATGGAAGATTTTAGCAGTAAAGACAATGGTTGGGTACCATTAAGAGCAGTTCACAAAGAATATCTTCAGACTTGTAACTGAGCAAATGAGACACCATCTATGAACAGTCAGAGCTTATGGAGAACCACAGAGAGTAAAACTGTTATACCATTGTGAAGGCATCCTTTTGTATTCTACTAAGAGTTTGGTTGATCTACTTCTATAGTGTCTTAGAAAGATCTCATTAAGTATAACCTTACTTATTAAATAAGGATATCTTCTAAGAAACTTCTATTACATAATGTTAATTCTCATTAAGAACAAAAATAAAGAGATGCTAATTTTTTGTGGAATAAAAAGGATTTTCCTATCACCCTAATTATAGAACTATGTGAAACTAAATTATTTTTTAAATTCCTCCAGTAAATCTGGTAGGAATATTAAGCGTAAGTTAGCCTTTCCAATGTAACTCTCTTAGGCCCTTTTTGGAGCAGAAAAGAATAAAGAATTTCAACTCTCTGATGACAGCCATGTACAAAAGGGCTCTGGCTTTAGATCTAAGAATAGGAAGAAGTCATAAGGTCTCAAGACACTTGCCTGAAGGTTAATTAATCAGTATTAGTATTCATTTCACAACTGTATTTTTACTTGCTACCAATTGGCTGAGCAGATGGTGAAGGCTAGAAATTTGGCACATCTTAAAAAATAATCAGATCTCATCAAGTCAATTAGTTTTGGAAACTACATTAGAAATTCTTTGCTGACTTAAGGAGAAACAGTTTCCTAATAATGTTTGTTCTGGGAACAAGATTTGTGCTGAAAACAATTCTTCTCTACTTAATCACCTCCCCATCCCCCCCACTACACACACACATACACACACACACACACTCACACACACTTGTTGATGGAAACAAACAGAAGGAGGCTCCCCCCCCCCCGCAAAAAAAATAATAAAGAACATTTTACAAGCTAACTTAGTCTCTGGCTAGGAGAAGGCACCAGAATTTGATTCCTTCCACTTTGGCTTGTACCAATGGCCTAAAACAATTTCTTCTACCTTTAAAGGAACATAAACACATACACAATAAAGAAAAAAGGGGAGAGAGAGAGAGAGAGAGAGAGAGAGAGAGAGAGAGAGAAAGAGAGAAATCCCAAAGCAGCAGAGAAGAATAAGAAAGAAACATAAGGCATATTATATAAGGGAGTCAAACAGTCAGTCTCCTGCCAGCAAACCTGAGATGATTAATTGCCAGCTCCACAGAAGGTGTAAAATTTTAAAACAAGAGAAAAGAAGAAATGACCTGAGGAAACATTTAAAACATTAAACAGTTTAGCTTTCTCCAGAACTATTTGATAACCAAGTAAGAAAAGAGTATGAGAGAATTGAATTCTATAATGCTCCTTTGGTAGCAGATCACAGATACTGATTATTTAAATGATCTCTTAGATGCCTATGAACTGATTGATGTACAAAGGTGCAAAAATACCAAAGGAGGTGATGGTAGATATAATTGATATGGAGGTGATGGTGGCAACTATGGTGGTGGTCTTGGTTATAGTAATAGAGGAGGCTATGGTGGTAGTGGACCAGGATATGAAAACCAAGGAGGCGGATATGAAGGTGGTGGTGGAGGATATGATGGTAACAATGAAGGAGGAAATTCTGGAGGTGGTAACTATGGTGGTGGTGGGAACTATAATGATTTTGGAAATTATAGTGGACAACAGCAATCAAATTATGGACCCATGAACGGGGGCAGTTTTGGTGGAAGAAGCTCGGGTAGTCCCTATGGTGGTGGTTATGGATCTTGTGGTAGAAGTAGTGGATGTGGTAACAGAAGTTTCTAAAAAAAAATTCAGAAGAAAAGAGCTACCGTTCTTAGCAGGAGAGAGAGCGAGGAGTTGTCAGGAAAGCTGCAGGTTACTTTGAGACAGTTGTCCCAAATGCATTAGAGGACCTGTAAAAATATGCCACAGAAGGAACGATGATCCATAGTCAGAAAAGTTACTGCAGCTTAAACAGGAAACCCTTCTTGTTCAGGACTGTCATAGCCACAGTTTGCAAAAAGTGCAGCTATTGATTAATGCAATGTAGTGTCAATTAGATGTACATTCCTGAGGTCTTTTATCTGTTGTAGCTTTGTCTTTTTTTTTCTTTTCATTACATCAGGTATATTGCCCTGTAAGTTGTGGTAGTGGTACCAGGAATAAAAAATTAAGGAATTTTTAGCTTTTCAAAAAAAATACCAAAGAGCATTCAGATAATACCAAAAATGTAAAGATATATAAAATAATATGGAGACCTATGATATATCTTGGCCTCAATTTATTATTGTTGTTTGTTTTAGAGAGTAGTTATTTATATATTCACATATACACACATATACACAATATGTTAGGCAGTGTTATTGGAGTTGTGGGGAAAAAAACTGAACAAAAACAGACTAAAATCTCAACTTTTATAGGGTTTACTTTCTATTAAGATAACAGATATTAAACACTAAATTCAACATATAGTATATTATAATGTGATGACTGCCTTGGAGAAAAATAAAGCAGTGATGATGAATAAGGAGTGTTTGGAAGGGTAGTCTTAACTGTATATAGGTTGGTCAAAGGAGCCCTTATAGAAAAGATGACCTTTGGGCAAGATCTGAAGGACATAAAGGTGAGAACTATCTGGGGGAGAGGAAAGAGTAGTTGGGAGAACTAAGGCAGCTTGTGCCTGCCATTGCTTGAGTTTTAAGAGAGAGATACTACTATAATGTGAGCAAGGGGAGAGTAGGAGGAGATGAAGGGAAAGAAATAAAGGAGACCAGATGATGCAATATTATGTAGATAATAGGAAGTGAGATGGAGGACCTTGGAGAATTTTGAGCAAATAAATGACATGCTGTGAGTTATATTTTAATGAGAGTATCTCAGTCCTCTTCCTATGAGAATAGATTAATAGGGGCAAAAGCTGAAGCATGAAGGCTGTTGGAAAAGTCTAGGCTCGATACATAAATTGTGGCATCATAAGAAACATATGCATTGATAACACCTGACAATATTTGATTATTAGGTGGGCATCCAGGTAATATATTTTTTTAAATCATCATGAACAATGAGACACACATTCTGATAACTCTTAGAATCTTAAAAATAAGTGAAAATCTCTAAGTCTGTGTTGGAAGTGTGGAGAATATGGATCTGTTGCATGGATTGCAATTATATATTTTTTGTTACTTTAAAACAAAAACTTGAAAATGTTCAATAAGTAATCCCATCTTAGGCATAACCATCACCTGGGACCTTGTTAGGAATGTAGATTCTGGTACACTGTTCAAGACCTACTGATTTGTATGCATATTAAAGTTTGAGCAGCACTGATCTATTTTATACAATTAAATTTATAGATGAAAAAACAAAGACCACAGATGGCAAGAGAGCACAGATGGCAAGAGAACACAGACTCCCTGGATCCTTTACATTCATTTGTGTCTTTGGTTGTTTCAAAGATGTTTTCTTCCTAACAACATAATAACCACTCTGAGGCAAGTTTCTCATTACTGTAAAATCAATGGAGATACGGATTTTTGCTTTGCTCATCACTGTGTCCACAGCACCTAGAATGGTGCCTCGACTTGAGTAGGTGTTTACAAACTTTGAATGAATTAATTATACACTGATTGTTATGCATAGTCCTCAAGCTTACTGAAAACTCAAACCACCACACACAAGAATGGACAGGAAAATATAAGACCAAAGGATATCTATCCTGCTTGCTCCAGAAACAGACACACACTTTCTCAAGTCCCTTTTATGGGACATTTGCTAACAATTGGCCAAAGCAACTTAGATGGCCAAACTCAAAAATAAGATACAAGAACATAGATTTCATCTCCTGATTGCAGTAACTGAAGTGTAAGTAAATAAATAATGTAGATAGAATATGAGATAAGAAATTAGTTATTAGTTCGATTTGATTTATGGCTTTTATGTGCTAAACTTGTACTTGCCTCATACAAAGCTGATTCACACCCATCTCAACCTATAAGGCGCCCCACAAGCATTTCATGCTCTGCTCAAATAGCCTCTTCATGTAAACTTCCCTGATCTCTCTAGCAACAATTTTTCTCTGTTCTGTATGTGTACATGTTACTTTCTCCAAATCTATAATTTAGCACTCCTTCTTGTACATTATTCTACTTACTTTGGGCTTCTTTTTGCCTATCATTCCAACCAACCAATACTGAAAAAACTGTTAAGTTGCCAAAATATAAGAAAATTCTAACTCAAAGAGCTTCTAGGAGAAGGGGATTCTCTGTATTGTTAAAGGAAGGGGAGGGGGTATATGCTTATAGTTTCTATCCTTCCTCTTCAATTTTAGAAGTCCTTATGGAAATTCTGTTTTCACATATTTACTTTGGAAACAGCCTCTTGAATCAAGGGTTATTACAAACCCATGATGCTCACTTAGAGTCTGTATAGTTTCTAATTTTGTCACCTTGATTTCCCAGGATGCTACTGTTTGACAGAGTTTGCATTTACCTTCTCCTCCTCTATCAGTTTCCTGGTTTCCCAAGCATACTTAGTATTGGGATGAACTAAAAGTCATTTTCTTGTAATTAAATACACTTGAAATAAAGTTCACCAAGCATAAAAACTCCTCTAATCTTCTGTCAACAAAGCCCAATAATGAAATCTGTAAGAAGAAATTCTTAAGTTTAAACTCCAGAGTTCAAATAAGTGGGCTTTAAAATAATTTTTAAAATCACTAAAGTGGGGGGGGGGGTAATTTACCTACTATTAAGACATAGGAATATTATTTATGAAAGTGAAATTGTATAAAATTTCTGACTGATGGATACAAGCCATCATTAATGGCAATAGATAAGCATTGAGCACTTATCCCAAGGCTTGGTGCTGAGGTATAGAATAGAAAGCTGAATATGAGCAGGCATTCAATTAGCCACTTATGCTACTTATGCTCTACATGGTGACGAGAAGTGGAAGCCAGCTTTCTGTTATCACAAAGGTGACTGTAAACATTTATTTGTGTATCTATAACATCCCTCCACTTGTAAAAGTCACTTAAGCCTCTTCTATGACCAGGTATCTTTCTTTTTCGCTGAGGAGAAGCCAAAAGGGATTGATAACAATCTAACTTCATAAAGTAGCTCCTTCTTGAATGATTGGTGTTATTAAGGGTATTCATGAATTAGACCCAAATGGGACAGACCATCGAATCATACCATTTGGATAGAACTAAAACAAATTAATCTGTTTCTGAAATCCACCCTTGCTACTGGTGTGTATCCTGAGATTTAGTTTAGGATTTGAATTTTTTTCTTTTTTAACTAAAGAGATTACCATTTTTTTTCTTTTCTTTTTTTTTTTTTTAAAGGTTTATTTATTTTTTGAGAGAGAGTTAGAGCACCCGATGCAGGCTGCACTAGGGGCTCCACTGAGTTCAATCTTAAGACCCAGAGATCATGACCTGAGCTGAAACTAACAGTAACCCCTTAAGGGACTCAGCCACTCAGGCACCCCACCATTGTTTTTCAAAGAGACACCCTTTATGTTGATACTCATAAGAACATAGACATAAGTGGATGGATACCATGGTAGTGGGTTATCCCCAAATTAAAGATGAGCAGAGGACAATGGTTTATGTGACATGCCTAAGGTCATGATGGCAGACTTGGGAAGAAAGCTCAGCTTTTCTGACTTTATGTTTAATGTGCTTTCCAATAAAAACAACTCTAGTTACCTTTATCAATGCACAATACTTGAAAATCTAGTTATGCATTAAAGGCCTCAGGTAGATGGGTAAGTGCTTTTTTCTCATATATTGAAATTAACCCATCTCTCTGAATTTTATGGCAAAATATTAGTATGAAACACTGATAATGTGTATATAATGCATGTATTTTATTTGCTTTGTGGTTAACTTTGTCCCAATATCTTCAGTGAAGATTTGTTTCCACTCCTCAGGCATTTTCACAAATGAATTAGTTGATCCATGGACTGGAAGAAAATAATTTGATGTAGAATAACCAAAACTTATGTCAGACCAAAAAAAGAAAAGAATGCTTATTGTTTAATTATGATGATAAGTTTTAAGATAATGATTTTCTAAGATTAAGGGTAAGGGATGTGGAAATTTTTCAACCTAGGGCTGCTTATTAGCTGTGTATCTTTGGCTAAGTTATTAAACCTACTTTATATATTAATGTACTGCTCTACAAAATGAGGACAAAAATAATACCTACCTCATAAGCTTGTAGTGGATTGAATGCACTAATATGTGTAAAGCACTTAGAACCATGTCAGGTACATAAATATGCACTCAATAACATACTTTTATTATGGTCTTAGTTAAAAAGCCTAGGGGAATTAAATATAGTGATTTTATTTAACTGAGACTGAGCTGTTCTTTTTCCATATACTTTTTACTAGCTGTCATAAATCTTTTCATCAATGTTTTTTTTTTTACTCTTGGAATTTATAAAAATAAAAAAAAGTCTGCAAAAATTATATAGTTCTTTATTTTTATGAAATTTTGCTGTGAATAAAAATTTTCCAGACAGATAACTACTATTTAATATAAATGTAAAAGCTTCAAAAATATAATAAACCCAAAACTAGAGCAAGTGGTGTGAGTTGTGATAACATTATTATTCAATGTGGGACCAAATGTGTTTAAAGATAAAGAGCAGTTGCAGAGCTGTGGAAGTGGTTGATGGATTAATTAGATGTTTATGATAAGTGTTAATACATAGGTCAAGGAAATAGAGGGATTAATATAAGTGTTTACTAATGGTTCATAATACCCAATCCTTGATTTATCTTTGGTAGTCCTTTCCAAAGGACTTTCTCATTTCTTTCCCTTTCCTTTATATGTAGGCATCTCAGCCTCCCTTCCTTTGAGTTTCTCTTCCACTTTTATTCCCCATTTTGAATTTCATTCTTTTATATTTTTAGCTCCTTCTACATTCTTTTTTTATCCATTAATACACTGAAGAATAACAAAAAGTGGACATGATTATTTTTAAACAAGTTCATTTCTTGTTCATAATTCTGTAATTTGGATACTATTGTGTATATGTCCCATTACAAATGAGTCCCTATATTTCTGTGTGACTTTTCATCATTTCAAAGGGCCTACCAGTCTATGTCATATATAACTTCCCCAAAAAGGTAAAGTCTAAATTCCCATTTAGGATAAAGGTAATCTTGATTTTACTAGTTTTCTCAGCTTTCTTAATAACTATTCTTACACTCACTTCTAGATTAAAGAACTGCTGTGATGTTCATTTGGCATTTGCTCTTCCCTGGAGAGCCTAGGAGGTAACACTTATAAAGTAAATGATAATTTCCTATATCTCTACTCTTTTTTGATCCTATTCCTTGGGGGTCAATAAAACACATGGTTAAATTGATTTTCTGAGGCCCGTAAACCTAAAGTCTTTGTTTTTCAAAATGATGTGATGCTATTATGGTTTATGAATGCTAAATGGCATTCTTGATCTATGTCAATATTCATGCCTGGTCAGATTGTCATTAACTTTCACCTTTATTGCAAACTTTCATAGGAAGCCACATGGAGGTGACACATCAATTGAAAATAGTTAATTAGTGGCCTGCTCCTCTTTGCAGTTCTCTCCAACAAGGGCATACACATCAACAGATTAATATTCCCATAGCACTAAGTCACCATTAAATTTAGTATGACAATTGTATTTCAATATGGCCATTGGTCTTTTCCTTAATGTGTTCAAAATGAAAAATGTGTGTGAGGCGTCAAATATTCAGCACATTAAGTGAATAATAAGAAACATGATTTAGATATTGTGGGGAATATACTAAGAAACACTTTTACTCCTCCTGCAACTAAAGTACAAATTTGGAGAAACATTAATATTCTTACAAAAATGTTAAAAACAAAGTTAAAACATCTTATGTAAAGTATATATAAACACATATGTAATATGCTTCCAAAACTGGGTATGGCATGCTATTAAACCTATAAATTATGGTATTTTAAACATAAAAATGTGTACTTGGCCAGGAGAGTGATCTACTTCATGGGAAACTCTATTATGCATTTAGCATGTAAGAGTGTATGAAATCCACATAATTCATATAGACAATAACCAGTAATGTTCTGTCACCACATATACAACTGTTATTGAAAATGATGACAAAATTGAGGGTGATGCATATATTCTCAAGTGTCTGATGAATTCGTTGTTTTGTTACATAGGAAATATTTTATTCTTTAAAAGTTAAAGTTAGGGCACCTGGGTGGCTCAGTTGGTTAAGCGACTGCCTTCAGCTCAGGTCATGATCCCAGGGTCCTGGGATCGAGTCCCACATCGGGCTCCCGGCTCAGCGGGGAGCCTGCTTCTCCCTCTGACCCTCTCCCCTCTCATGCTGTTTCTCTCCTGCTCACTCTCTAGTAAATAAATAAATAAATAAATAAATAAATAATCTTTAAAAAAAAGTTAAAGTTATTCTTTAATTAGTTAAAAACATCTTACAAGTTTCTCAGATTTTGGTTAGTCTTTTATTGTGGGCTTTTTGTGGGGTGTTTTTGGCACAAAAGGTAGGAGCATGAAATAAATTCATGAACACACCTGTAGAGGAAATTACAAGAAGATGACAGGATGATGGGCACAAATAGCAATAATATGGGGATTATTGCTAAAATCACCCTTTGTGCTGAGACATTATCATTTTAACAATCAGTTGCTGGTGCCAGTTGGAGGTTGGATACAAAAGGAAAATTAAATACTTGTCCTTATCTTCAATATTCTTGGTATTTTGTTCAAATAAAAATATACAAGTGAGATCATTTGGTGCTTAATAACTTCTAAATTATATAGTAGTTATTAGAGACAAAATTGGATTACAGAGGAGTAGAGGTTTGGATGAGCCCAGGTAAATTGAATGATTCCTGTGATTGGTGAAACTCTCTAAATAATCGTTAATGTATGGATGTTTGTTTTCAGTGGAGAAATGGAATGATTTTATATGAATGAAAAATAATTATAGGAACAATAAGGAACTGAGAATGAATGCTTTGTGTCCTGGATGTATTATAAGAAGTACCAGTTTCATCCAAGGGAAGCTTTGATATATAGAAGAAAAAGCATGGAATTTGGAATAAAACACTGTTTGAAATTTTTGTTCTGCTACTTAGCAGCTGTGTAATATGGACAAGTTAGTTGACATCCTTTGGTCTTAATTTTCTCATTGGCAAATTAGAGTAAGTGATAAATAATTTAGAAGTATTTTTTGAGGATTGCATGAAGGAACAAATGAAAAAGCCCAGTACAATATCATAGGAATTGCATGAACATTTCCTAAAGATCCCTAAAGTGGTGAAAAAAAAGGTCAAAAAGAGAGGTCATATTATGTTCATAGATTGGAAAAACATAATAAAAATGTCAGTTGTCCTCAAATGAATATTCAAGTTTAATGTAAGAGAGAGAGAGATTTTTTTTCTGGATACAGTTTACTCTAAAATGTATATGAAAAAGCAAGGAACTAGCTCAATCAGTACATTCTAAAATGTATATAGAGGGGCACTTGGGTGTATTCAGTAGGTTAAGCATCCAACTCTTGATTTCAATTCAGGTCGTGATCTCAGGGTCCTAAGATCGAACCCTGTGTGGGGTGCTGCACTGGGCATGAAACCTGCTTATGATTCTCTCTCTCCCTCTTCTTCTGCCCCTCCCCCTTCCCACGCACTTTTTCTCTCTAAAAATAAATGAATAAATAAATAAATACATAATAAAAATAAAATGTATCTGGAAAGGCAAAGAAGTAGCTCAAAACAGTAGCTCAACAAATTTGAAAAAGAAGAATGAAGTGAGAGGAATCAGTCTAATCTATTCCAAGACTTACTATATACCTTAGTAGTAAAGGTTATGGTATTGATGAAGGGATAAACACATAGATCAGTGGAATAGTATAGAGATTATGGAAATTGACCCACAAAAATATGCCCAACTAATTTTTCAGTTTTGACAAAGGTAGAAAATTGATTCAATGGAAGAAAGAGCATTTTTAACAAATGGTGCTGGAGCAGTTGGCCATTCATAGACAAAAAGTGAACCTTAAGTGTTACGCCTTATACAAAAGTGAACTCAAATGGATAAATGTAAAATGTAAAACTGTGAAAATTTTAGAAAAAAAATCAGAGAAAATCTTCAGGATTATACTAGGAAAAAAGTTAGACTTTATACCCAAAGCATAATTTATATAAGGAAGCATTCATAAATTGGACTTTATAAAAATTTAGGATTTTTGCTCTCCAAAAACCCTATGAAGATGATAAGAAGACATGCCAGAGGCTGGGACAATTTAGTTGCAAGCCACATATCCAGCAAAAGACTTTATCTAGAATACAGAAAGAATTTTTAAACTCAACAATAAAAGAAAATCAAATAATTCAGTAAGAAAATAGGCAAAAGATGTGCACAGACATTTCACAGAAATAGATATACAGATAAATATAGGGGAAAATAACACATGAAAAAATATTAAGCATCTTTAGCCATTAAGAAAATTTAAACTAAAATCACAAGGAGATTACTGCACACGTATCAGAAAGGGTAAAATAAAAAACAATAGTGACAACATCAACTTCTGGCAAAGATATAAAGAAATTGGATCACTCATAAATTGCTGATGAGAATATAAAATAGTATAACTATTATAACTACTAGTATAACTACTCTGAAAAACAGTGTTTCAGTTTCTTAGAGAACTGAACATGGAACTAACCTGCAACTCAACAATTGCACTAATGGACATTTATTTCAGAGAAAAAAAGTTATATTCACACAAAAGTATTTACATAGATGTCCATAAAAGTTTAACTCATAATATGACCAAACAAACAAAAAAGTATTTTCTAAATGTGCTATTATTCACATGGCCATATTCTTTTTAAGTGTTCATAATAGAAGAGAAGCTTCAAAATTGTGGCAGAAATAAAGAAAATGCTGAAATTACATGCTATCAATGTAAGGATAAGTTCATAGTTTGACAATAAAAAATAAAGAAGTGAGTGAATGAGAAATGACAAAAATTTTTTTAAAATTAAAGTTTGTATTAAGAATGGTGAGTAATTTGGGAAATAATTTATTGATTTTTATTCTAACAACCAACAAATAACATATTGTGCTGTGTATCTACTTGCCAGAAAAAGCTTTTCAGTGATTAACAAGGAATATATATTAGACAACAGGTGAAGTCAGGCTTTTACACAGCTAAGCTAAAACACTCAAGTCAAACTTAATATAAAAATGAAACTGGCAGAATATATGAAATCCTTTCCCTTTCTATCAAAGGTGCTGCTGACTGTATTAGATGAAAATGCTGAAGGAAGAAGATACAGCCAAATATTATGGGCATAAGGGTACAAGAACATAAATGCTAGAAACAATATTGCAGCTCAGTTTTTTTTTATAGAATATAAGTGGAAAATTATTACCAGGTTATTCTTCAATAGAAGGCAACAAAATCAAATGTATGTAAGACTTTTCAATCAGTCCTGGAATAAATGTCATTTTAAAGGTTGTGACATTTAATTTTCTTAAGAAAAGAGATAGGATTGTTTTTTAAATTTTTGTGAATAGAACAATTTTAAAAATGAATAACAGAGGGTAAATAAAAATGTTTTTGCTTTCTGCCTGCAGCTACTTTGCAATACTCAAAAGAGTCTAAAATATCTGAGGCAGAATGAGAAATATTCTCTGAGCATATGAAAAAAAATACATATACACTCACACACACCCACTATAAACACACAAATGAAATGTTCTGTCATGTATTTACTTGCCAGAAATACTTTCAATAGCTGAAGAGAAATAGATGTGTGAGGTCTTTCCTTAGTTTAGAGTTTAGACTAAGTTATTGTTATAATCATCATAAAAGTGGGAGAAACAGGTATTATTATACTGAATAAGTAACTTCATTACAGTGAGAAATACAAGTATAGATGCAATGATACTATTTGTTTAAATAAACAAAATATAGTACACTTAAGTAGAAAAGTCTACTAATAAAATAGTTATAGAATCTCATTTCTTAAAAAAGGAATTTCAGAGATAATTATATTAATATTATATTAATAATATATTAATATTAATTTTAAGCACAGAGAAAAATATTTTAGAAAATCAGCTCTTAAAATGTTATGAAATATCACAGACTCAGAGGGATCAAAGGTTGATACAGTGCAGTACGCTCTCAAATGTGTTATAGTTGTGAAAACTAATTATAGACTACAATTTAGCTTTAGAATTCAGTCAAATTCAGGATATGTTAACTAAAGATGATATAATATTATATACCTAGTCTTGAATCCGTTACTATCATTTTTTGAAAAATAACATTTTTTGATTGATGAATCAATCAAGATGAATTGATCAAATGAAAGATGAAATTGATCAAATGCAAATGAGAATTCACATTTTTGAAGGGCTTTTAAAGGGCAATAAATTCATATCTACAATGTTATGATAACTACAGAGTGCTAATATTTAATAAATTCCCATATTCCAAAATAAATCTTAATAGAAATGTTAAGTAGGAAGAGTTTAGCATAGCTTAGGAGAAATTCTATTCAACACCAAATATGTTGGGTATCTGCCAGAGTCAGCCTTCATGTTTCTTCTTAAATAATATTGTGGAAAATGAGACCAGATGTATGAAATAAATTGTTCTGTTTTTTGTTCATTCCTCATTTTTATGTGAAAAAATATCAAATACTTGCTGAGCAAGCATTTGCAGCTTTGCACCAAATGCTACAAATTAAAAATGACTGAAATTTATTTCCAGCCCTCAATTACTTTATGTATAATAAAAGGCATGAAGATAACACAAATGAAACAAAAATTATAAGAAAAAGCAAACATCTCTCTGATGAAGTCAGAGGCCACATCTTTTTCATCTTTGTTTTTTTGACACATAATATGAGTTATTTATACAATATATGGTTGTTGAATGAACTAATAAAAATGTCATCTGGAGATAGACCTTTGATTTCTCAATTATTGAGGGGAAGTAGCTATGTGGAGTATTTGGAATTTTTCTATAAAGTACTGTTGTCACTTCTCTTCAGTTTACGTATTTATATATACTGCATAGTAACTATTAAGAGTGTTAGAAACATTTTTTTCTAAATATAATAGCAGTTGTGGATATTATGACATGAATTTATTTTTCTAAAAGAAAATTTAATTTTCTCTTCCAACTTTTATGGATCTAAGGCCTGATTTTTATATTGTATTTGAAAGATTCATGTAAAATCTCCAATATTCTTTATGAGTGAAGGTGAGGAAAATATAAGTAAGAAGGAAGGGAAGGATGATAAGAAGGAGGAAAGAAAGAGAAGGGAATGAAGAAAGAAAGCAGAAGGAATGACATAAAAAAAGGGTGCTAGTTAATTACAGTGTGTCAAAAAGTGAACATTCTTAGAATTAGAGAAATAAAAACTGATCATCCTAAATACAGGTTCTCTGGTGTTAAGTGAATTTTCTCAACATTTTCCCAAAGTAACCAAAAGAAAACTTGAAAGTAATACAAAATTTTAAAAAGAATGATTCTATTTTAGGAAAGGGCAAAGAGAAAAAACTGCTAATGACGCCATAGTGTTGAGATTCCTTGGCAATGTACCATTTTTTTTTCTTTTAGAAAGCATAACAGGAAAATTACTCATATGCATATAATTCTCCAAAATTCATATGAAATGTCTGAAAATAGCACCTACCTTAGAAAAATGCACTTTTTTCCAGACCAATGGATATGTGATTAAAGCCACCATTATACAAGCTATAATCACATTTCCTTTGCAGCTGATGTGAATTATCCTTAAAGGTTGTTGGCAACACATTCATTTGGAATAGGAATATATTCAGATTTTGAAATGTGGATTTTTCTCTTGGGCATTCAGTTTAGTTCTCCATCATTTGTCTTCCATTCTTTCTTGTATACAGATCAGAAGAGATCCCCAAATCCTATTTTTTTTTTTTCATATATATGTAAGAATCCTTGTCTGCAAGTGTCTGGAGACTACCCAGAAATAATATTTTTAGAATTGCATTTGTTTGCCTTAGAAGTAAAAAAATAATTTTGACATGTTTTTCAGATAATAATTAGGAAATAGTGTTACAGGGCTCTTTGCAAATATTAGCCAGAATATATTTTATGAAAGATTATTCATTTTCTTATATTTACTGGGGTCTAAAATTAGTCCTGTGTTGAAGCACTTACATTTTCCTCACTAATAATTTGAGAATTCATTGAAAATGCTGTTAAATAGTAGTAACCAAGGGGTGCCTGGGTGGCTCAGTTGGTTAAGTGTCTGCCTTCAGCTCAGGTCATGATCCTGGGGTCCTGGGATCAAGCCCCGCTTTGGCTCCCTGCCCAGTGAGAAGCCTGCTTCTCCCTCTCCCTGCACTACCCCCACCCCCATCATGCTCTGTCTCTTGCTATCTCTCTCTCAAATAAATAAATAAAATCTTTAAAAAAAAGTAGCAACCAGTGTTCACTTGATAATATTTCACTTTTTTAGTATTATCAAGGAATACTGGATTCCACTGAAGTTAATTTTTCAAGCAATTAAGGTTTAGCTTTTTAATTATCAAATTTTCATTGGGAATAACACCTTATTTGCAGGTCAATTGTAATTTTTTTTATTTTTTGTAATGCTCTTAAATGCTGAATTATATCTAATTTATTGGAAATGTGTTTCTATACCAGTATTCCAGCTAGTTTCTGTCAGTCAGTTTTTTTATTCATGTAGTAATGGAGACTTAAAGAATTCGAAACTACCCTAATGTTTGCATAAATATGCTTTATAGACTGCTACTATTACATGTAACTAAGATACCTGTTAAAAATGTTGATACTTATGCCTGTCTCTCATAGATTTTGATTCAGTAGTCTAGGTTATGACCTAAGAATTTATATAATTAACAAATAACTCAACATGACTTTTATGCATTAAAATTAGAGAATTATCTAGCTATATTTCATAAGAAGTGATATTAATGGAAATGAGTGAAGAATGCATTCTCACCATCTCAGAGAACAAATCTGATATGCAATTTTATGTTACAAATGGTAAATAAAAGGTGTTTTAATTTTCTTTTTTTTATTATGTTACGTTAGTAACCATACAGTACATCATTAGTGTTTGATGTAGTGTTCCATGATTCATTGTTTGCGTATAACACCCAGTGCTCCATGCTATACATGCCCTCCTTAATACCCATCACTGGGCTAACCCATCCCCCCACCCTCCTTCCCTCTAAAACCCTCAGATTGTTTCCCTGAGTCCGTAGTCTCTCATGGTTCGTCTCCCCCTCTGATTCCCCCCCCCTTCATTTTTCCTTTCCTTCTCCTAATGTCCTCCATGCTATTCCTTATGTTCCACAAATAAGTGAAACCATATGATAATTGTCTTTCTCTGCTTGACGTATTTCACTCAGCATAATCGCCTCCAGTTCCATCCACGTTGATGCAAATGTTGGGTATTCATCCTTTCTAATGGCTGAGTTATATTCCATTGTGCATATGAACCACATCTTCTTTATCCATTTGTCTGTTGAAGTGCATCTCGGCTCCTTCCACGGTTTGGCTATCGTGGACATTGCTGCTATGAACATTGGGGTGCATGTGGCCCTTCTTTTCACTACATCTGTATCTTTGGGGTAAATACCCAGTAGTGCAATTGCTGTGTCATAGGATAGCTGTATTTTTAAAAATTTGAGGAACCTCCATACTGTTTTCCAAAGTGGCTGTACCAACTTGCATTCCCACCAACAGTGTAAGAGGGTTCCCTTTTCTCCACACCCTCTCCAACATTTGTTGTTCCTTGCCTTGTCAATTTTTGCCATTCTAAGTGGTGTAAGGTGGTATCTCAATGTGGTTTTGATTTGAATTTCCCTGATGGCTAATGATGTTGAACATTTTTTCATGTTTCTGTTAGCCATTTGTATATCTTCTTTGGAGAAGTGTCTGTTCATGTCTTCTGCCCATTTTTTTGACTTGATTATTTGTTTTTGGTGTTGAGTTTGAAAATTTCTTTATAGATCTTGGATACCAACCCTTTATCTGTAGTGTCATTTGCAGATATCTTCTCCCATTCCGTGGGTTGCGCTTTGTTTTGTTGACTGTTTCTTTTGCTGTGCAGAAGGTTTTTATCTTGATGAAATCCCAAAGGTTCATTTTCGCTTTTGTTTCCCTTGCCTTTGGAGACGTGTCTTGAAAGAAGTTGCTGTGCCCAATATCGAAGAGGTTACTGCCTATGTTCTCCTCTAGGATTTTGATGGATTCCTGTCTCACACTGAGGTCTTTCATCCATATTTTTGTGTATGGTGCAAGAGCATGGTGGAGTTTCATTCTTCTGTATATAGCTGTCCAGTTTTCCCAACACCATGTATTGAAGAGACTGTCTTTTTTCTATTGGATATTTTTTCCTGATTTGTCGAAGATTAGTTGACCATAGAGTTGAGGGTCCATATCTGGGCTCTCTATTCTGTTCCATTGACCTATGTGTCTGTTTTTGTGCCAGTACCATGTATTCTTGGTGATCACAGCTTTGTAATATAGCTTGAAATCAGGCAACGTGATGCCCCCAGCTTTGTTTTTCTTTTTCAACATTTCCTTGGTGATTCAGGGTCTTTTGTGTTTTAATTTTCTTAAGAAAATTTCCTTTGGAGATTATAGCACAACTCATTTAAATGAAAAATGGATGCTGTTAATTCCAAATGGGTCTTATCTAGTCATCAAAGCTGGCCTGGCTGAATCTCTACATATAAAATACTTGACAGCACATAATTGAACTGAGTGCCTAAGGAATATAAAATGGTATTTATTTACGACCCAAATTCCTCCAAATAAATAAATAAGTTCTAGTTAGTGAGGTGGTAAAATATGAGATACCCCCCCAATATTTTCCCTTTATCTAGAGATTCCAAGGCAACAAATTTTACATGTAATATATAAAATATATCATACCAATTTTCATATAATGCCTCTATGTACTTCGATTATGCTTCCTCAACATATATCTAAATGTCTTATACTTTTTCTATGGTAGAAATTCTATTTAAAATTATATTTAATGCATATAAATAAGTTATTCCTGTGGTTTACTAAAAATAATTGAAAAAGCAAACTAGTTATTTCTGAACAATTGTTATATAATATTTTTTTTCTGACTTGTTTCCTATAAACAGAAAAAAATGGGGAGGAGAGACCTCAAAACCTCAAAATTAGAGTGAATGTATAACAAAATATTTGGTATAACTATTTTGAAAGCTCTATGTAATTTATTATTGCATTCACATACACAAAATACTCATTACCTGCTGGAATACTGAATTTCTGTGGGAACATTTTAAAAAGTCAGGAAAGAAAGAATGATAGAATAAATTCTTGGGTACATTCAAAGACTTGTGAATTTCTTGTGATCAGATGTTTGTTTCTATAAATTTCTGGTAGGTTCAGTAAAAATTCAGTATGGAAAATAAAAAATACATTAGACTTTTCAACAGAAGCAATTAAAATAAGGAATCCATCATATTCCATTGTGAAATGTGCCTTGGATTTCCATGGTTGGGGCTGTATACATAGCAGCTGTATAGCTGCTGCTGGTAACTAGGTGGTGGTCCTGGGTGTAGTCCAAGGATTATTGAAGAGACTTGTTATAGAAATTATAAAAATGGCAGGAGTCTACAGTCAAGTGCCACTGCTGAGTGAAGTCTAGTTTCTGCTAGTGGGACTAATTCCTCTTGCTGGTGCCATGTTGACAAGAAAGTGAAGATTCTTCTTCCTTCATGCCTTTGAGTCCTTTTTAAATTCCCTTTAGGCAAAGCTAACAGGAAATCAGATGGCAAAGGCATCTGGGAAATGTAGTTTGCAGAGTTCTAAGCACAGCTTCATAGCTCACAGAAGAGAATAGTGAATTTAAAGGTACAAGACAAGGTACCTTTATTGTCCTTACAAATGTTCAAAAGGACACTATATATTTATGATAACCTTTGTGTAAGAACCCTGATATGAAAAGAAAGGCTTTTTGTGATAGTTTCAGATGCCGGAGGGGCATGTAGAGGATTGTCCATTTACTGTAAAGGATTAAGAATATATCATTATTATACTAGTTACATTTTTCTTAGCTGGTTACCTGACTGGTTTCCCATTAAAACATGATATTTCTATGGGATCTTAATATTTGTGGTGCATAGCATTTTGGGATATGGTAAGTGCTCAGAAATGTTGAATGAATCCATGAGGACATGGATTGACTCAGAATGTTACCTGAGATTTGCAGATAATAACATCATATCAGTTTCATAATGCTGAGGAAATGGAACTTTCTTCTGTTTCTTCACAACTTCTGTGTTTGATTTAAATGAGAAGTCTCTCCTAATTAGATGTTAAGAGAATTCAAAGGAATCATAAGCAATATTTAATCAAAATGAGAAGACTAGGGGTAAAAGAATGTCGTTTTATTTTCTACACATTATTCTTGATTATACAACATTGAAAACCAAATGACTTATTTTAAATTTAGTAGCAGAATTCTTTTATCTATATATGTCCACCTATATATGAAACTTGGTAAATGTTTATTGTGACGAAAAATTAGTGTTTAGTACCTTTTCTTCAAAGCAGTCAACAGTTTCATTTTTTTTCTCCTTTTATTGTCTCCTTAAATGACTTTGCAAAGGAAATTTCATGCCTACTCCCACATATTCCACATTTAAATTATCTTCACTGCCACACATTTTCCTTTATTTTTCCTACTGGAAACTGACCCTGTCTAAGCATGAAATCATCAGTCTGAGTTTGAAATCCGGTTACTTATCTTGAACGTTAGGGCCATATGCTCCAACTAGATGTCACAGAGATAACTGGGAACTGTGTCTGTACTATTTTAGACTAAAATTGACATGTATGGAGAAAATAATAATGAAATAATTTGTTTCATTCTCCCCTGTCTTTCTTGCCCTAGTGCTTTGTCTTTCTGATGATGTGGTCAACCACAGTCATGGTTATGTGAAGACAAAGCTGTATTGTTTGTAAATACCTTACATATGAGACCATTTCTGATAATTGCTCACATAGGACATTTGAAGTAACACTAAACTCTTTCATTTAATGTATGTGTAATTACTCTAGAACTTAGTAGCATACAATAAAGATTCCTTAGGTTCATAGATCCCACCTTTTAATGGGGAAGTGTCAACCTCATATTTAAAGAGGACATGTAGGATGGAGTATTTATTGGTGTGGCTATCTTTTAAAAATACAGTCTGCCACAGGGACTAATATTTTCTGCTTAGATGAGCCAGATACTACACTAGGACTTAAGATGTGTAGTATATTAAATAATTCTCTAAGAAAGTTATTAATAACTTTTTATAAATTGGAAAAGAAATGATTTAGAGATGTTAGGAAATCTTCCAGTTATCAATTTATTTATAATGTATTTATTAAGGCATTAATTTAGTTTATTTAGATTACTTGAAAGCCTCTATATGCCATGTGTTTCACAAGGAAAAGAATAAAATAGAGTCCTACTCAACAAGGAACTTAAAATCTGGTTGGAAAGATAAACCCTGGAAGATTGTTGTTATGAAATATAATGCATCTACCATTGCAGAAACAGACAAGGCATTTCAACTGGCTGAATTTCAAAGGTTGAATAGAAGTTAGCCAGTTAGATTAAGGAAAAGATAAATGTGAAAAAGGAAGGAAAAAGATAAGTAATTCTGAACAGATTGGACTAAACCAAAAAGACATAGTGAAAGGAAATATAAAGTGTATAGCATTTCAGTAATTCTAGAGAGTAATATGCGATGCAAGAATGAACAGGAAGGGAGCAGGAAAGGAAAGCAAAATTCAGTTCATCAATAGGCACATGAATAAATGGACTTTATCTCTAAAAGTGTGATGAGTTCAGATGTGTAGTTCACACAGATCTCTGTCATATCTATGTGGATAATAAATGTGTTTAAAGAAGAAGGTAATAGAGGCAGAGGGATCACTGACAAGGCAGGAGGAGCATGTGGGATCAGAGTGTGTGCATTTGAGGGGTGTGTGTGTGTGTGTGTGTGTGTGTATCTGTATAAAATGGGAAAATAAATGATAATTACATAAAACATAGAGGAAGCATTGATGATTCAGGAGGAAAGAAACAATTATAGAAATACATCCCTAGCTATTCAGTAGTAAGGAAAGTATTGCCCGAGCCAGGAAAGAGTGGACTCATCAGGAACATTGAAGGACATTTAGTATAATGGAAGTCCTTCAAATTCTGTTCTGGGGGTCAGAGAAGCCAAGCTTCAGTAGACTGAGTAGGAAATGAGAAGGAAATTTTGTGACACCTCTTTATAGAATTTGGGATAAAAGGCAGTGTTTTAGTTCTGTGGGTCTGAAAGAACATGCCCCAGAATCGTGCCCCTGGGAGGCCAGATATCTGCTTTAGCAGTCCACCAACTCCCCTCCCTCAGTGGGTGAGCATTTTCCCAGGGTGTTAATTCTCTGGGAGTTTCTGATCTGCCCTATAGAGAAGCAGGGCACACTCCGATTGCCCAGTTGCCTTGAGGCAGGGGGTGTCCTGGAAATTATTTTCTTTCTCTGATTATAAAGATGGCACACAGTAATAGACAAGTCAAACAATTTAAAACAGTGGTATAATTTAACTTGTTCCTCTAGGAGTTACATCTAAAGTTAGATTTATGTTCAATTTTGCAGGCAAGGATAATTTAATGGGGATGCTGCATACTTCCTGTTGCATTGTATTATGAGGCATATAATGCTTTAGAAAGGAAATGATTTGGATCTTATCTTTTCCATATGTTTGTCATGTTATATTTTGTATAATCTGAGAACTACAACACTTTCACTCGGAGTTTAAATAATTCCCCATTGGGATTCTGAGTTATACTGGGAGAACCAGTATTTATTTTGTGTTGAATTTTCCTATCAAAACTCCTACTTTACCACATGTTTTCACTAGGAAAGAACTTAAATGTAATCAAGCAACAGATCATCTGTTAAAATGGCCCTTATCCTTTTATTCCTTGGTATATGTTCTAATAAAAGACTTCCTAAAATGGAGCCATCAGAAATGATAATAATTTGAAAGTAATGCATTATGGTTTTGATTTTAAGAATATGTTCTGCTGTTATTTTAATTAAGATACACATTTCATTTATTTTTATTTCCTTATTTAGTACAATGAGGTCTTGTAAAAATATTCAGAATCCTTTCTTTGCCATAATATACTTTCAATACTAAAGGAATTATCTTCTTATTTGGAGATTTGATATAATTTTCTATGAAATTTATCAGATCTGGAATTTCTTTAAGAAGTAGGTTTTTGACAAACACATCACTGCTTTGTTTTTTCAAGGTTATGCGTCTACTTATTTCTTTCTCTCTTCTTCACCCATGTGGTACCATGGGAACTATAGGGATGCTGTATATCTAGGAAGAATACAGCTGTCATTTACATCACATATTTAGAGAAAGGCAAAGGGAAATTTCATAGAAAGACATGGTGGGGCTAGTGCATTTTTTCAAAAAGATTTAGAAGGAGATTTGTGAGAAAACAAAACAAAACATTTTTTTCTCAAAGTTTTAAACAAGAATAATCAGGCATATGAATGAATCAACATAGAAACTAGAAATAGAACAAGATATGTGTGGTTATGTCATTTCCACAAGAAATAGTAGAAAGTTCCAAATCATCCTGCCCCCCCCCTTGCTGCCCCATATCTTCCATGATACGGTATTTCCCGAATATTGACCCCTGTTTTGAAATGCCAGGTCTGAATTTCTTTCATATGGTTCTGGCAGCATTGCATTGCTCTGCCAGGTAGACAATTATAGATAGTTCTTTGCCTGATCATTCTATCTGACAAAATGTTTGCGTCCATTTTAGTTGATTTCTGAAAGGGGAGTTGGGCAGCTAGCCATTTATGCCAGCTTTTAGACAGTTAGAGGGGAATCTTTCTACATAGCTTGCAACCCTTGGTTGGGGAGGCAGGAAGATCTCAAGGAGGCTCAGGAAGTATTGACTGTATAGTGAGAGTAAGGGCATGGACAGAGACCAGCTCTCAGAAGCATCCAGATGGATTGGAGTCAAGGGCTAAATGGAGAAGCAGGGAGTAGCCAAGGGTTGGAATGCAGGATACTCTGAAATTAAAATTTAAAAGGTAAATGTTACCTGTAATATACCATTTTTTCTTCAAATTAAAAAAATTCTATTTGCTTTTAGGTATCCTCTTTTATATGGGGTCGGAAGTTACCAAAACAAATCCCTACAGGCTGATTTTATATGTTTAACTGTTAGGATATAGTCTAATAGATAGAACTCTAGCTCAGTCATAAATCTGTTGCCTATAATGATGGGGCAATATATTTGATCATTATCCATGTTCTCAATTTTCCACAAAACTGTCAGAAATTTATGTATTTAGAGTGAATGAAAACAGATTGGATATATAGTTATGATGTCCAGAAATTATCCAGGAGAGCTGGAAAGAAAGCAATGACCAAGAATAGTTTAAAAAATTGTCAGGAAAAACTAAAAGCTCCCCTGAATTTGGAGACATTTAATTGGTAACAGTTCCAGTCTACTTTTTTGTTTGAATGTTTGTTATTTTTGGTATTGGTTCAGTGAGCTACTGTTGATAGAAAAAAAAAATGGCAGTAGTTTTGGAGAAGTGGGTTTGCAACGTCAGAAAGAACCACAGATAATTTTTGGTATCCTTGAAAGGAGGAGGTCTTAGGAAAGCTTTCACCACTGCCATCATTGTTGTCATTATCATTGTTATTACAATTGTCGTCTTGCTTTGTTTTGTTTCCTGATAAATAAGAATTATATTAAACATAGTTCAGCATTTCACAATTGCATCATGGTTTTAACTGGTTAAAAAGCACAACTGAATTAGTCTGTTATCTATGTGGTTATCTGGTTCTGTAAGTTTAAGTTACCTGGCTAGGGTCACAGTAATAGAAAGCCCCAGATCCAGGACTAGAACTCCATAGCTTTTGTCTACTACACAAGGACATCTGTCCACTTATTGTCCAAGAGTCCTAGCCATTTAGAGGTCACTCAGAGGCTTGTACAAGCATTTTCAAAAAACAAGTGAAATAATTTCATAAATTAGGAAATTCTAATGTGTCTATGAGTTGTAATGAGTAAGCTGATGTAATAGTTCTTCATTGTTATTATTTAATGATCTTTTTATTATGAAAGTTATATATATAAAAATGCAAACATATTTTGTTCACACAAAGAGATTAATAAATACACATTTTTCTCACTTAATAATATGTGAAATTCTTTCTATATTAGCATATATTGATTTGCTCCAGCTATTTTAAGGACAGCATAGGAACATACCATATGGAAATACAATGACTAATTTATCACAATTGATTATAGCCTCCTTCTGAAACAATCTCTTCTCCAGGCTTTTGTCACTCTTCTGAATCTACCCTCCTGTCTACAACTCTGCTAATTAATATGGAAACAATCCTGGGACAGGTCCTCCTTTTTCTCTACTTTATCTATACCCTCTTTCTAAATGATGGCCAGGAACACAATGCTTCTAGATATTGTTTATATTCCAATGACTCCCAAAACTATATCAAGACCATATATCAATATTTAATAGGAATCTCAGAAATTTCACAGAAAAACAGAATTCCATACTGCAAACCCCCATCCCACACCATACGGTTTCTCTGCTTCCTCATGTTAGTACTATCATACCATCATGCGTCTTGTTCCGCAAATCGAAACCTAGGAATCCAATTTTAATTCTTGTCATTGCCTCACCTCATACATTCAGTACATCTGTAAGTTTCATTAGCTGTCCTCAAAATATATTCTACATCTTTCTACTCTTGACTTTCTCCATAATTAAAGTCACTGCCATTTCTCTCCTATATATAGCTATAGACTTTTTTCCTTTCTTCTTCCCTCCCTTACAATCCAATCTATACATTGCACCTAAAGAGGTACTTCAAAATATAAACCAGATTACAGATCCTCCCAGCCCCATTTTACAATTCCAGTGTCTTTCTATTGCATGTAGCATAAAATCCAAACTCCTTGCCCCAAATAGCCCTGAATCGGCCCTTACTTACCTTCTCAGCCTCATCTTATAAAATTTTCTCCCAAAACTGAACTGGCTTGTCCAACTGCAATTTATTCCTTCCTCTAAAGATGAGAGAGCTAAGAACTACTTTCCCTGGGCTTCCCTCCAGCCTTATTTCTGGATGAATATCAGGATTGCTGATTAGATGCTCTTTTTTTTTTTTTTTTTAAGATTTTTTTTTTTATTTATTTATTTGAGAGAGAGAGAATGAGAGAGCAAGCACATGAGAGGGGGGCGGGTCAGAGGGAGAAGCAGACTCCCTGCCGAGCAGGGAGCCCGATGCGGGACTCGATCCAGGGACTCCAGGATCATGACCTGAGCCGAAGGCAGTCGCCCAACCAACTGAGCCACCCAGGCGCCCTGATTAGATGCTCTTGTGCGAGCATGTGGAAGATAGAAGTGAGACAGTGGGCACCTTTCTGCCCAATTGGCCTTTGCCTTCTGCCAAATGAATTTGAGGATCCAAGGGTTCTCATAGCAATATTCAAGTGTCCATCCTCCAGTTTCCTGGTTGTTGAGAGGCAGGTGTGGTGGAGGCAGTGGCCAGATTTTTCTTTCTAGTGTCTAGTGACCAGCTTTGTGGGTGTGGAATATCAACAGCTGTGTAATTTATCTTGGCTCACTACATAAGAGCTTTTGGTAGCATGTGTGGAACTAAGCAGATCCAGTAGTAGTCTCAAGAGACAGATTCCCTTGCAGGTTGGTTCTCTGGTATGCTGATGGCCATTCCTGGAAACCCAGCTCATTCTTCCAACAATTACAAAGGCCCTAATTCTTAGAAAATCTGTTCTGGGGGAGTGCCTGGGTAGCTCGGTTGGTTAAGAGTCTGGCTATTGATTTCGACTCAGGTCATGATCTCAGTCTCTGCACTCAGTAGGGAGTCTACTTGGGATTCTCTCTCTCCCTTTTCCTCTACCCCTACAACCCCACTCTAAAAATAAACAAATGAATCTTTAAAAAAAAAAAAAATCTGTTCTGTTTAAATGACCTGCTGTTGCCTTTTACTAGTACAGAAAATTTACTGAAACATGTACCAAACTAGTCTTGATTATCTTTGTCTTTGAACTGGCTCTTATCTTGAACATGCTACCCTCAAAGTTTGCAGAGCAGCCTTCAAAGTATTCTTAAGCTTTCAGCTGAATTATCTCCTCAGGTTGGTTTTCCCTGAACATCCTATCAAAACTATTCTATGTAGCTTTCACATTGCCCTATTTTTTGTCTCTACAATTATCAACAAAAAAGATGATTTTGGGGGCTTACTTTTTATTGTTTGTCTCTCTCCATCTCCCTCTATGCCCTTAGAATGTAAATTCCACGAGAGCAGGGTCTTTGTCTTCTTTACTATTGATTCTTAGCCCTAGAAGAGAGCCTATAATATCAAAAATAAACATTTGTTCATTAAGCAAGTGAATGAATGAATGAATGAATGAGAACGGCTTGTTCATAGCTTGATGAACAATAAACTTATGAGTTTTTATGGTAATATAAAGAATTTGTGAGTGAGCACCTTGCAAAGACCATCTTTGTATAGTTATGCAAGCATATCTATAAGGTGACATTCTAGAAGTAGGGATTTTGGGGTAAAAGAGCACATTTTAATGTGTATTGCCAAATACACATGCACATGTAATTTTAACATGTATTGCCAAAGTCCTTTCAAAGATGTTACACCAATTTCCACTCCTATTAATGATATACAAGTGTCCATTTAACAACATGAGCCACAGCTTAAGTATTGCCAAAATTTTAAACCATTGAAAGATGAAACTGGTTTTCATTATGATATAATTTATATTTCTCAATTATAAGTGAGGTTAAGGGTTTATGTTAATTAATGTTTTGCAGTTATCTTTATAAATTCATGTGTTTGTCCATTTTTTATTTTTTGTATGAATTATTTGTTTATTAAGACATTTGTCATGTGTTGTAGATTTTTTTAATTATATTTTTTATTTTATTTTTGATGATATTCTCAATGCAGGTGCTCTTCTTTATTTTTTTAGTAATGAAATTGGTTTTATTTCTTTTGTAATTTTTGGTTCAGTTCTCATTCTTCACACCAGTGTTCTGCAGGATTTTATCTCTGTGTCAGATTTTTTTGTTTATTTTGTTTTGTTTTTTTATTGTGGAAATTTCAGACTTATGGCAGGCTTGCAGAAAGATATAGCCATGTGCTGTCAGGGATAATATTTTTGATTGCTTATGATAAAGGGAGCTATTGAAGCATAAGCTCCAGATCGACTTTAAATGATTTCCTATTTTCTCTAACTTAATTTTTCCTTTTATTTTCCTTTTCACTTTATAATGTGCATATGACTATTGATTTATATCATTTTGTTATATTCAGCTATGAGAAATAAAGAATCAAAATAACAGTGGTGTAAACAAAATAAAAATCTATAAGCAGTCTAAGGCTAGTATAGCCTCTACTCTGTGAAGTGTTTGGGGAACCCATTTTTTTCTAATTTAATTTTTTTCATATATTCTTAGGGTGATTTTTGGATTGCTCACATGGACCAAGTTGTAGACAGATCAATGTTCATGAAACTAGAATAGAGCAAGGAATGACTGAGGAGGGACAGAGTTTATACATCAGCACTCTCTCTTTTTTTTTTTTTAATTTTTTTATTGTTATGTTAATCCCCATACATTACATCATTAGTTTTAGATATAGTGTTCCATGATTCATTGTTTGTGCATAACACCCAGTGCTCCATGCAGAACGTGCCCTCCTCAATACCCATCACCGGGCTAACCCATCCTCCCACCCCCCTCCCCTCTAGAACCCTCAGTTTGTTTTTCAGAGTCCATCGTCTCTCATGGTTCTTCTCCCCCTCCGATTTCCCCCCCTTCATTCTTCCCCTCCTGCTACATTCTTCTTCTTCTTTTTTTCTTTCTTAACATATATTGCATTATTTGTTTCAGAGGTACAGATCTGAGATTCAACAGTCTTGCACAATTCACAGCGCTTACCAGAGCACATACCCTCCCCAGTGTCCATCACCCAGTCACCCCATCCCTCCCACCCCCCCCCCCACTCCAGCAGCCCTCAGTTTGTTTCCTGAGATTAAGAATTCCTCATATCAGACATCAGCACTCTCTCTTAACGAATGCTCTGAAAACTGCTGCAGAACATTTTTGCTTTAGATGGCATTAGACAGAATTTAATCATGTGTTCACACATAGTAACGCTAGCAATGGTCCATCTTGGTGGCCATTTTACACAATATAAATAGAGAGTTTTATTATGGAAACAGAGGATAATACTATTTAGGAATATCTAGCAGGGTATTTCCGCTTTAGATGGCATTAGACAGAATTTAGTCATATGTCCACATCTAGTAGTGCTAGGAACTGTCTGTTCTTGGCCATTTTACTTGCTATAAATGGAGAGAAGGAAAACAGCTACTTTTGTCTGACAAAATTAACCTTATTCATTTCTTTTTCTTTTTCTTTCTACCTAGCTCTTCTAGGTCTTTTGAATTTTTTTTCCTCAAGAACACAAGAGGTTTAGAGAATAATGTATTTTTAAAAATTTATATAGGCATATTCATCAAATTTAAAAGTAGTCAACACAGGTGAAAGGGTTGCAATTCAACAATACGAGAAGCTTTCATTTTACATTTTAGTACAAATGTCTGTTTTCCAAGACAGTTCCTAAATATAATTAGTATGACACCTAATAATTAAAACAGATTAATAAATTCTGTAGAAGAAATTATGCTAGATTATGACCCAATTCAGTATTATAACAAACTGGAATTACATCTTTCATGTGACTTGCTTAATTTCTATTTTGTTGATAGCATTTTTTATTATGTTATGTTAATCACCATACATTACATCATTAGTTTTTGATGTAGTGTTCCATGATTCATTGTTTGCGTATAACACCCAGTGTTCCATTCAGTATGTGCCCTCTTTAATACATCACCAGGTTAACCCATCCCCCCACCCCCCTCCCCTCTAGAACTCTCAGTTTGTTTCTCAGAGTCCATAGTCTCTCATGGTTCATTTCCCCCCCTTCATTTTTCCCTTCCTGCTATAACATTTTAATATGGTTATAATTTGCTTTATTACATTCATTTAAAAAATGAAGATGAAATAAAAGCTAGTTATTTTTCTCAAATTTATACATAAATTTTTAAATGAGTTTGAATTAGAACTATCAGTATGTGTTTCTATGATTGGAAATTACATAAACTATCTCAGCCTCAGTTGCTTCACTGATGTGATGAGGACATTTTACTTTAAATCCTTGAATGTTTGCTTTTTAACCAGCTTATATTTTATGTAAATAAAACTTTTGTTTCTGTGGTTTATGAATTCCATTTTGGTATAATTTTCTACAACCATTTTTGCTAATGTTATAAAAGGACTGCACGATTTTTTATAACTCATATTTTCATTTTTCTCAACTGAATGATGCAAATATTTACAAATATGTTTATTTTGTTTTCTACAACTGTGCTAAATATTCACCTGTAACATTCTAATTAGAAGATATTATTTCAGGAATGAATACTACCACTCTAAAAATAATCACCACTGTTCTCATTTCTTGTTTGTTCGACTTACAAATCTTTCAGAGATATTTGATCAAATAAAATGACATTCTACAAAACTTGTGCTTCTCAGAAACTCAGCTGGAGACAAAGGAAAATGTCATCTGTAGGATGGGTGTTGTTTCAGTTTTTTTTTTTTTTAATTTGGTTAACAATTCAGTCAGTGTTAATATGAGGATTAATTCAGGGCTACAACATTAAAAGGAGAAGAAATCTATTTGTATCATCTTAATTTTCCTTGTCTGTGTTAAACATCCCTTGGATGTGGAATGATCAGACTGCCGCTTGCTCATAGGGCTGCCAAGGAAACAGTTTCTTCCCAGGGATCTGTTAACATTCCATCCTTTATCAGAGTCTGGGGCCTCTTTATTAACGGGATGTCTGGGGAAAATTACAGGAAGATCCAGCTGCCTGGATGTGATTTCCTTGTCATCACTTAGTACCCATTCTGAGGATTTTAGATAGATTGTCACTATCTTTTCACATATAAGCTAATTTAGCATGCCTCAGGTATGAACAGTTGTCAGTTATATGTTAGCAATGAATAAAATATCTGACAGGCTTAGATTTGCTATCCCAGTGTCAAAGAAAATACGATTCAAGATTATAGATATTTATATTTGCAAAATGCTTTGTAAAGCTATAAGTTATAATGTAAACTTTGATTTAAAGCTGAAACTAATTAGAATTAACAATTGTTATATGTCAGAAAGAGTCATATACATCAAAATTTCAAACGTAATTCCTTATCTTACCTAATTAACTTTGACATATACTCTTTTAAAAATAAACTCGATCGGGGCACCTCGGTGACTCAGTTGGGTAAGATCTGTCTGCCTTTGGGTCAGGTCATGGTCCCGGGGTCCTGTGATTGAGCCCCGTGTCGGGCTCCCTGCTCAACAGGAAGTATGCTTCATCCTCTCCCTCTGCCCACCCCCCACTCATACTTGCTCTCTCTCTCGTGCTCTCTCTGTGTCTCAAATAAATAAAAATAAAATCTTAAAACAAAAATGACAACAACAAAAAACTTGATCTGAGTCCTACTCATGCCCAGACTGTCACTATACTACCAAAATTTGTCATTTACTCATTGTAAGCTATCCTTAATAAAAATAAATGCTCAGGGCACTTGGGTGGCTTAATGGGTTAGGAATCTGACTTCTGCTCAAGTCAAGATCCCGCTTGTGCTCTCTCTCTTTCTCTCCCCCTCTCAAATAAATAAATAAAATCTTTAAAAATAAACAAAAACAAATAAAAATAAATGCTTTTATTTAAGTGAGGCAGCAAGTTATGGTGGAAACAGCATTGAGTTTACAGCCCAATTGGTTTTAATCTTAACTCTTTTTAAAAAAAATTTTATCTATTTATTTTTGAGAGAGAGAAAGCACACAGAGGGAGAGGGAGAAGCAGACACCCTGCTGAGCAGGGAGCCCGATATAGATAGATAGATAGATAGATAGATAGATAGATAGATACATACATACATACATACATACATGATACTCAGCTCCATCCCAGGACCCAAAGACCATGACCTGAGCCCAAGGCAGACACTTAACCAACTAAGCCACCCAGGCTTCCCTCTTAATTCTTTATTTAACAGACTCAATGTCATATTGAGTCTGTTACTTTAATATTCCTGGCGCCATTTTTTTCCATCTGTCAATGGGGACAGTGTTATCTGCTTTAAAACGTTATTTTAAGGATTAAATAGATGAATATATATAAAATATATTAACACAAATTCAATTCAATGCTTGCCACATAACAGGCAAATCATCTCCTAAAATTTCATCCTCATTCTCTTAATCCAAATACATAAAATTAATTTCACATTATATTCTCTCTCAACTCAAACCATTTCTTTTTCCTAGAGATATCTTCACTATCACAGCTATTTCATTTGTGGCATTATTTCTTCATAGTTCCGTCAAACTAACCAATGAAGCTGTACTGAAAGTTAATAGAATCCCTTAAATGCTCACCTTTTCTTTTTCTTTAGAAGAGGAAATATAATACACAATCTATAAATCAATGTTAATTAAGAAGTTAATTAAAATATCTTCTTACTTTAGAGATATGGTAGTTAAAATTTGAGTATAAGGTAATAAATGAAAACTGATTATAATTACATAAAATATAAAAGAGAAAATTGAAATGCTGAACTCAAAAATAGTAGAAATGTGAAATCATTGTAAGAGGTATTATTTTTCACTTTCTTTTACTTCATCCCCTGTATGCAGTTTGTTATTAAGCCCTTCTGGTCAGAAAAGATAGGATAGATTTAGTCTCCTAGGATAGTTAGACTCATTTGTGAAGCCTTCACAAGTATAAAGTCAAATTTTTAACAATGTTCTTATTTTTATTAAGCTATAAGCACCAGGATATGGTGAAGAAGAGTACAACTTCCTGAAAGTATGAAGTGTGGTATAAGGCCAACCACAAACCAGGACATACTTCCATGAATATATAAGGAAATTGAGGACAAACTATATTTTATTCAAAGGTAATATAGCAGTGAAAGTGACCAAGTGAAAAATGCATGGAATGTCTTTTTCTATCCCTTCACTCTGAGACTGTATATCTTTAAAGCTGAGGTGTGTCTTTTAGCCAGCATATGCTTGGGTCTTGTTTTCCATCCATCCAGCCAATCTATGTCTTTAGATTAGAGAAATCCACCCATTTTTATTTAGAGTATTTATTAATAGGTAAGGGTAATAGGTAAGCTTATTTATGCCATCTTATTCATTGTTTTCGGACTTTTATAATTCCCCTTTTCCTTTCTTTCTTGCTGCCTTTCTTTGTGAATTAATTTTCTAAAGTAGTATGCTTTAATTCCTTTCTCTTTATCTTTGTAAATCTACTGTAGGTTTTGCTTTGTGGTTACAAGGAGGTTTACATAAAACATTTTGTATATAGAATGATCTATTTTAAACTGATAACAACTTTGCATATATACCCTTTATTCCACTCTTTTTTATATTTTTGATGTCATAATTTAGCTATTTTTATATTGTGTATTCCTTAGCAAATTATTGTACCAATAGTTATTTTTAATACTTTATCCTTTAACCTTTATAGGTTAAATGGTTAATACCCTGTTATACTATAGCATTAGAGTATTCTAAATTTGACTATATACTTGCCTTTACTAGCATGTTGTATATTTTCATATATTTTCTTGTTACTAATTAGCATCTGTTCACTTCAGCTTCAAGAACTCCTTTCAGCATTTCTTGTAAGGCAGGTCTCATGGTCATGAACTGTGTCAGCTGTTGTTTGGGAAAGTCTTCATCTCTCCTTCATTTCTGAAGTACAGCTTTGCTGGGTAAAGTTTTCTTGGTTGGTAGTTTTTGTTTTGTTTTGTGTTCTTTGCTTTCAGCACTTTGAATATATCATCCCACTCTTTCATGGTCTATAAGGCTTCTGCTAAGAAATCAGCTGATAGCCTTAAGGGGGTTTTCTTGTAAGTCACTAGCATTTTTCTCTTACTGTTTCTAAGATTCTCTTTTTGTCTTTGACTTTTGACACTTTATTATAATATGTCCTGCAGAAGACCTCTTCAAGTTGATTTTGTTTGGTTTCCTATGACCTTGATGGTCTTCAATATCCAAGTGTCCCCAGATTTGTGGAAGTTCTCATTCATTATTTCTTTAAATAAGCTTTCACCCCTTCTTTTCTTCTCCTCTGGTAATGTCATGTCACCTTGACTTTTATGTTCTTTGAGGTTTTAGGTTGCAGTCTTTGCATTTGATGTAGTATTCACCTCCTCCAGTTTTTACTAACTGCCTTTGGGAGAGAAATACCTTCCATCTACCCTGCTAGAGATACTGAGGCTATCTCAGACTTTCTATGGGTACACTTGCTCCATGCGTCTTCCTCCTTCTTGTGGCAGAATTCTTAAGCTTATATGCCTTCTGGGGATCCTGCAAAGCACCAGGCCAAGTGCTGACAGACTCTCTTTTGTTTTCCCAAAGTTAGTACTAAAGCACAACTTTGTGGTCACTCCCTGGCCCACAGATTTAGGCCAGCATTCTGCAAATGCTCATTAGCCACATGCCAAAGCTAGCTCTTACTGCTGCTGTCAGGAGCACATACAGCGATCCAGCCACAGGATGAGGGTGTGTGGGGTTGAGACACAGGGAGGGCCTGGGATGCCCCTGGGCCACTGGGGGATCTATGGGTGAAGTGTTCCCAGTGGTTCATGGATGGGCTTTTTGATGGAGTCTACAATGTGCTTAGTAGAAGCTGTGTCATTTTCATACCCTCCAAGTATTCTATTTACCACTTTTCTGGTTTCTTCATACTCCCCAGTCATATACCTTAAGATTCAGATCCCTGGATAAGATGAGAGAGAAATGAGCTCCTTCGGTTGGGGCTCATAAAGTTGGGGAAGCTGAGTGCTTATTCACATGCTCTCCCTTTCCCTGACAGGGGAAATCACAGGTCAAGAAAATATCTCTTGGCCCTGAACTGTGCTGGCTTGGTAGAGGAGTGAACAGGTAAAATCAAGCTGTTCCTCTTACCCACTTCAGTGCATTCAGACACTTATTCTTTTGCTTAACCATTGTGCTGGAAATTTGCCTTTGGAAACTAGGACTTCCACAAAGGCTCTCTCATCCATGGGTGATTGTCTAAGACAGTGTTTCTTAGAGGCCCCCAGACTATTCCAAGAGAAGTTAGAGCTGGATCACAGGCCACTGCAGGATCCCACAGCCAGGACCAGGGTCTATCTGCCTATTATTTTATGTAGAAGTAAACAATACCTTTTCCCAGCCCTTTGACATATGATGCTAGATCCCACAATTCCCTCAAAGGCACTTTTGTTCATGGGTGGATGCCAAATTTTTGCTGTTGAAGGAGGGTTCAAAAACAAGAGCAAGGGACATCTTATGCTACCACGTCCCTTATGCTGATCTCATATATATATATATATATATATATATATATATATATATATATTTAAGTATGGTCTCTGGATAAAAGTGCAGGACACCATTTTTATTTGATATCACATAAATTTAACAAATAACTTTTTAGTATAATTATATTCCAAATATGGCTGGAGACATATTTATACTAAAAGCTGTTTTCTGAAATTCAAACTTAACTGGGTATCTTCCATTTTTGCATACCACATCTGTCAAACCTGCATTTAGGTACTTATTCCCCATCTGTGTGTGTGTGTGTAGGAGTTTCACTTTCACTTTCATTTCATATTATTTTTTATGCTTTATTTGTCATCAGTTTTCTATCCTCACTTACCTGCCATGCTAAATTTGAAGTATATATTAATTCCTTATTATACTTTATTTAAGAGTACAAAGGTAGGTTGTCTAGGCTGGTAAGGAGGAATTATCATCCTCAATTCTTGTCTTCATATTTGTGTCCAAACAGCTATTCCAACTCTTTCATAAAGACTACATATAGCATGGCAGAAAGGAGGAAAGAAAGAGGAGTAAGACCACCTTAATTTAAAGGACATACACTGGAAGTGAAACATATAATTTCTATTGACATCCTGCTGTCCAGAATTTAAATATATGGTCACATCTGGATAGAGAGAAGGCTTTAGAGCATTTAGCTGGACAACCACTCCTTATTCAACTCTATCATATGGAAGAAGGGGAAAATGAGAAAGCTAGTAATCTCTGTCACAATATTCTTTATGCAGTATCTTCTGAGACACCAGGGAACAACTGTAAAACCATATTTCAGTTTGAAATCTATTAGCTAGAATTCAGGAAATACACCTTCATTTCACCATAGCATACCTTTTAACCTTTAGACTAGTCGTTTTATAAACATTTTACATCTGAAGTTAATTGAGGTCAGAAGAAGTACCCCTTTTCTGGTCCTTGAAACCATACAAGCATGTTTCTCCCTAGTATTTTACCTAATACATTTTTTTAATAATCTTTCCAGATCAGACACACTCCAATGCCATCTGATAATTAGATTTCTAAATACTTTCATTCCATCTCTTGCTGAGCTCTATCAGTCTATCTTAACAATGTAAATTATTTGCAAAGCTTGTATACCTAATCTAATTAAATAAAAAGCTTCTTTATTATTGAAGCAACAGAAAAGTTAGATGTCTATAAAAGCTCTTTCATAGGGTTTCAAACAAATACAACTCAGAGGTAACCTACTTTAATGTATTCATTCTATTGCCAAAATCATTCCCTGTAATCAGAGGTTTTCCCTCTGTGGTTGAATTTATCAACCAATAGGGACTTAAAAAGCACACTAGAATGATTTTTTTTCCCCCAACACGTTAATCTGAGGCTTACATGCTCAAAATGAACTAATTTTTTAAAAAAGATTTTATTTATTTATTTGAGAGACAGAGAGAGAGAGAGAGAGCACAAGCCAGGGTGGGGCAGAGGGAGAAGGAGAAGCAGAGTCCCCACTGAGCAGGGACCCCCCCCCCCAAGGCAGGGCTCAATCCCAAGACCCTGGGATTATGACCTGAGCAGAAGGCAGAAACTTAACTGACTGAGCCACCCAGGCGCCCCTCAAAATGAACATATTTTAATCAGCTATCATTTATGTGTTTTAGTATTTACTAAAAATATGACACTGTACTGGATGCTGTGTAGGATACAGAAGTTGACCTTACATAGTGCCAAATATCCACATTATTAATGGGAAATAAACAGGTTTCAGAAGGCAAACTATTATAGAAAAGTACTAATTACAATTAGGGACAGTGGAGGAAGAGATTATTTCTGTCTAGAGGCATCTGTGAAGGTGCAGTCATGGAAGAAATGTGACTTGAAGAGGGCATTGAATGATTAACTGATGCCCAGGATGTGATATAAAAGATGTTTATAACCTTCTAAACAGAGTTTTATAAAATCTCTTCCTTGCCTTACTAATTCAATAGTCAGATAATCCCTAGTTTATCCAAATGAGTTACAGAAATCTTCACCCACAAACCATCATATCATGTGATTAATTTCATTTTGACATTGGAAAAATATTTTATATAGATTTTTAGTATTTATGCAAGGTCTAATTAAATCAGTGTCAAAATATGTGAGAAAATCAAATATCAAATGGTTCACATATTTGGATAAGTTTACAAATTTGTTTCATAATTATTGACAATATAATAATATTGAAAGGATGCATTTCTAGAGAAGATGGATCCAGGATCCAAAGAGGCTGAATTCCCAACTATATCAATAAATTTCATGACCATGTTTTTCCTAGGAAATGCTCAGAAATAGACATTTCATTTTTCCTTCAAAACCAGGCAAGTTTTTTTCTGGTCATTTTTATTCTACTAACCAAATAATGTAAAGGCAAAGTCTAAAGGATGGCTTGCTTGTATGCCAAAAAGCACAGGTAAAAAGCACCTTTATAATGCAGAAATAGATCTTGAGTAAAAAAATTAAAATATCAGAGGGGGCGCAAAATAGAACAATTAAGAGTATAAATTTGACCTTAAATCTCTACAAAACAGTTATTGTCTCTACATTTTCTTCTGCAAAACTAACTTCAGTAAAATATCACTACAATGAACTGCCCTGTAAGTGAATTTTGATGATAAGCCAAGGATATATTGACTTTGTTAAGTGTTTCAGTAGGAGTGATGTGCCTTCTCAATGAGACTTATGTTCTGTCCATTCCTTTTCTATACTAGCCTTAGAGAGGTTAAGAACCTGTTATATAAAACTAAGGTTTCATTCCACATCAGTATTACCAGACTCCAGCCTGATCAGTGAGAGCCAATAGGGAGGAAGAGGAAGAAAATCTAACTTTCTTTGGAAATTCCTTTGGAAGTTATTGTAAGGAGTTGGAATCCTAAATTGAAATGGAAGAATTAGCTTTAGGAAAAAAGAAAGACATTTTCTATCAGACAAAATGCAAAGAAGTGAGACTGAATGCTGATGCCAATAAGATTTTCACATGGGGATACGCAGAAAGTATTGGCAAATCCCACCTGACAGTATCTATTTTCTCTGTGAAATAGAGACAAGTATGTCTCAAGCATGAAGGCAGAAAAGATGGAGGAGACAGGACAAGACCTGCTTGCAACAGTCACTGTGGGATGTAAGAGAGAAGTTGAATCATGTAAGATTTCTGGGTGGCATTAAGGGTTCACTCAAGTTAAAGAGCATGATTTGTGTCATCATATTATAGGGTTGAGTGATTTTCCCCAGCCAAAGTGTCAGTATGAGACAGGAAACTATGGCCAACAAGGAGAATGTGTTTTGGAATCTGACTGTCCTGGGTTCAAGCTTCTGCTCTTACCTTCTAGCTATATAACCTTGGGCAAGATACTTAACACGTCTGAACTCTACTTCCCCTGTCTGTAGTAATGGAATAAGAGTGCCTATATCACAGGGTTATATAAGGATTAAATGAAGGAATGCATATAAAGAATTTAGCCAAGTGTTTGGCACAGAGTAAATATTTAATAACAAAAGTCATTATAGTGGGGGAAATAATGGTCACTAGTAATAGTTTGAATTTGCGAGTATTCAAGGGATGTAGTAAAAGGGCAATACAAAATGAGAGTTAAAATATTAGATGAGAATGGATTAGAATAATCCATTTGGAATCAAAGAAATCAGGTCATAGAGGCAAGATAAGAGGAGTAGTAGTTTTTCAAATGAGGCCATAAGAGGCATCAGAAGCCTGATATTGGTAACTGAATAAAGTGTAGGACTGCCAATGGACTGATGTTCCTAATAAGAAGAAATGCATTGTTTTTTCCTTTTGATCCCATAATGTGTATTAATAAATTTTTATCATTTATTGTGAATTCATTTTATGCCTCTAAACTTAAATTGTAAGCTATGGTTACTCCAGAATGTGGATAATATATTTTTATATAAGTGCTATACATCAGCTACAAACATAATAACTACATGTTGAAAAATTTAAAAAGCATATCATAAAATCTTTTTTATTAATTATCCATTCTTAGAACCTGAAATATCTCATTTTACAGTTCAAATGAAAACATCAGATAACAGCTGATTTTATGTCAGTTAATTGCAAGTAAAGCCATAAATATAGTTTAAAAAACATACTTTCCTTTTTAAAGAGCTTTTTATTTGTGAAGTGTAAATATGCAAGTAGAATTTACATCTCACCATTTAAATTTTATATTAAGTAAGAAGTTACAATTTTATTTTCCTTATTTCCAAGCCTCTGTTTGCAGAACTCTAGTTTTTCATTGCAGAAGAAAACTAATTTTCTTGTCACTCCTCACTCTCCTCTTTCAAAGTATCTTTCAGCAATGATTCTATTTTCTCCATTTTTATTAAATTAATTTTTTTTCTTTTGGAATCATCCTCCATTGTGGGTAGGCAGACCACCATATGTAAACCAAATCCAGTTTTTACAAATAAAGTTTTATTGGAAAACAGTCACCCTCGTTTGTTACATGTCATCTATGACTGCTTTTGCGATACAGTGACAGGTTTGAGTAGTTGCAACTAACTACAGATCAAGCCCTGTGTCCACACTCAGTGGGGACTCTGCTTGAAGATTCTTTCCCTCTGCCCTTTCCCCCCCTCAAATAAATACATAAATCTGAAAGAAAGAAAGAAAGAAAGAAAGAAAGAAAGAAAGAAAGAAAGAAAGAAAGAAA
>NW_022589715.1:41792397-41850891 GCF_004348235.1 Phoca vitulina | reverse complement strand
AAAGAAAGAAAGAAAGAAAGAAAGAAAGAAAGAAAGAAAGAAAGAAAAAGAAAGAAAGAAGAAAGAGAGAGAGAGGAAGGAAGGAAGGAAGGAAGGAAGGAAGGAAGGAAGGAAGGAAGGAAAGAAGGAAGGAAGGAAGGAAGGAAGGAAATTATGAGTGTTTAGGATCTCTGTGCCAGGAACTAGGGTGGGTAGAGACCAAAATATATCTTCTATTATCTCATATATCCCTAGCTTTTTGATGCATGTGTCAATGAAGCTTCTATATTTCTGAGCCACAATAATAGAACTTTACTTTTTTTTTTTTATTTGAACCAGATGTAGTCCTAACAAGCAACTAGCCTCTATAATGTGCTACAATTAGTTCCATTAGGCTGGTATTAACTTTCTATGTGAGCATATTTTTCCCCGTAATGAGTGTAAGAACCTTGAACACAGGAGGTTTTTATAAAATAGGTATTTAATACATATCCACAGCTTTAAATACTACTTACATTTCAACAGTTCCAAAATTACTATTTCTAAACTAAAACTATCTTCTCAGATCAAGCCTTATATAACCAACAGATTTTGTTATAGCTCCCCTTGGATGTCTGACACAAATTTCAAATTTAACACATCCAAAACTGAATGCTTAATCTTACCTGCCAAATCTTTCTCTTCCTCCAGACTTCAGAATCTCCACCTATTTTGTTACTCAAACAGCATGTTGGGTCACTTCCTCTTCACACCCATCATTATCAAAATGCAATATGCCACCAATGTCTCTGAAGTGTATCTCCAAAATGTTGCTTTCCCGTTCTCTCCACCTCTATTTTAACACCATGGAACATGTCATCATCTCCTACTACTGGCTCTGCAATTCTCTTCTTAAATTAAATGCCCAATTTCCCTTCCACTTCCCTCCAATTGATTTTCTATATGAGAATGATCTTTTAAAAATATAAGTTGAATGTTACTCACTACCTCTCTTAAATACTTCCAAAGTCTATCTATCATACTATAAAAATGTGGATATAAAAACACCCTATATGCCCAGCTCCTTCCAACTTCTTCATCTTAATCTTATAATTTCCCTGCTTGTTCATTATGTTCAGGAAATCATGTGGTTTTTCAGTTCCTGAAACACTCCAAGTTCTTTTCTACCCGGGAGACTGTCTATATGTTGCCTCCTTCACTGAATTTCTCCCTAGATAACTATTACTTTTCCGGTAGGTCTCAGTTTTAACATTATGTCCTTTTGTAGAGAGTCCCTCACTGATACTCAATCTGAGTTAATAGTTTCTCCTCATTTCTCACCACTTATGTAATTAGTCCCTTTGACAGCTCACAACAACATTACCTTTTCCTTTATAGCACTTTAGTAAAAAGGCAGAGGCCATCTCCATTTGCTGCAACACCTTAAGTATACACGGTTTTTAGGATAGTGTATGGCACATAGTAGGTGTACAATAAAGGTATGGGCAATAACAGATGCATGTGTGACAGAATGAGTTTACTGAAATGCATTGCCTATGGTTGCATGAGGGATTACATAACTGAGAGGGCACAGCAAACACCACCAGGACATTATTCATATTTCTAGAGTATTTTGATACCATAGAATCTGAAGCTTTAAAACTCAATGGAACAGCAGGGTTCAACACTTGATTCTTGCTGCTTTTCTTTTTCTTTCTTAGAAACAAACACTTAAGGGGCACACTAGCAGTTTGGAAATCACCCTGGTTACTGTGAACACTACATCCTATAATCATCTGCTATCAAGTTTATAGATAATGGTAACCACAGGAAATGGGGTTAAGGACATGATGAAATTGTTGGAGACATAGCCCTTGTCCTGAAATTTGCTTGCAAAATAACTTACATTAAACCTTCCAACAGACTTGTACAAAACAAATCAAAATCATGTAGCCAGCATGAAGAGCACCCCATGCTCTCTAAATTCATGAATTTGGCAAGGATGATCCATCTATTAATGCAGAAGGTATAAAAAGAGACTAAAGGAACAGACTCCAATATTGGAGGTTATCACTTCAAATCTGTACATTTTGACAGAATTTTATTATTCATTTGTCTTAATTTTTGAATGAAAAAAAGATCTTTTGCTTAGTTTTCACACACATATAGAAAAGTATTTGTTCAAGTTATAGTTTATCTTTAATTTATTGAATGTTATTGATGAATATAAACCTTAATGTGATCTAGGTAAATGATTGGCTAGGTTGATTCATTTATGCATTTCAGCATTTGGTGTTGTGTTATAAATCTTAACTATTTCACATTTTGTTGTTTTTTACCTTAACCAAATAATATAGGTTCAGTGTTTTGTTTTGTTTTTTATTTTTTGTTTTCCTTTACAGGCAATATTTTCTTCATTTATATGCTTTATTTCTTTGGAATACAAATTCTAGGTATTATGTTTCCTTATACTACTAGTAAAATATATCCATATGTACTATGAAAAATAATCTGCCAAAAGCCTAAATTTGAATTACTTCACTAAATAATCCAATAGAGATATTTTCCTTTCCATATAGAGAATATTGACTATAATGACATTTTTGTAAAAGATGTGCACAATAAAATGAATAACTCAGAATAAATTGTAATAAGCTGTGTAAACATGAGGCTAAAATATTTTGGCTACCATATTTCTAAAGTGATTATTAAACCCTAATATGCATGAATTCACTTAGGATTAGTGTCTTTCTATTTTTATTAGTAGTTTTCATTTTAAATAGTTACTGTTAAATGTTCAATTCTTATATTTTTTAGTTTACGCAATCAATTCAGTCTTTTTGTAAAGGACTTAAAATACACAGACATACAATGTGAACTGCATATCCTCCATAATGTTATTCTCTTCAATTAGACACAATTTAATGTATTCAAATTAATTTATTATAGAATGTCATAAAAATGTAATCCCTTCTTTATAGGTTATCCAGAACAATTTAGATTTAAAAAAACCTGCAAAAACATAAATGCCATAAAAATGCATGTCAATATCTGAGTCTTACAGTAGAGTGTGTAATATCCACTGGGTCTCTGCTAAAACTTGTTGAAATCAATCACAGCAGATTTTAATCCATAAGTCACTTTTCTCCAGATTTCTTTCCAAACTCTTCATCATTCCAACAAAGTTTTATGGTTCCTAGAATAATTTTCAGCTTAGTCATCCCAAAGTGAATGTACTGCCTGGGAATTATTCACCAATTCTATTATAGACTGGATTACTTCATAAATTTTAGTTACCAGGTTCCCCTATCCAGCACAAATTATTGTAAGGCAGTTCTGCTTTGTTTATTTAATGTTTGGGTATTAGTTAGATCTTTATTTTGAATTCAGTCTCAAGTATTTTAATGGATATTCTGGGGAAATTGTTTTCTATTCTGAAGGCCAATTTACCATATGGAAGATGTTCATGAACAACAACCTGTTTTTAAGTCAATAAATAGGATTGATTTTTTTAAATTACTAAATGCTCACCACTATAAATGTATTAGAATATTATTGACTATAATCTGTATATTGTACTTTTAATACCTGAATGTTGGTACTTCTTAATCCTCTTCACCCATTTCACCCATTTAACCACCTTCCTGCCCCTTAAGCAACCACTGGTTTGCTTTTTATAATTATGAGTCTGTTTTGCTCTTTGTTTTTCTTGTTTCTTTGTTCATTTGTTCTGTTTTTTTTTATTTTTTTAGAGATTTATTTATTATTTATTTGAGGGGGGAGGTGCAGAGGGAGAGAATCTTCAGCCTGACTCCCAGCTGAGCAGGGAGCCACATGTGTGGCTCAGTCTCACAACCCATGAGGTCACAGCCTGAACCAAAACCAATAGTCAGACATTTAACTGACTGAGACACCCAGGCACACCTGTTTTTTAGTTTTTACATGTAAGTGAAATTATATGGTTTTTATCTTTGTCTGGCTTATTTCATTTAGCATAATACCCTCTAGGTCCATCCATGATGTCATAAATGGCAAAATTTCATTCTCTTTTATGACTAATATTCCATTGTGTATATGTACCACAGCTCTTTATTATTTCATCTATCTATGGACACAGGTTACTTCCATATCTTGGCTATTGTAAATAATGCTACAATAAACATGGTAGTGTATATAGGTTTCAGAATTCATGTTTTTGTTTGCTTTGGGTAAACACCCAGAAGTGGAATTACTGTATTGTGTGGTACTTCTATTTTTAGTTTTTTGAGGAAACTCCCTACTGTTTTCCATAGTGGCTGCTCCAATTTACATTCCCAACAGTCCACAAGAGTTGCCTTCTCTTCCTATCATTGCTAATACTTGTTATTCCTTGTCTTTTGATAACAAGCCATTCTGATTCAGATAGGGTGATATCTCATTGTGGTTTTGACTTTCATTTCCCTAATGATTGGTGATGTTGAGCATCTTTTCATGTGCCTGTTAGCCATCTGTATATCTTCTTAGAAAAAATGTCTATTCAGGTGGCGCCTGGGTGGCTCAGTCGTTAAGCGTCTGCCTTCGGCTCAGGTCATGATCCCAGGGTCCTGGGATCGAGCCCCGCATCGGGCTCCCTGCTCTGTGGGAAGCCTGCTTCTCCCTCTCCCACTCCCCCTGCTTGTGTTCTCTCTCTCGCTGTGTGTCTCTCTCTGTCAAATAAATAAACAAAATCTTTAAAAAAAAAAAAAAAAGAAAAAATGTCTATTCAGGTCCTCTGCTCATTTTTTAATTAGATTATTTGATTTTTGATGTTGACTTCTATGATTTTTTTATATTTTGAATATTAAGAACCCCTTACAGATATATCATTTGCAAATATCTTCTCCCAACCAGTAGGCTGCCTTTTCATCTCATTGATGGTTTTTTACACTGTACAAAAGCTTTTTAGTTTGCTATAGTCCCAATTGTTTATTTTTGCTTTTGCTTCCCTTACCTGAAGAGACAGAACCTGGAAAATATTGCTAAGGTTGATGTCCAAGAGATTACTGCCTATTTTTCTTTTTTTTTTTTAGGAATTTTATGGTTTCAGATCTTACATTTAGACCTTTAATTCATTTTAAGTATATTTTTGTGTATGATGTAAGAAATTGGTCCATTTTCATTCTTTTGCATGTAGCTGTCCAGTTTTCCCAGGGTTGACAAATTTTGATGTTATGATAATTTTTATTACACATGTGCAAATTTTTTCAAGTTCCTCCAACTTCCTGATAGCAAGTATCTTGGATTTGATGCTCTCTATATAATTTTTTTGTTGTTATCATCTGTCAGCTTTTTAAGGAAACAAAATAAAATTATATTACACATAATTTGTAGCATCTTTACGCTTAGCCATATAACGAAGAACTTTTTCATTGCTAGGCTCTATTTATCCCATTAGAATATAAAAATACAGAGCATTCTGAGTGGGTCCACCTTACTTTATTTAATCAATTCCCTATTAATGAAGATTTGTATAATTTTTCTTCCTTTCCTATAAAGCACAATTTTAATGTGAACATAACTGTATAAATAACTTTGCAAACTCAGGTAAGATGCATTCTAGCAAGTGAGAAGTTTACAATAAAAAAAGCTAAAGTGAGGGGCACCTGGGTGGCTCAGTCGTTGAGCGTCTGCCTTCGGCTCAGGTCACGATCCCAGAGTCCTGAGATCGAGCCCCGCATCGGGCTCCCTGCTCTGCAGGAAGCCTGCTTCTCCCTCTCCCACTCCCCCTGCTTGTGTTCCCTCTCTCGCTGTGTCTGTCTCTGTCAAATAAATAAATAAAATCTTTAAAAAAAAAAAAAAAAAAAGCTAAAGTGAAATTAAGGTACATTATTAGTAAAGAATTGTGATACATCTGGCATGGATTAATGCAAACCATACAGACTTGGTATCAGCATTCTTTTTTTTTTTAATTTAATTTTATTATGTTATGTTAGTCATCATACATTACATCATTAGTTTTTGATGTATTGTTCTATGATTCATTGTTTGTGTATAACACCCAGTGCTCCATTCAAAAGTGCCCTCCTTAATACCCATCACCGGGCTAACCCATCCCCCCCAAAACCATCAGTTTCTGAGTCCATGGTTCGTCTCTTATGGTTCGTCTCCCCTTCCGATTCCCCCCCCTTCATTTTTCCCTTCCTACTATCTTCTTCTTCTTTTTTTTTTTTTTTAATATACAATGTATTATTTCTTTCAGAGGTACAGGTGGTATCAGCATTCTTTAAGAAAGTCAGAAAACAAATTGCTTTTAACTTATTTTGATTAGTCTAGTTGCAGAAATGTCAATAAGTTATGATCAGTACTTTTAGATGTTTTCAGTCTAGCTGTGGAGACACTCAAGTTTCCCCAATTGGTTATTACAATGATAGGATTTGCAAAGTATTCTGGTATTCTGGGGTACAGGAAAACATGCAAATAACTGTATCTAAAAATCGGGAATGTTTCACTGAAGAAATATTAGGTATATTTTTGCTTTTTTAAACAATATTATTGAGGTATAATTTATATATCATAGTACTCAATCATTTTAAATGTACAATTGAGTGATTTTTAAAAAAATAATATTTATATAATTTAATAGCCATTGCACAATTACAATCTTTTTTTGGAAATGTTATATCACCCTAAAAAGATCTCTGTCATTTGTAATATATATAAATACATAGAGTTTTGAGTGTTTCCTCCAGAAAAAAAAAAAGTGTGTCTTTATTTACCTCATTTTTAAGGATTATTTTGCTCTATATAGACTTCTTAGTTGACATTTTTTTCTTTTAGCACTTTATTTGTATCCTTCACACCTTAAATAAAATGTTACATTTTCAAACTACTCTTTCTAAAAGTCACTCCGTTTCTGACATCAACGTTCTATCTCATTCCCCTGTTTAGTTTCCTGAATGAATTTTGCATAATTTTTCTATTTAAAAGTCAACATATTTATCATGTATTTCTTTCATAGATAAGATCCATGAAAGTAGAAATCTAAGCCTCTTGTTTCTAGGTGTATCCCCAGATCTTATAATATTGCTTGCAACATAAGAAGTAATTGATATATATTTGAATTAATATAAATACTTTACTATCATGTTTTAATGTTTACATTGAGGAAATAACCTGGTTGAAAATGAGAATATACCTGGTGTCAGTAGTCATTTATTTAATCACACCTTTATTCAAGAAACATTTATTAAACATTAGGTTTAATGTCAAGCACTATTTAGTTTTTAAGAGCATAACAAATAATAAAAAGACTTAGTCCCAGACCTCATAGATTTTGTTTGTTAATAATTACAATACAGTGTGAGAAATATTCTCTTTTAGAAAGCCCAGAACAATATATTGGAGGGTCAGCTAAAAAGCATGCCTGAGAGTCTTCTCACTTTGGATGATCACAGGGAGCCCCATTTTGAATATTAGGACAAGGACCTTCATTTTTTTTTCTCTTCGGCTCTATTATGTTTCTCGATTAAGAGTATTTACTTTCTTATGTTTCAAAAGGAAATATATATATCCTTGGCATATGATGGTAATTGAGCCAAGGGAGTAGATGAGATCATTCAAGAGTGTTATAATTTAAAAAATGATTTTAAAATAACAATTATATTAGTTTTATTGCATGTGGACAGAGTCCCTAAAACAAAACCGTCTGGGTAATTCCCAAACCCACTGTCTTATGAGTAGAAAAGGAACATATATAGCTAGATCTGCTATAATAGGAGTGTGTAGCCTTTCTGAACCTCAGACTGAAGGAAAACAACACCCACTGAAAAAAATTATTGTGTTAAGTGAAAAAAACACTAGTTAACATGGAAACAAGAATGTTGTAAGCTCTCAAAGAATTGTTTTTAAATTAATTTTCAACTAACACTCTCAAAACATTTTAAATGTGATTCCAGATCTTATAGTAAATATTCAGTAATGTTCCCATGCCCATTAAGGTAAAAACAAAGTTCACATATAGACATTCAAATTTCTTTACAATATGGATAGAGATATCTTCTCCAATTTATTAATTTTTAATATGTTTCCAGTCTCTTTATGATTTTTGCTTGTGCCAGGCTTTTCTAAAGTATACCTTGCTATTTTTGCCTGAAAAAAAAAATCCACCTGATTTTTTGCAGCATTCCTGAGCTCTGTAACTACGGGATATGTCGCCGTCCTCTAAATCTCTGTCCCTCATCTGTTATTTTAACTATTTCCTCTGTTATCGTCTGTTAGATTTCTCACTGAAATAGACTAAACAAATTGAAAAAAGGAAATTATTTCTAAAATCTCAGTTACTTATCTGCAGCACCTAGCAGAGTGCCTGTTACAGAGATGACTCTCTTCTTTCCATCCCCCCCTCCACCACATACACATACACACACAGACATGCACACACACACACAATGTTTAAAGATAACTTTTGTAGTTCAATTAGTGTCTCTAAATTATATTGCCCCATTGATTAACATCCATTCTATAGAATCATAGAAAGAGAAACATTAGAGCTAGAAAGAACATCAAGGATTCATCTGCTCCAGAAGTGTTCAGAAATATCACTTGTGGAATTTGAATATGCACTTATGTGGTTCCAGCCACAGAGGCTCTAATTCAGTAGGTTTGTGGTGAAGGTCCAATACTTGCATTTGATTTAATTTCAAAAAGTGATGCTGATGTATACTTCTTGTTGGGAAATATTGACCATCTCCTTCCCATCCTTCTTATAAAAGCAACTGATACCCTAAGAGGTAATCTTTCATAGGTCACAGAAGAATTTGATGACAGAGGTAAGAGTAGAAATCAACTGTCTTGTGACACTGCAGTGATCTTTCTTTCCCCTCTACTGACACTGGCTTCCAAGTAAGGGAAAAGAACAGCATTCGGATTTTTCCTCTTTTCTTCTTATTTTGCTACCATCTCTGTATTTTTCCACAAATACTATCTTTAAAAAAAGAAACACAAAAACAAAACCTGCAGCATTGATTTATGTAGCTGTCAACATCATCAGGGAAGCACAATGGCTCTGTGGTAAAAATTTTTCTAAAGATGATGTTCCTGATCAAACCTAAGGAACACTCAGGTTTTTGTGTTTGTTTTTTTCATTGAGTTATGGGATTATACTGGCTTTTTCCTCAATCCTAACTCAGATGAAAAGATGGAACCAAACTAGGTTACCTCATTGTTGCACAAATAGAACATACTATGTCTTCTTAAATAGGTACTCAACCCATGGGAAAAAGAAAACATCATATTAAAAACCATAGTATAGCTGGAATGAGTCCAATCTCATTAGATATTGCCACCTTTGATAAATTTTCCTCATTTGCTAAAATTATTGAATATATAAATTATTCCATAAAACCATTTTAACAGAATCAGGGTAATATCTGCTTAATTAATAATGATTATAATACATTTTAGAAATAGACTCTGTAATGTTCTTAAAAAATATTTGTGAAGTGTTTATTTTGAAATGGCTAATCGTAAGAAATAGCTAATTCTACTGATGCCTTCTTCAAATCTCTGAAAGTGAGTATTGTCAATGTAGTTTTGGCAAAATCAGACATCTACATACCAGATCTGGGCACCTCTGGAGGTACCTTGAACATAGTGGTAGGGCACAATTTATTATATACAACCTCAACATTCTCAAGGATATCACACTTCTCGTATAAAGTTAACAATACCTGGAAGGAGACAAATCCAAAATAGAAAAGTTGCAAGAAAATATTTATCAACCTTCATTTTAAAGTTTAAATTCACCATGAGTCTTTGAAAATTTTATACAAAAATAGAAGGGGGTATTAATTTCATTATTACTAAATTATTATTAAACATGGGGCAATCAATGATTTAAATCAAGCTGGGATAAGTGAGAGTGAATTATCATTATCCACTGTGAGAATATTGCTCATAAATTACCTCTGAAGTCCAAAGGATTATTATGCATTTATTCTTATAAATTATGGCTCCATGGTAAACTGGATGAGATTTTAATATTTTAGCATTCATTAAGTTGTGAAGGCTTAGAGCCAGCATAGTGATCAGCAAGCCTGGTTTGTCCTCTAATGAGAATAATTCTGTTACAGTTAATTACCATAATTATCATAAATTTATATAAATTCAGGTTAACCTATAGAATTAACATTAATATTTGTATTTTGCATATTTTATTTTGGAATTAAAGGATATAGGTTTAGTTTCTACTCTAAAACACTTAATATAAGAACTTTAACATATGCAATGTGGGTAATCATTTTATTTTACATGTAGCATGCAAAATGTACAATTAAAAGGTAACTTACATAAGCTTATAGAAGCTTATCTGAACTCTTCCTTAGTCTGTTTCATTACATGCTCATTCATATTTTCATGCCTGTAGCCAGTGATGGATTGTGCTGAGTGACTGAAGCATCTGGGAAGAGGGCAGCTTCTCTGGAAGTACACAGACTTCATAAGGATGGAAAAGAACTCTAAATAAAAACCAGGGTATTGCTGTCCAAAAACAAGAGAAAATGGATAAATGACATTCTAAAATACAAATATCTACCACACACAAAAAAAAAAAAATCCAGAAAAAATAATAGAAGGGAAAGTCAAGTTGGGTCCAAAACAATCCTAAGTGAAGCCTCTCAGAAAATGAATCAGACTAATTTTACATATTAATAAACTGCATATAGCTCATTCCATGATATGAGTTGAGTTCTTCCCCAGTATTTTTTTTTTTTTTTTTTGGTTAGATAAATCTGTAGATTTGGGGAGGGCATTCAACTGCTGTTATCACTGGCCACTTTGCTGGCTTTATAATGTCAGTATGTAAGCAGCTATATATTAATATACAGCTTACTAATGTATTAAGGGACTTAATGATTCTTGATGATATTGCTGTGAGTAAATAGATTACTAAATTTATTAAATTCTGTAAACTTGGGGCCAAAAATAAAATACCCTTAAAAGCACACTTTTATTTTTTAACAAATACCAAGATTACTCTGAGAACTAAAAAGTTACACATCTAGTATGAACAACTGACATGGAAAAGGCTTTCTTTAAGTAGATTGTAGCTATTCACTTCATTCTCATGAGGTACCTGAAAATAAGAAATGTAATAATAAATATTTTGGAAGATAATCAGTCTAAAAAATTTATAAACAATAAAATTTTGAGTACTTTTATTTTTTTACCTCAAATGTATGTATTTTCCACTCTTACAATGAAACCAGCCCAATTGTTTCAAACACTGAAAATAGTTGTCTGCTTCTGCTTGATAGTAAAAAACTATTATTTGTGCTTCCATTAACTGTTTAACTACATGACAGCTTTCTGTCAGAAAGTAATCAAGCAGGCCAGATATGGCAGAGAGGTTTTTTTTTTTTTTATGCTATGTTAATCACCATACATTACATCATTAGTTTTTGATGTAGTGTTCCATGATTCATTGTTTGCGTATAACACCCAGTGCTCCAAGCAGTACGTGCCCTCCTTAATACCCATCACCAGGCTAACCCATCCCCCCACCCCTCTCCCCTCTAGAACCCTCAATTTGTTTCTCAGAGTCCATAGTCTCTCATGGTTCATCTCCCCCTCCAGTTTCCCCCCCTTCATTTTTCCCTTCCTGCTATCTTCTTCTTCTTCTTTTTTAAACATATAATGTATTATTTGTTTCACAGGTATAGCTCTGTGATTCAACAGTCTTACACAATTCACAGCACTCACCATAGCACATACCCTCCCCAGTGTCCATCACCCAGTCACCCCACCCCTCCCACCCCCCACTCCAGCAACCCTCAGTTTGTTTCCTGAGATTAAGAATTCCTCATATCAGTGAGGTCATATGATACATGTCTTTCTCTGATTGACTTATTTCACTCAGCATAATACCCTCCAGTTCCATTCACGTCATTGCAAATGGCAAGATCTCATTCCTTTTGATGGCTGCATAATATTCCATGGTATATATATACCACATCTTCTTTATCCATTCATCTGTCGATGGACATCTTGGCTCTTTCCGTAGTTTGGCTATTGTGGACATTGCTGCTATAAACATCAGGGTGCATGTACCCCTTCGGATCCCTACATTTGTATCTTTGGGGTAAATACCCAGTAGTGCAATTGCTGGGTCGTAGGGTAGCTCTATTTTCAACTTTTTGAGGAACCTCCATACTGTTTTCCAGAGTGGCTGCACCAGTTTGCATTCCCACCAACAGTGTAGGAGGGTTCCCCTTTCTCCGCATCCCCGCCAACATCTGTCATTTCCTGACTTGTTAATTTTAGCCATTCTGACTGGTGTGAGGTGGTATCTCATTGAGGTTTTGATTTGGATTTCCTTGATGCTGAGCGATGTTGAGCACTTTTTCATGTGTCTGTTGGCCATTTGGATGTCTTCTTTGGAAAAATATCTGTTCATGTCTTCTGCAACTGACAGAATGGGAGAAGATATTTGCAAATGACATATCAGATAAAGGCCTAGTATCCAAAATCTATAAAGAACTTATTAAACTCAACAGCCAAAGAAAAAATGATCCAATCAAGGCAGAGAGTTTTTTAAAAAGAACATCTAGTCTATTTTTCCTAGTTTACATCTGTCTTCTATCTTTACTATACTAGATTTTGTCTCAAAATAATTATAAAATATATGATATAGACAATAGAAATTTCTACAATGAGAAAGTTGCCAAAAATCTCAAGTCAGATGATATTTGGATTCCAAAACTTTTTATATATGTTCTAATTCATTAACTAGCCCCCCATATCCTCATTAATATGATCTGGGATACTCAGATTTTGTTTTGTTTTGTTTTGTTTTCTTATTGAAGCAAATATAAAAAAGAATTGTCTGTAATTTATTCCACAAGTCATTCATTTACTTACTTAACAAGTTATTAATCACCTACTATTTTGTAAGTATTGCCAAACCAATGGATGAAGAAGATTGACATTATTTTCAATACTCAGAGAAAGCCTAGTCTAGGAGGGATTATTTCTAATCAATTATTGTTTTTATAATTATTTGTTTAAAAATGTATATTGTAAAATTTATATGTGCATTATGTATAGTATTATATACAATATACAGTATCATATAGAGAGAAGTAAATATTAAACTTTCATTTGTGGGATAGTGAATAGGCATTATCTATATGGAGAGAAATGGGGAGAGTATTTATCCCACACAGAGTAGCAATCATTTGACTGGAGGGATCTTATCACTTTTGAAGATCTGAATAATGGCCATTATGTCAGAGGAACAAAGAGAATGAAGAATATCCTGTGCGCAAAGGTGGCAATGGTTGGAGAGCATAGAATTTTGCTGATCATGTTAAGGATTTGACACATTATTCCAGTAGGAGAAAGTAATTAAAAAGTTACAAGCAAAGTGGCACCATGATACATTTTGCATTTTATATGTAATTATTTTTAATACAGTACTATCAATTTCTTGGAAAGAGCCACAGGAGTAGGGAGAAAAGAAAACTGAAGTAGATCACATGAGAGATGATGGTGGCTAAGACTGTAGTAGAGACAGTGGAACTGAAGAGCATGTTGGATGTTTTGGAATATTAATAGTATACAAAATGGATGGAATTTAGTGACCTTTTACTTAATTCTTACAAAAACCCAGTGTGACAATTATGAGAGCTTATGGAATTTGTCCCGATTCCTTCACTATGTCTCAGAGTAAAAATTAAAACCTTGAGTTCAAACTTGAGGGGGTATGTATGTGTGTGCACATGCACCAAATATGGTATAAGGATACATGACTTGAGAAATTTTAAATATATACTGGATTCAGTACCATGAAAGTTATTGGCCTTTGAGAATATATTGTTTTGTTTTGCCTATTGATGTGTATAGGTTAATATGTATACACAAGAGTCAGTCTTTTTGGGTTTGAATCCTAGCTTTGTCACCTAGCAGCTATTTGACCTAAGGGATATAATTTAACATCCTTGTGTCTTCATCTGTAAAATGGTATAATAATATTGCCTCAGTCATTGGGAAGTTGGAATTATTAGTGAGTTAGTAATTTGCTGTCTGGTTCAGTATGTATTTTTTTGATAATTATAATTATGGTGATGATGATGAAGAATGACAAGCTATATTTTATAAGTTTGATGAGTCAAAGGCAGGTGAATAGTGAAAATAATAAGTATAGATAATTCTTTTGAAAAGTAAATTTTTACACTTGTTTTAGCCAAAAGGCCGAGAAGCGATTGAAAAGTAAATTTTTTTTTTTAAGATTTTTTATTTATTTATTTGAGAGAGAGAGAATGAGAGAGAGAGCACATGAGAGGGGGGAGGGTCAGAGGGAGAAGCAGACTCCCCACTGAGCAGGGACCCCGATGCGGGACTCGATCCAGGACTCCAGGATCATGACCCGAGCCAAAGGCAGTCGCTTAACCAACTGAGCCACCCAGGCGCCCTGAAAAGTAAATTTTTAAAGTGAGGCATAAGATAGGGCTCCGTGCAGTAAAGAATTTTGACTTTCCCCAAAGAGAGATCTGATCTTTGTCCTCATCCTCTTAAAGGTAATCTTTATTTGCCTGGGAATCTTGTGGTAGCCCCACAGTAACAATGTGATTTAGGATGAGGGTTGACCCCACCTGATAGTCTTAGGGTGGGCCTGGCCAAGTCAGAAAAAACTAACCATGTGATTTAGGGTGGGGACTTTAAGTCACATGTTATCAGTTGATCTGAAGTTCAGCCAAGTGAGCAATTAATTACGCATATGAAATAAAGCCTCAATAAAAACTCTGGACATTGACGCTTGTACGCGCCCTATGGTCGATAACATTTTATGCATACTGTCACACATTAATTCCAGGAGGTGGAAGCTTTTAAACTGAGTGTGATTTTGGTCTTCTCCCCTCCCCCCACCGAGTTTGCATTTGTCAGAAGTGAGGGTGTTCTTCTGGGGACTCTTCCTCTCAACCTTGTAACTGGACGTTAACCTCTTAAAGATTGTGTCTGAAGCCTTATGTGACTGTGCCTACAAACTGTACAGTTTAGCTAACTTGAGATAGGCTCTAGCTAAAGGAAATTTTGTGGTTTAGGAATGTGCTTTAATTATGTTAATGAAAGTACTCCGTGACAGTTATTTAAAATGTAAAACATTAAAACACTATAGGAAAAAAAAAGAAAAAGGAAAAGAAACATGAACCCCAAACTGAGTACTGAGGGACAGTAGTAGTCATAATGTGTGGCATATCTGATTTCAGAAATCAATCAACGTCTCTCGCTTTATCAGTGTACTGATATAGCTAGGAAATGAATGGGGAGAGATTGTTTTTATTTAGATCATCTGTATATGTAGTCTAAGGATGTAATATATTAAGTAAATATTGTCTTGAATTTAAAGAAAGAAAAATAAACTTAAAGAATTGGTGAATTGCAAATAATTTAATAGTAAATCATCTTTTTATTTCTCAAGAAAGAATTTAATAAATTTAGGAAAAATTATGACAATTAAGGATTGGAGTATTTAATAAAGTTTTAATATAGTTAGTATTGATAGATACTCTACTTTGAATGACAAAGAGATTCCAAACATCCTGCCCTCACATCTTGATTATGTGTGCTTATGTTCTTTTCTTTTTACAGGTATTCTATTGTGCAACCATAATTTTCTAAATTGCTGAACTCAGTTCCAAATCTAAGTGATTTTGCCTCTTAAGATTATTCATTTACAATGGCTTTTTCATTTCTGAATTTCTTATTTTGTTTCACTTCTTGGTTGGGTGAATTTATCATTGACTTTTTTCAATAACATTTAATAAAGGCAACATTCTATGAGAATATCTTTCTATCCATTTGATTCATGACTTGCCAGTATAATCACCTCTGATCATAATTTATTTTTCCACAACTTTGGTGATAACATTTTTATCTATCCTTTATGTTGTTGTGTTAAGAGACCAGTCTTATTTTCTCCTCTTATGTAGAAAGTTGTTTGATAGACAAACAGGTATTTTTTAAAAAAGAGGGAACTTACTACAAAGAGAACAATATTAGGTAATTTTCAGGCTCTAAAAAAATGTAGTTGAACTCAATACTCCTAGTCCATCTCTAGCTACTGATTTTCAGAATTACAAATAGCAGAATTAAAGTAAAACAAATCTACTAAAAGAAAATTAAAATTTATTTGCAATACAAATTAGAAATGACAGCTGCAGAGAGAACAAAGTTTTTCTATTTTTCCACTTACTCAGCTGTGTCAGCAATCAAGTATAGTTGGGCAATTTTGAGTTTAAGGTGTATTGTCAGCTAACTACAGGTCTCAGAGCTGAGGGAGAACTTGCATGGGAAAAGAGCAACAGAAAATTCTAGAACATGAAATGTTTTTACTCTACTTTCTTTTCAAACAGTCTTATAATTTTGATGTAAGAAAGACGTTAGGGTTCGAAGCCAACAGCCGAGAAAGAATTCTTGAGATCTTTGGTGCAAAAGAATGGTTTTATTAAAGCACAGGGACAGGACCCATAGGCAGAAAGAGCTGCAATGGGGTCAAGAGGAGTGGCCCATTATATACTTTCAAGTTGAGAGGGGGTTAGGGATAGTCTAAGTCTCTAAGGAATTTTGGAAGCAAGGTTTCCAGGACCTTGAGGGGGCTAGCTATTGTTGGGAAAAAGTCATTTATTACCGTCTTAGTCGTGAGACCCTTCAGATGTATATTGGTGGACCATATGCTTGGGAGATAATTGCCAACACGTATCTTGGGGGGTTTAGAGATAAAGGAAATTTCCAAAGGAATTTTTATACGTTAAAGTAGACTTCAGGATCCTGGGGAAGGGAGGGGCTCAGGCTAGGATTGCTTTTTGCCCTTAGCAAAGTGTTAACATGGAGGCAGCTGAGTCCCTAGAGGAATGTCCCTGCCTGTCTCAAGGACTTGTCAATGGGCTGCAGGTAGTAAGGAAATTTAATAATTTTTCTTCTGCCTTTGTTTCCCGTATCAATTTCAGTTACTCCAAATAACCTCATAGTCATTACATCTCAGAAAAGAAACTTTAAAGGAATCACAGTTATGGCCAATAAAACAAAAACCAAACAAAGACATGAAGGCAAACTTCTTAACATTCTTTAATAAACCACAATCAAGAGTTAGATGTCTTACCTTTGATTTCCAGCTCTATTAGTAAATAGCCCTGCTAATTTAGGTCACTTAAATCTTTTCTCTACTGCTCAGTTTCTTATTTACAACATAACAGATTCAATGTTTTTTGAATTGCATTCTACTTACAGTTAAGTGTTTTGCTGACTCGTCTGAGTGCTGGGGTAGGGAAAAGTGAGTAACAAGAAGCTGAACGAATAGGGATTCAATAAGACTCTCCACTTTTGTCTCTTTTGTAATCTGATTCCTGCTTATTATTTTATTTGAGGGGAAATAAGGTCTGATAATAAAAATGAAAGGTGAAATTCATTTTAGCTTTATAATTCAGTTCTATAAGATTTTTCCTTGCAGTATATGATACAGTGTTGTCAGAGAAAAGGTATAGAATACTAGCTATTTATTTTCAAATGATCAGTCATCCATAATAAATTTTCATTTACACTCTTCATGCTTTTCACTTTTACTGTCTCAAATCCATTATTCCTTAATAATACAATATTTTCAAGAGATGTCATGACTTCATCAACTTCTTTTAATAGTGTAGTGGTCTCAGTGAGAAGGCTTCCAAGGTGAAACATCACATCTGCTTTTTATGTTATTAAATGCATGAACATAGTTGGTGAAAGTATTGAGGTCAGTCACTGAGTAAGAAGTAAGATGGAGAAAGGTCATGTACTCATGTCCACTGGGTACACATGATAATATGATGCAAATAATAAGAATCAACAATACATTCCTAAACTAAAACTTGAGCTGAGAATTATGTGAGTAAAAGACACAGTATTGAAAAATATTGTACTGACTCCTTTGCTTCCCAATTATTACTTATTTCTGTATTATTAGTAGTAAAAACTATTTCTTTTATGTACTTAATGGACCAAGAGATTGAGAAATTAAACTTTATTAGTTCAAAACAAGAAGATTAATGTTAATTAGATTACAAAAATATAACCAGGAGATGTACCAGAAGTGTTTCAATAGCTAAAAAGTTTAATAATTCATTTTTAAGCTTAAGATTACAGAAAAGCTCTTCTCAAGTTGTGAGTGATTGCAGTGATGGTACCAATGTTTGATCTGTCCTGTATCCGTCATTTTTACCATGTAACCTCATACTCTCTTACCACTGAGATCAGAGTGACCTACTCCATCTATTGACACTGAGTTCAACCATGTGATTTGCTTTTTAGAATGGCATGTTACCTTGTGCACTGAATTGTGCTCTCTTGAACCTTTGCCATCATCAGAAGAGCATGCCCGGACTAATCTGCTGAAAGATGAAAGACTCATGGAGCACAGCCAAATCACCAAAGTGCTCCCAGCCAAGACCAACCTAAATCAGCCAACATCTAGCTGTTGTGAGTGAACATACAACATAAGAGACCACAGTATGTGAGTGAGCACAGCCAACACCAGAAACACTGACTAGCTGGGTACCTGGGTGGCTCAGTTGGTTAAGCAACTGCCTTCGGCTCAGGTCATGATCCTGGAGTCCCTGGATCGAGTCCCGCATCGGGCTCCCTGCTCCACAGGAAGCCTGCTTCTCCCTCTGACCCTCCCCCCTCCCATGTGCTCTCTCTCTCATTCTCTCTCTGTCAAATAAATAAATAAAAAATCTTAAAAAAAAAAAAAAAGAAACACTGACTAGCTGATCACAGCCTAAATTGTAAGCATTCAGACTACTGGGATAAATAAATATTGAATATACTAAGCCACTGATTTTGGGGAATAGATAATTGGTAAAGAAGTCCTAATGTTTAATTACAAATCTATGCATAGAGTGGGATTTATTTATTTTCTAAAATCTTACATCTGTATCTTAGGATGTGATTATATTATTTGCTGTAGAACTCAGAGAAAGATTATAATTTAAAGCATGAAATCAGTATTCCCTTGAAATAAAAGACACTCAAAATATATACTTAAGAGTATTTCTTGTACTGATACCAAAGGCAATTTATTTATTTATTTATTTATTTATTTTAAAGATTTTATTTATTTATTCTACAAAGAGAGAGACAGCGAGAGAGGGAACACAAGCAGGGGGAGTGGGAGAGGGAGAAGCAGGATTCCCATGGAGCAGGGATCCCAACGCAGGGCTCGATCCCAGGACCCTGGGAGCATGACCCGAGCCAAAGGCAGACGCTTAATCCACTGAGCCACTCAGGTGCCCCCCAAAGGCAATTTAATTTTTTAAGGCCATCTATTACATTACCTTGAGAGTGGAGTAAAAAGTCAGGAGTCTAGGAATCTAACAATCTTACTCAATTGTCATACTTTTTTATTATATATATATATATATATATATATATAACATCAACCAGATGGTGAACTAAGAAGTGCCAGGCCTTTGTTCCCCCACAGAAATATCAAGTAAACAAGTACGGATAATTTTATAGGATCTCTGGAAACCAATCAAAGATCTACAGCAATTAAGCAAATCCTTAATCAAGAAAAAGCCACATTCAAATGGTAGGAAATTTCATAACAGTTTTAGCTACACTTTGCACCCTTTCCACAGTGTGACATGGAGTGGTCTGATTGAAGTAGCTTAATTCCCGATTACCTCCCTCAAGAAGGAAGGAGCAGAATGGAACTTGTTTAAAATGTCTAGATGTCTGTGGAATTCCCTGGGGACTGTTTTATCGTTTGTTTGTTTCACTTGACTAGAGCTTAGACAGTGAATGGAAGTATAGTTTGGATTGCAAGCTGGGAACTGCAGAAGGTATGGCGGGCAGTGAGGTATTTGAACACTGTAGCAGGGCTGCAGAGCCATGGACACACTGTGGGGGGTGGGCAAGAGATTATGGGAAGAGGAATACAGTAGAGCATTTAAGTCCGTGAGAAGAAGCTGGGGTGATACTCTTTAGGAAATTAAGACATTTAAAAGTAGCTGAGGAAATTTAAACTGAATGGGTAAGTAAATATATAAAGCACACACTCAGGCCCAAACAAGACCCATACCCAGAAGACTGAGAAGACCTTAAGCCTTTACTCCAGGCTGATCTCTAGGCTCAGGAGTTTGCTAATCAGTGAAGGTCTTCTATACCAGTCTTCAAAGACTAGGAGAGGTGATCGGTTTTTCAAATGTCTGATTTTCAACAGAAGACCATAGGCACACAAAGAAAGTGGGAAACATGGTCCATCCAAAGCAACTAAATCTCCAGAAGCAGTCCCGGAAGAAACATATGTTTCATAGTTACTAGAAAAAGACTTAAAAATAACAATCTTATAATATGGTCAAAGAGCTAAAAGCAACATGAAAACCTAAAGAAATTCCTGAAAACAGTACATGTACAAAATGAGAATATCAAGAAAGATATAATAATTACAAAAAATAAATTTCAGCAGAAATGCCAGAGCTAAAAGATACAGTAATTGAAAAATTTACTAGAGGGACTCAACAGAAGACATGTGCCATTATAAAAACAGAAACAAAAACAAACACACACACACATAAATGAATGCGGTAAGGGAGGAAATGGGGTATAAAAAGGTTTTAATACGTACAGAAAACAACAGAATGTCAAGGTATATACTTCTCTATTAGTAGTTATTCTAAATGTATATGGATTAAATTTCCCAAAGAAATGTTATAGATTGGCATAATGTATAATAAAAAAAGGATTCAACTATGTAATATTTACAAGAAGTTCATTTTGTATCTATGGAGATGCATAGATTGAAAATGAAAGGATGAAAAAAAAATATTTCATGCAGATAGTATCCAAAAGAGAGAAGTAGCTATACTAGTAATGGAAAATAGGCTGTAAGCCAAGAACTGTTACAAGACACAAAGAAGGACACTATATAAAGTTAAAAGAACCAATTCACCAAGAAGATATAAAAATTATAAATATATGTACACCAACAAACATCAAAGCTCCAAAATCTATAAAGCAAATAATGACAAAATTGAGGGATAGGTAATTCTACAATCCTAGTACTACAGTAGATAATTCTATAGTACTCCAGTTTCAATAATGGATAGAACAACCAGAAAGAAGATTAATAAAGAAATAAAGGACTTCAACAACACTACAGACCAGTTGGACCCAAAGGCATGTATCGAACATACTACCCAGTAACAACAGAATATGAATTTTTCTTAAGTGCTATATGGAACATCTCCAGGATAGACCACATATTAGGCAACAAAATCAGTATTAATAAATTTCAAAAGATTTAAATCGTACAAAATATCTTTTTAGGATTATAATGGAATGTGAGTGGAAATTGATGGCAAAAGGAAAGCTGGAAAATTCACAAATACTTGCAAATTAAACAGCACATTTCTGAATAATGAATGGATAAAAGAAGGCATCAGAAGGGAAATTAGAAAATACTTTGCAACAATTGAAAATGAAAACACAAGATAACAGCTTAAAAAATTAGAGGAGGGAACACTCAAAAACATTCTGAGGCCAGCATTACTGTTACAAAAGCCAGAAACACTGGAAGAAAAAACTACTAATATCCCTGATTAACATTGATGAAAATTTTCAACAACTTACTAGCAAATCAAATTCAAAAGCATATTAAAAGTATTATACATCATGACCAAGTGGGATTTACTCCTGAAATGCAAAGATGATTCAACCAAACATTGCTGAAAGAAATTAAAGAAGGTAATAATAAATGGAAGGACATCTGATAAACATTGATTGGAAGACATAATATTGTTAAGATGCCGGACTATCCAAAGTGATCTACAGATTCAGTAACATCTCTATCAAAATCCCTATGAAATCTTTTGCAGAAAAATAGAATTCTAAAATTCATCTTGAGTGAATGAAATTCTAAAATTTATCTTGAGTGACCCAAATAGCCAAAACAATCTTGGAAATGAATAACAAAGGTGGAGGTATCACACTTCCTGGATAAATAGGCAGAGCATAGAATTTTTAGGACAGTGAAAATACACCACATGATCCTGTAATGATGGATATATCATTATATATTTGTCCAAACTCATAGAAAGTACAACACCAAGAGTGAACCCTCATGGAAACTATGTACCTCAGATAATATGATGTGTCAGTGTAGGGTCATCACTGTAACAAATGTACACTCTGGTGGGGGGGGAGAAAATGGGGAAAGCTATGCATGTGTGGGGGCAGGTATATGGGAAATCTCTGTCCCTTCCTCTCAATTTTGCTGTGAAACTAAAACTGCTCTAAAAATAGTCTTCCTTTAAAAAAATTAAAATAAAAAAATTAAAGGTTAAAAAAAAAAAGCAACCAAAACAAAACAAAAAAGAAACACCCAGAGGGTTAGTGAAGTTGTACATGCAGAATTTCTGGGATTCTCGATGTATGTGATTAAAGAAATATACTTTGTTTCATATAATTACAAAAGATTATTCAATGCCCTTTATAGTCAGAGCAGCCAGAAAGCATCTAAGAGAAATTAGAACAGAATTTGAACTCAAATATGGGTTAATTAAAGTAGAGAAAGGGGAAAGGAGAGAGACAGAAGACCAGCTTTGTGTCTATAATTCCCTTTCAGCTTAGTTGGTTTCCTCTCAGTTTTTGGAGTGACCAAGGCTTGTTGAAAAGCCTCCTTGAGAATATGGACTCAAATGGTCTAATTAGGAGGGGAAGAACACAACTGGGTGAAGGGAACACCAGAGGGAAGAAAGGAGAGCACCCAAGAGCAATTTCCTTATGTTTATTAGAGGGGGACAAACTCTCCCAAGCAGTGTTTTTATGGAAACATTGTTCTCCAGGCTGTGGTTTTAAAAAGGAAAACTTTTCCCTTATAACTGAATGTCTTTGGCCACACTATTTAAAGGTACATATTTTTTCATTGAGCCTTGAACTGTTGAGTCATATCATAGAAATTTATGGTGTCCCCTTATAGTGTTTCCCTCTCAGAAGAAGTCAAAACAAGAGGTTTTAGCTCTTCCTATTAATTTACTAATACATCAATAAATACAATTCAAAGTCATTTTAAACTTTGAAATAAAGAAGCTCTAAATATTTCTTAAAAAATAAAAATGGAGAGACCTATCAAAAGAAATCAGAAGCTTTTTAAAATAAGTGTTACATTTCCTGTTGTTAAGGAAATATTTTCAGAACACTCAAGAATCAAAAGGAATGGATACAAAATGCTTTGTTTCTCTTGGTCTCTCTATTTCCATATTTGTGTATGTGTGTGTGTATGTGTGTGTGTATGTTCCTTTGTTTAGAATTTAAACCACTAAATCTGCCATTAAGGCTTATATTCATGGATGACCATTAAATTTCTTAAGCATAATTAGGGATATTAAGAGCAGTAATCACATTCTTACCTATCATGATTTGACTACTTTTTCACTAAAATACTACCATAGATGTCTATTGAGGAAAAGAAGCTTCCAGAAACATATACTGAGCCGAACTCTCCCTATAACCAGGTAGATACTGCTCTGATATGCTGAATGGTCTCTGGAGTACCAAAATATCAGCAGCACCCAAAGTATTTAACTTAGTCTCAACTAACAAACACTGGGAGAAACTGTGCACACACACAAAAAACCCACATATGAAATAATTTTCTAGGTTAGATAAAGAAGATTAATTGGAGTGAATTATTTGTTTACAATCTAACTTAATCCCTAAATTATTTAAGATACATATTCTATACCCTAATAATTTATTCATATATCATTGAATAAGGTGAGGTAAAGAAAAACTTATTACAAGAGAAATATGCTATAGCCAAGACTTAAATGAATACACAAAATACATGTACTAAGGTTTAAACAAATATTATTAGAATATAGAGTATGGGCCTGGAAGGAAGTCTATATTGCTGAATTACTGACTGCAAGAAGAGGCAGGTTCCTGTACAAATGTTAAGGTTTGGGCTTTATGCTCAAAGCAGCATGGCTACATTGATAAAATTAGCATGAGAGTAATAAAATTAGATACAAATTTAAAAATTTCTCTGTACACGATCTGAGTAAAGATTAAAGAGACTAAAGTTTGAAAGGAAGAAGTAACTGAGGTCACAGAACATGGGGAGGTCCTATTACTTTTAGCAGAAAAGCAATGTGGATTTGTTCTTGATTGGTTGGGAGGGGAGAATGAGACATTGGGGCTGGATCACAGCTTTTTGGCTTTATACATATTACATATGTATTTGTGTAAAGAAAGAATGAAACTAGCTTGTTAAAAATTAAGTGGGAAACGGAAATTTAAGCATGTGTTTCTGTTAGTAAGAAATCGAAATTTTTTTTCCCTTTTTGCCCTTATATAAACTCTCCAGCTGTTAAGTCCCTTAAACTTGGAAACAACAAACCTTGAAAGCCTCTATCCTCTGCCTCCCTCCACCCCCAATCTTACTCCTCACTCCTACTTACTCTCAGGGGCTAGGCAAGCACATATTATAGAGAACCACACCTCTTTCAGAAGATGGCCCTTGCCCTTGAAATCATTAGCATGCAACATTAGTTCATTCATTAAGGCCATCCATTCATTCAACAATAATCTGTTGAGTGTTACTATGTCCCAGGCACAGTTCTAGGAACTGGAGTAAAGCATTTAATGAAACAGACAAAATCCTGCCCTGATTGTGGTCATATATTCTACAGGAAGGAGACAAAATATCCTAAAGAAGCAAAATGCATACTGTGTTAGGATCATGTTTAATATTAAGGAGAATAATAATAATACAGTGAAAAAAGATAGGAATTTTGGGTTTGTTGTTGCTTATCTTTACATAAAATGGTTAGGGAAACTAAGAAGGTAACATGTAAATAAGACATGAGGGCGATGAAACAACAACCATGTTGCTCCACCTGAAAGAGAGAGATCTGAGGACGCAGCAGGGACATGCCCATGCTCCTCAAGATCTTCCCAGTTGCTTCCACTGCTCAGTTCCAAAGTCATTCTTTGCATTTTTAGGGTTTGTTAAAGGAGCATCCTACTACTAGATACCAAAATTTGTATTATATCTATTGCTATTGGATAAATTATCCACATATTAGTGTCATAAAACAAGATATATTAATTATCTTTCAAAATTTGTGTGGGTTAATGACTAAGAAAAACCCAAGGACAGCTGTGTCACAGGTTTTCTCTGAGACTGCAGACAAGATATCTGCGGGGGCTGCAGTCGTCGGAAGGGTTGACCGGCACTGGAGGATCTGATTGCAAGATGGCCAATATACATAGCTAGGAGCTGGTTACTGGTGGGAGATCTCAGTTTCTCTCTAAATGAACCTTTCCACAGGCCTTCTTAGGTATCCTTCTGATATGGCAACTCATTTCCCCCACAATGAGCAACCTAAGAGAAAAACAAGCAGAAGTTATTCATTTTTGACCTAGTGTCCGAGGTCACATATAACATGTTTACTCTATTTGTTCGAACCAAGTAACTAAGTCTAAGCCACATTTAAAGTGAGGAGTGTCAGAGATTCCTAGCTCTATTTTAACACTGTTGTAATGAGAGAATAACAGGTGCAAAGTTTCAGGAGCAGGCAAATTAAAGCAAATTTGTGACTGGCAAATTAAAAGTAACAATAATGAGGCTGGGTGGGCTGATTAGATTATTTGTCACAGCAGATGACAAATCTCTCTTTGAAAATGATCTTCAACTCCATTTGGGAAACTTAGCAGTAGTGAGAAATCAAGTGAACAGTTTTGCAAATGCTCTGCTACTGGAAGAGCATGCATTAGTAAACTGCATCATGGTTTAAGATATTTTAATTTGAATTTTATGCCCTAAGGTCTAATTTTCCTCATGGCTGCAGCTTTTTATCTGTCCCATAGTACCCGTGTCAGAGGTAGTATGCCTTATACACTACAAGTCACATTAACGTTAGTGCAATTTCAAAGAGCCTGCATGTAGCTTTGGCTGCAATAGACATTGCCTTGTCATAAGCATTAGTATATCTATACATAATACCGAGATCTGGGGCAAAAATGTATAAAGTCAAAGACAAAGCATATGAGAAAAGATGCTTTCAATTAACAAGTGATTTGATTATTTTCTAAAAAGCAAACCATATTCCAATGATTGGAAAAGGGATATTAGCAAAGCTTTGATTGACCAGAAATGGACATGTGCCACTATGCAGTGGTCAATAATCCCTCATGCTTTTGGTTACATATATACCTCAAGGGGCAGAAATAATCTTTAACTGAATGGCACATGTTAAAATGTAGGTCCATGGCTTCTCCAATTAAAAAAAAAAAGTATAATGTTTCCAGTTGCTTAGAAATCTCTTCTTGCAGGGATGCCTGGGTGGCTCAGTCAGTTAAGCATCTTCCTTCAGCTCAGATCATGATCCCAGAGTCTTGGGATTGAGCCCAGCCTCAGGCTAAGTGGGGCATCTGCTTCTCCCGCTCCCTCTGCCCGCCGCTCCCCCTGCTTGTGCACTCTCTCTTTCTCTGTCAAATAAATGAAGAAAATCTTTAAAAAAATTTTAAAAAAGAAATCTGTTCTTGCAAATTTTACTCTTTAGCACTTTTTGTCAGACCATGGGTACACCTCATACTCTTGGTTCTCGTTAATATTCTCTTTATTAGAAGTCTGTAATTTGGGTGCCTGGGTGGCTCAGTTGGTTAAGCGACTGCCTTCGGCTCAGGTCATGATCCTGGAGTCCCTGGATCGAGTCCCGCATCAGGCTCCCTGCTCGGCAGGGAGCCTGCTTCTCCCTCTGACCCTCCCCCCCTCTCATGTGCTCTCTCTCTCTCATTCTCTCTGTCTCAAATAAATAAATAAAATCTTTAAAAAAAAAAAAAAAAGAAGTCTGTAATTTAAGGGAACCTATATTTGCTTATGATGACTTGTTGATGTCTCACAAAAACTCCAGAGAAGTAAAATATATATAAGATAACTTTAATGTCCTAGCTCCTTATCTTGTGATCATTTTCCATGAAAAGACTAATTTTATTAAATGGTGAATTTTGACTCATGTTGAACTCATGAATTTTATTTTTGCTGTGACTTTGGTTAAAAATTAGAAACACTTTTGAGGTGGCTCTGTTGGTTAAGTGTCCGACACTTAGTTTTGGCTCATGCCATGATCTCAGGGTTGTGAGATCAAGCCCTGCATTGGGCTCTGTGCTGGGCATGGAGCCTGCTTAAGATTCTCTCTCTGCCCTTCTCTCTGCCCCTCCCATCCCTGCGTCTGCTAGAAATAAATAAATAAATAAATAAATAAATAATAGTAGAAATACTTTTTGGTGCCTGGGTAGCTCAGTCAGTTAAGTGTCCAACTCTTGATCTTGACTCAGGTCTTGATCTCATGGTTGTGAGTTCAAGCCCTGCAAAAAAATAAAAAAAGCAATACTTTTTGTTGTCATATGTTTTAACATTCATAATAAGGAAGAGGACTCATAGACTTAAAATAAAAATTTGAAAAAATATTGTGGTGGTTCATGATTTTGCACATCTATCAACATAGAAATATACACTAAAAATGGTCAACTTGTAACACATTTAAATTTTACTTCAGTTAAAAATAACTAAACAAACAGATAAGAAACAAATTCTAGAATAATTTAGTGTGTATTAAGACAGATGGCCAATTTCATGTTCAAAATATGTTTCACCATATATATGGATGTGTGTTTGTGAGTTTTGTGTGTTTATTGTTACATTTGAAAATAACAATTAGCCTCCAAATAATTTAATAATATATGGAAAGTTTTTATGGAGACTGATCTATACCCATATACTCCATTACTACCAGGCTCCAGTGGACTAGTTGACTGCCATCTGGCTTGTATTCCTCCTCATTTTATAAAAAAACTATCCATAAATGAATAATTGTTCTTTTAAGCTTTCACTACAAGCTCCTTGATGGAAAGGACCCTGTATTTAAACCCTGGTTTCCTAGGATCTGACACTATGCCTGTGAGTAGATGCTTAATATATGTTTGATTAATTAATGCACAAATGAAAGAAAAGGATATAAAGTTATAAAGAATGTTAAAAATCTCGTAATTTTCCCCTTTTTTGATTAACCTCAATTTGCACTTACAAACTTTATTATGGCAAGTTGACAATCTTAATTAATGGTTAGGATAGCATAGTTATTGCAAGGAAGTACTTTTAGAATTATACAAAATCAAGTTTGTATTTTAGATATGTCAGAGAATCTCTTGCACACAAGCTATTTAAAGTTTATGAACATTGGTTTCCTCACCTGTAAAATGGAAATAATTATTGTCATAAAAGTAAAAGTATTCATTAATATGAAGTCCCTGAGCACACTGCCAGGCACTTAGTAAATGCTTGATTCTAGGCAGACATTATTATTTCTACTATTAAATCTACTAGAGCACATATGCCCATATAATTAAAGGTTATAAAAATAGCATGTAGCATATTGGATTTTCACTTCACATTTTTTTTCTGTGGTCGCTTACATTTTCATTCAAAGTTTTAACACAAAAGTTAATATTCACAGAAAGAAGAGTTATCAGCAATCTGGTGTTTGACATATAGATATTTTAACTGTGGTGACTATCTGCCATTTATTTCAATCACTATATGTTTAAAATTAAATACATTTTGAATTAGATTTTCAAGCCTCAGGCCAGCATTAGTTGCTAATCATTTCATTCATTTATTTCGATATAATCAATTCTTGAAAACTGTAATTGAAATCCAAAGAGTAGATAGATCCTCTTCTATTAAAAAAGGTGGACTATGTTTCTTCTTTATCTCAGATGCCTTGAGAGAAAAATGCATAGCAAGAAGTCTGCCTTAGGATGAAGCAAATGAGGAATGCAAGAGCAAGAGCATCTGGATAAAAGGTTCAGAGCTTTTGACACTTCACTTGAATATGTAAATTAGACCTTTAGCTTTATACTAAGCATTTAATATTCTCATACAACACACGTCATGCTGAGAGAGGAAATTCAGAAATTGTAGCATCAGTTTTTAATCTTAGGTGCATATTGGAATCATTTAGGAAACTTTAAAACCTACTGGTTTTTATGTTTTATCTCCAGAGATTTTGATTTAATTCACATGAGGTGTGGCATTAAGATTTTTATAAGTTCCCTGGGTGATTTTTATTTATATTAAAGTTTGAAAATCACTGACCTAAAATGAAAGGGAGTGAGGTAAATAAAGTTCAAATAAATACTGCAGAGCTTCTTCCCCAATATCTAATTAGAAATAAGGAAAAAAAATTGCAAAATATGTTGATTTCCAAGTCAATAGCTATCTGTAGTTTACATATTATTTTCCCTGAGTCAATTTCAAAACATATATAACTTAACAATAAACAAAATAAATAAACAAAATCATGACAAATTGTTCAAATAGCTTATTTTCCTTATTTACCAGATTTTCTTTTCCAAATTAACTTATTCCAAAATATATTGTTTTTTTGTTTTTTTTATTTAATTTATGTATTTATGTATTTGACAGAGAGAGACAGCGAGAGAGGGAACACAAGCAGGGGGAGTGGGAGAGAGAAAAGCAGGCTTGATCTATACAACAAAATGGTATAGCCAATCTAACTTTGTTTGCCATAAAAATTCTAATATTCTTGACAACACAGTAAACAATATGGTGTAAAGTGGATCTATTTATATTTCTTTCCTGATACAAGGGAAAAAGATCTATTTAATATATGATATTCATAATTAAAAATTCTGAATATATGGGAAACTATTGCAATTCTTACTCTCCGCACACTCAATTTCTGTGTTCAAATCTATTAAAAAGCAACAAGGTGATGTATAGTATGCCCTCAAAGTTTTCAGAGTGAATAATACCCAGCTTTTCTGGTGTTCAACATACTGCCTAGTGATAATGATAATGATGAATACCCATGCAGACTCCCTTAGATATTAAGAAAATGGTTTCCTTTAACTCATATTGATACTCAAGTTTTACATCAGTCGACTGTCTTTGGAAAATACTCTTTAAGAGCCAAAAATATTACTTCACTTAAACAACTGTAGGTATTTTGTAAACAACACACTATGTCCAGGAATTACAAATATAGAGTGAAATAAGTAAATGTGTTCCTTGAAGGTCTGGGCTTTCTGTTAGGTAGGGAAATACTAACATGAATTAAACTAGAACTATATCTCAACTTTGCATGCACCTGATTTTATAGCCCCAATAAATTAAGAATTTGTATCCACATTACCAACAAAAATATTCCAGAGTGAGACCTTGCCTGAAAAAGAGAGTCTTTGGGAAGTTCAGAGTAAAGATGTGATGAACAAAGTAAGTTCGTTGTAGTACAATGCCCAAACAAAGAACAGCAAAATAATTGCACTGTGATCAATGTATCTAACAACTAGTAGCTCAAATTGTTATTTTCCTCAGTAATGTGTAAGCCACACAAAGATTCTATATGTCTGCCAATTTTATAATGTATTTATGACTTTTATTTTCCATTCTTACTGAAGTGATCTTGGTTAAGATTCTTAACACTTTCACACCCAAAATACTACCATAAAGATCTAATTATTTTTTCTGCCTTTCTATTCACATTCATCTTATATGCTATTGTCAGATTTTAAATCTTATTGTATTTGAAATCTTTCATTTATTTCATTTATTTGTTTCATTTATTTAACTTAAAATACTTTTATTGAATATTTACTAAGTTTCAGGCACTATGTTAAACCACAGGATACAATAGTGAAAAAAAAAAAACAGTTTTGCTACCTTTAAAGTCTTAACAGTTCCAACATGAAAACCTGATTTAAAAAAAAAAAAAAACCCACACCTAATTTAAAAATTTAATTTATAAACTCTGCTACTTACTGTTTATGAGAACTATTCATTTTTATATTGTCCAGTTACTTTGGCATTAGGAAATATGAACAATAATACTTTTCCAATAGGATTAATTAGAGGATTAAAAAGAAAATCAATGGAAATTGCTTGGCACATAGAAGTTTTCAAAAAATAGCAGTTGATTTCTATGTAAATCTCCAGGTACAATCAGAGTTGGTGGTTTTATTTTTTACTTACAAAAGCCATTCTATTAATTCTCAATAGAACTGATATATGAATTTATTGTAGGCAAATCTGCATAGGAATTAAATAATTGTTTTGTCTTTAGTGTTTTTCCTTAAGCATTTAAGAAAACGAATCACTTCTTAAAACAGACTATTTCAATCATAATCAAAGCAAAAGTCAAAGTATAAAAGAGCGAAGACTTTTTTTTTTTAAATCATGTATGTTTTTCAAGGCCCTAGGCAAGGTTTGAGAAAGGGTATCATTTCATTATTGATCCAAACATATCTTTAGAAAGAGATACAAGGTAAAACCCAAGGGGTAAGTTCCAACAGTGAAAGTCTCAGGAAGCAATTGCCACATGTTTCAGCATAGCAGAATCTGAACTTACTCATTAAATGCTAGTTCATTTCCATGAACTCCAAAATAGCTAATAAAGCTTATAGATTGACTTATTAAATTAGTCCCCAAATATGCCAGACCTGGTCCTTGAATACATATAAAACATTATAAAGAATGAAATCCAAAATAAGATATGGGAAGTAGACTTTTCATGTTGAGAGCTTGCAATAGAGTGAGAAATTTTACTGAGAAAGAATTACAGGTCTCTCTTGTGAAAGGTGTCAGAAAGCCTCAAAATAATGACTGAATGAAGAAGCCTTTATGGAAGATAAGTTAGATATCAGGAATATTTGAGGCCTTATATATGTTGTCTTTTGTGTTCATGAACTAAACTATTAAAGGAATAATGGTGTGAATGAATAGTGAATAGAGATTAGGTTATCCATACAAACTGTTCACGGACAAATTTGAAGTAAATAGTGTAAGTCAGATTCTAAATGTTCAAAATAGGGGGGAAAGTGGCAAGTTTTGGGACAAGTAGATGGCACAGTGATATTCAGACTGTTAGAAAAGGTATGATTATGACCACATTCCAGATGGTAGATTTGGCTACATTTTATAAAACTGAGAATACTTAGTGTTAGCAAGGATGTGGAGTGACTAAAATTCTTATACTTTGTTGTTGAGAATGTAAGTAGGTCCAATCACTTTGGAAAACTGTCCAGTTCTTCCATATGGATATAAGTAAGTACCCATTCTATATGATCCAGTAATTTACCTCCTGTATATATATCCAATAGAAATGCATGCCAATATGCCCCAGAGGACATGCACAAAATGTTCACAGTAGAATTACTCATGTATCCACTTGAAATTTGTTATTTTTGGTCAGTGAATTGTTTGTTAGTCTAATGCAGATCATTATGGTTACCTTTATATCATTTCTTATCACTCATATGTCGAATTCTTTCTATAAATGTGTATATACTATAATTTTATATATAAGTATATATGTCATATATAGTATGCGTATGTACTACATACAATATTATATATTATATATATTATAGTAAATGTACTATACTATATATATTTTTAATACAATTATTTTATATACTATATATTATGAGTTTAGCAGGGCCCTCATGAATGGGATTCGTGCCTTTATAAAAGAGCCCCCAGAGAGATTCCTTGCCCCTTCTTCTTTGTGAGGTTACAGTCAGTATGATGGCCATTAACAAGAAGCTGGTCACAGCAGACATGCGCTGTGACCTTGGACTTTCCAGTCTCCATCTCTGTGAAAAATAAATGTTTGTTGTTTATAAGCCGCCAAGTTTGAGGTATTTTTGTTATAGCAGCCCAAACAGATTGACAGTCCCTCCTTTCTTGTGAATAAAGTTATGTTCTTAAAAGGCTATTGGCTGTATTTTACTCATTTTCCTAGGGTTAATTTTTACCTTGAAGATATTTTGGAATATCCATTATCCATTAAGACTAGTGGAAGACATTCCCTGGTTTATGATGCACAGATATTCCTGAAATCCAGTTGCTGACCTTATATCCTCATTCACTTTAACTTCAATTCCCAGAAACATTGCAGATTTAACTTCTCTCACCCTTACTTTGACTTACTTTTGGCTTCTCTCTGGTCTCTACAATTTCCAATAGATTTCAAATTGACATGGCAGGCACCATGTCTAAGGGTCCTCTGTTTCCTCCATGCAATCTACTCAGTATAATGACTTGGCTAGAGTACAGCTCTCAAGACATAGTAATTGATTGGTATGAAAATATACATCCAAGGGTTCAGCTAAAACAAGACAATTTGTATTTTAAATGTCATTAGGTGAACTAGATTAGGTATTTTTAATGTAACTAGTATGTATATATTCACACTGCCAGTAGGTAGACCCTACATGTCACATGAAGACCATTTTCCTTTTAGATTCTCTCTTTTTTTTTGTTATATTACTTTCTATTCATATTCTGTGCTTCTTTTTTTTTAAATTTTATTTTCATATTCTGCACTTCTTTGCTCTATGAATTACAGGATTGTCTTAGTTTAACAGACTGCTTATAGAAAGAAATATCAAGACCGGGTGGCCTATAAGCAACAGAAATTTATTTCTCATAGATCTGGAGAGTATGAAGTCCAAGATCAAGGTGCTGGCAGATTTGGTGTCTAGTGAAAGCCTGCTTCCTGGTTCAAATGCTGCTGTCTTCTTGTTGTGTCCTCACATGGCAAATAGGGGTGAGAGAGCTTTGTGGGGTCTGTTTTATAAGGGCATTATTGTCCCGCCCAAAACTAAGGACACTAAGCCCATTCATGTAGGCTCCATTTTCATAACCAAATCACCCCCGAAAGGTTCCACCTACAAATACACATTGGGGATTAGGTTTCGGCATATGAATTATGGTGGAACACAAACATTCAGCCTATAGCAAGGGCATTATCACTAGCTCTCTCTTAATTTAAGCATTAATAATGTTGTTATGTGACTGGAAAGTACTACATGATGTGAAAGAATTTTCTTTATTAATGCGGGCTCTGGGTAGAGGGGGTTGAATTTTGAGTTAAATGCAGAGACATTGAAAATACCAAACAAATAACCACTGTTATTTTTCACAAATGTGCTGGGCTGACAGGTTGTTTAATATAAACAGAATAATGTGTGTCCTGACATTTTCAAATTGTCTGGGAACTTTTAGAACTGAATACTTCATCATGCCTTTAGTTCTTTGGTGTTCTTTTCAGAAAATTCTTCCTGCCTGAAATAAAGTGTATGGCATTAAATCTTCTCCTAAGAAGACCACAAACAAGCCTACCTTTTAAAGAAGCATTTCCACTGTTCAAATCAGATAGAAATTTCAGGCAGACCTGCAAATATACATTTATACTTATACCAATTTAACTTTTATATGTATCAGATAATTGCTTTGACAAGGTGCGAATGGAGGTTAACTAAATTTTGGAGGGGATAGGAAAAAAGTTTTATTTCTAACAACCATCTTGCTCTTTCCTGATGTTTGGTTTCAGAGAACCATATGCATCAAATATACAGAAAAGCCCTACCTTAGGAAACCAAATGAATAAGCTTCCTTGAAAGAAAGAGAAAGCAAGCAAACGAGCAAGCAAGCAAGAAAGAAAGAGAAAAGAGAGAGAGAAAGAGGGAGGGAGGGAGGGAGGCAAGAAAAAGGGAGGGAGGGAGGAGAGGGGAGGAGGGAAATGAGAAGGAAGGGAGGAAGGAAGGTAGAACAATTTTAAAAAGAATGAATAGTGTCTCTTCTACTGTTTTATGAAAGAACTGAACACAGCCATCATTATTGTTTATAGATAATAAAATTGAATGTAATCATACACACACACACAAAGGCATTTTTAAATATCCCTTCTTCCATTCTGCCTATAGTCTCTCATGGCTTCATATATTGCATCTGCAACAATCAGAGATTTAATTTCTCAGCAATTCAGTTGCATTACATTAGCTGGACATCTGTTTAAGGATGGTGAAAATATAAAAATATTCATGGCAACATCAAAGCAGTGATTTGTATGTTTGATTTTTCATGATATGTATAATTATCAGGTACTTACTGGAAATAGATTTGAGACATTTAAATTTTTAGTCTTCCTGGGCCATTGGTGCTAAAGAAAATATTAAAGATGAACAATGCAAAATCACCTATTAAGCTTTCGTTCCTCCAATTCCGAACAAAAAAAAATGTGCCCAGTCTTCATGGATTTTTAAAAATATTTCATTTAGGGACGCCTGGGTGGCTCAGTTGGTTAAGCGACTGCCTTCAGCTCAGGTCATGATCCTGGAGTCCCAGGATCGAGTCCCGCATCAGGCTCCCTGCTCGGCAGGGAGTCTGCTTCTCCCTCTGACCCTCCTCCCTCTCATGCTCTCTGTCTCTCATTCTCTCTCTCTCAAATAAATAAATAAAATCTTTAAAAAAAAAAAATATTTCATTTAAATTCAATTTAGGTAACATGTATTATTAGTTTCAGGGGTAGAATTTAGTGATTTCATCAGTTGCATATAACACCCAGTGCTCATCACGCTACATCAAGTGCCCTCCTTAATGCCCATTACCCAATTACCAGTCTCCCCCGCCACCTTCCCTCCAGCCAACCCTCAGTTTGTTCTCTATAGTTGTCTCTTATGTTTTTCCTCCCTCTCTGTTTTTATCTTATTTTATTTTCCTTCCCTTCCCCTATGTTCAGCTGTTTTATTTCTTAAATTCCACAGATGAGTGAAATCATATGGTATGTGTCTTCCTCTGGCTGACTTATTTCACTTAGCATAACACAGATTAGTTCCATCCTTGTTGCAAATGGCAAGATTTCATTATCTCTCTCTTTTTTTAAGATTTTATTTATTTGTCAGAGAGAGAGCGCGTGCAAGCAGGGGAAGCAGCAGACAGAGGGAGAAGCAGGCTCCCCGCTGAGCAAGGAACCCAATGCAGGACTCGATCCCAGGACTCTGGGATCATGACCTGAGCCAAAGGCAGACACTTAACTGACTGAGCCACCCAGGCGTCCCTAGATTTCATTCCTTTTGATGACTGAGTAATATTCCATTGTATGTGTATACCATTTATTCTTTACCCATTCATCAATCAGTGGACATCTGGGCTTTTTCCATATTTTGGCTATTGTGGACATTGCTGCCATAAACATTGGGGTGCATGTGGCCCTTTGAATCACTATGTTTGTATCCTTTGGATAAATAACTAGTAGTGCAATTGCTCTGTCATAGGGTATTTCTATTTTTAACTTTTTGAGAAACCTCGATACTGATTTCCAGAGTGGCTGTACCAGTTTGCACTCCCACCAACAATGCAAAAGGGTTCCCCTTTCTCTGCATCCTCACCACCATCTGTTGTTTCCTGAGTTGTTAATTTTAGCCATTCTGACAGGTGTGAGGTGGTATCATGGTGGGTCTGTATGTTTTTTAGAGAGGGAGAGAGAGGGAGGGCTGGAAGGGACAGAGTGAGAGAATCTTAAGCAGGCTCCTGGAGCCCAATGTAGGGCTTCATCTCACAATCCTGAAATCATGACCTGAACTAAAATCAAGAGTCGGATGCTTAACCGACTCAGCCACCCAGACACCCTTCATTGTGGTTTTGATTTTTATTTCCCTGATAATGAGTGATGTTGAGCATTTTTTTCATGTGTCTGTTAACCATTTGTATGTCTTATTCGGAGAAATATCTGTTCATGTCTTCTTCCCGTTTCTTTACTGGATTATTTATTTTTGGGGTGTAGATTTTGATGAGTTCTTTATATTCTGGATACAAGCCCTTTATCTGGTATGTCATTTGCAAATATCTTCTCCCATACCATAGGTTGCCTGTTAGTTCTGTTGATTGTTTCCTTCACTGTGCAGAAGCTTTTTATCTTGATGAGGTTCCAGTAGTTCATTTTTGCTTTTGTTTCCCTTGCCTCTAGAGATATGTCTAATAATAAGTTGCTGTCGCTGAGGTCAAAGCGGTTGCTGCCTGTGTTCTCCTCTAGGATTTTGATGGATTTCTGCCTCACATTTAGGTCTTTCATTCATTTTGAATTTATATTTGTGTATGGTGGAAGAGAGTAGTCTAGTTTCATTCTTTTGCATGTGGCTGTCCAATTTTCCCAGCACCATTTGTTGAAGAGACTGTCTTTTTTCCATTGGATATTCTTTCTTGCTTTATCAAAGATTAGTTGACATAGAGTTGAGAGTCCATTTCTTGGTCCTCCATTCTGTTCCATTGATCTATGTGTCTGTGTTTGTGCTAGTACCATACTGTCTTGATGATTAGCTTTGTAATATAGCTTGAAGTCTGGAATTGTGATGCCTCCGGCTTTGGTTTTCTTTTTCAACATTCCTCTGGCTATTTGGAGTCTTTTCTGGTTCCATACAAATTTTAGGGTTGTTTGTTCCAGTTCTGTGAAAAAAGTTGATGGTATTTTGGTGGGAATTGCTTTGAATGTGTAGATTGCTTTGGCTAGAATAGACATTTTAACAGTATCTGTTCTTCCAATCCATGAGCATGGAATATTTTTCCATTTCTTTGTGTCTTCCTCAATTTTTTTATGAGTGGTCTATAGTTTTCACAGTACAGATCCTTTACCTCTTTGGTTAGGTTTATTCCTAGGTATCTTATGGTTTTTGGTGCAGTTGTAAATGGGATTGATTCTTTGATTTCTCTTTCTTCTGCTTCATTGTTAGTGTATAGAAATGTAACTGATTTCTGTGCATTGATTTTATATCCTGTAACTTTGCTGAATTCCTGTATCAGTTCTAGCAATTTTTTTGGTGGAGTCTTTCGGGTTTTCTACGTAGACTATTATGTCATCTGTGAAGAGTGAAAGTTTGACTTCTTCTTTGTGGATTTGGATGCCTTTTATTTCTTTTTGTTGTCTGATTGCTGAGGCTAGGACTTCTAGTACTATGTTGAACAACAGTAGTGAGAGTGGACATCCCTGTCATGTTGCTGGCCTTAGGGGAAAAGTTCTCAATTTTTCCCCATTGAGGATGATATTTGCTGTGGGCTTTTCATAGATGGCTTTTATGATATTGAGGTACGTTCCCTCTATCCCTACATGGAGAGTGTTAATCAAAAAAGCATTTTGTCAAATGCTTTTTCTGCATTTATTGAAAGGATCTTATGATTCTTGTCCTTTCTTTTATTAATATGGTGTATCACACTAATTGATTTGTGGATGCTAACCCAGGAATAAATCCCACTTGGTCATGGTGAATAATCCTTTCAATGTACTGTTGGATCCTATTGGCTAGTATCTTGGTGATAACGTTTGCACTCATATTCATCAGGGATATTGGTCTGTAATTCTCCCTTTTGGTAGGATCTTTGGTTTTGGGATCAAGGTAATGCTGGCATCAAAGAATGAGTTTGGAAATGTTCCTCCCATTTCTATTTTTTGGAAAAACAGAATAATCTTCTGTTAAGATTCAGCTCATTCTTTAAATGTTTGGTAGAATTCCCCTGCGAGGACACTGAACCCTGGAATTTTTCTGTTGAGAGATTTTTGATTACTGATTCAATTTCTTTGGTGGTTATGGGTCTGTTCAAGTTTTCTATTTCTTCCTGTTTCAGGTTTGGTAGTTTATATGTTTCTAGGAATGCATCCATTTCTTCCAGATTGCCTAATTTGTTGGCATTTAACTGCTCATAATATTCTCTTAGAATTGTATTTTTGCAGTGTTGGTTGTGATTTCTCCTCTTACATTTATGATTTTATTTATTTTGGTCATTTCTCTTTTCTTTTGGCTAAGTCTAGCTAGGGGTTTGTCAATCTTATTAATTTGTAAGTTTACTGAGACATAATTTTGTCCTGTGCCAATTACAAAGCTCATGAGCCAGAGCAAGTCACTGAACTGGCAAGTGAGGGAACAGAAGAGATGGAGGGTGCTCTGTACTTGGAAGAAGCAGGAGAAAGGCAGAGAGGTCTATATTTTATAAGCACCCACATTGCTTATATCTTAGATTTGATGAAAAGGTGAAGAATGAAATGTGGGAAGCTGAAGATTCATAATAGAGAAATGGGGTTCCCTACACTATAAAAATATATGCTAGAGGCCTCAGGGATCAAGGAGCATGGAGCTGGTGTAAGGGGACCTTGGTGCTTGGCAATGGCTGAAACGTACTATTAAGATTATTAAATTGTCTATTAACTTGCCCAGCAAGCCCTCCCTTACCCTTCAACCATCTGAAGTTTTAACATACCACAAGGGACAGGCTACAGAACTTCTGCCCAATACAAGTTCACTGAGGTAATTTGCTGCCCCTGGAAAGAATGTCTGTACTAATAAGTTGCCTTAAAAGTCCTGCATTAGTCTCATCAGCACCCACATACTAAGGATCAAAAAATTCCAACCTCCAGCCCCACCTTCACTCTTGGAGCTTCAAACTTATAGTCAACCACTAGCTAGACATTTCTTCCTCAATATCCTACCTCAGACTCAAAATGTCAGAACTGAAATCCTCCCTCTGTAGTCTGTACCAAAGTTTCTGCCAACATAACTTCTTCATTCTGACCAGAAACTTGGAAGTCTATCTTTCACTCCTTCTTTTCCCTCACTCTGCTCAAATCCAAGCAACAAGTCCTGCAGTTTTGCTTCTTAAATATTTCTCTGACTCGGTGCCTCTGTGCCATCCTTAATGCCACCAACCTGGGTCAGATTCTCTTTATTTCTTGACTGAGATGTCCTCATTTCCTCTCTCATCCCCCTTTTATTTTGTTCCCTTTCAATCTCTCCTCTAAAGAGCTGCCAGGATTATCTCTGTGGCCAAAATCCTTTCAAAGTCCTCCCTCTACAACTGGTCCCCACTGCCAGCTCCATCCTCACCTGGCTTTACACCATGAATTCTAAGAACAATAGTTCCCAGCAGGATATCTATACCTCCTCTGCTCCTATACCTGCCTCCCATCTACCTGGATGGATTCCTACTTCTACCTCTTCTGCATCTGGTTAATGTCTACTTCTCTTCTGTTAAGATTCAGCTCAGATCAGTTCTTTGAGGATTCCTTCCCTTAGGAGTTGGCTTAGGCAGTCCTAAGGCCCCAGAAAAATCAGTGTGGTGTCAACATTATTTCATGATTTTGAATCATGTCCCCCCACAGGACTATGAGCTCCTAATCAGCTATCTCTTATTCATCTTTTATCCCAGATTCTAGTACACTGCCTTTCATGAAACAGAAAAACTGCTTAGTGTAATGATTATTAGAATGGTCTTTGAAGTAAAAAAATCATATATTGAATATTAGTTTAGCCATTTCCTAAATTTTGACTGAACAAGTTGATTCCAACTCTCAGAGTCTCAGGTCTCGTGATCAGTAAACTGGGGATATTATCAATCAACTTTCCAGGATTTTCTAAAAATTAAATGAAATAAGTATATCTTAGTTGTGGGTCTGGCCCATAATAAGAGCTCAATAAATGGTTGTGTGTGTGTGTGTGTTTAAGCTGTTTTTGTTAATAATGTTATCAATGCCATTATATCATTACTCCTTGCTTAATGAATGCTTGCAAATAGATGAATGAATGAAAAGATGTTTCTGTGGGGCTGATCAGAGCCATGCCATAAATGGTATTAGCCCCCCACTCTTCAGTGAGCCCCCACAGAAAAACAATCAATCATGCTTATTTCCCCGGTTTCCGTCAGAACTCTGTGTTCACTCAGCCTGTGACTGAACATTTTTTATCTCAGGCACTGGACTGAGTTTCAGAACTCTAAATTTTAAGGACTCCTATGGAGCAGACTTGTACTGTTCCTACTTGGGGGAGGCAGGGAGTCTTGCCATGCTTCTGCCTTTTGCTGGACCCCTCCCAGGAAAGCAGTTGCATGAGTGTGCAGTGGTTTGCAGTTTATGGCCACACAGGGCAGAAAGCTGGCACCTCAACTCGCTGTTTTCAGACCACTTCCCCACTCCTGTGCCTGGGACCTCTGCTGCACTCAGGCACCACCCATTCTTCTTGTGACCCCAGGGATCTGAAGATCACACTGTCACACCTGAGATTTCACCCTGTTTCACCACCTGAGCACCTTTAAGCCAGCAATGTCCCCGCACTGTAGCAGATTTCTAAAAGTTCCAATTTTGCACTCCTTTGCTTATAATACTTTGCAGTAGACTCCTTAAGCAGACTCCCTACCTTCTGCTGTATCTTTAGCTATATCACACTGGATTCAAGTCTCTGCACTTCCTACCTTCCAAATGGTGGTCATTTTCCTACTGGGAGGCTTGCAGCATTTTTTTTTTCTCAAATATCTGATTGATTTCTTGGGTGTTCAGAATGATTTGATAACTCTCTAGTTGTATTCAAGGGATGAGACAAACTTAAGGGTCCCCCTACCTACTCCTCCACCATCTTAACTCCTCCACCCAGTTTTAATGGATTTTGACAAAGTTCTATCATGACTATAAGGTTAAACATCACACAGTGAAATGTATGCTACTCGACTGGACAAATTTTCCATACATTCTCTGTAGAACTGACTTAGTGTTTCACTTATACTGGTTTAGTTGTTAGGAAATGTTACATCTGCAAAGTTTTGCTCCCACATTGGCCTATGAATTCCACTGTGACAAGACTTTTATTTCTTTGTGATCTCCACAGTACATAAAATATTTAACATAATGTTTTTAGTAAATATTTTTTGTTTGTCTTTATGTTTTTGTACAGCAGAGAAATATATCATATAGTAGAATCTCTAGGACATGTAGGGATAAACATCTTTGGAGTAAAAAATTAAGTTTCAGCAATTTTGATCCACAGTGTATTAGTCATTCTGAGAAATGAACACAAGAAGATTCTATCAACACATTAGCCTCAAAAAGAGAATGGCAGAGGGCAGAGGGAGGGATTCAGCTATACATAAGGAATTCTAAAACATTAAGATCAGTACTAATTATGGTACTTTTGTGCTTACTCCACTCTTGAGTTGGCTTTGCTGAAGAAATAATGAAATTTAGTGGGACTTTGATACCAAAGGGCTTCCAAAAAAGAATGGTTTCATTTTTGAGTTGATAGGAGTGTCCATAACTATTCATGGGAGTTAACATTATAAAAAAACAATAACAGCAAAACCCAACAACAGCACCAGAGGTTCATTGCTGAATTATATAAATGAAAACACAATCATATAGTTAACAAACTCATATTTGCTTAACTTTTTTCAGGAACTGTGAAGACATTGGCATTGCCTCAGATATTGTTCCTGATGAGCAGAGATTGGCAAAAGTTTCCTGGAAAGGACCATATAGTGAATGTTTTACATTTTCTAGTCATATATGGTCACTGTCATATATTCTTCTTTGTCTTTTTTTTTAAGCCCTTTAATAATGTTTAAAAAACATTCTTAACTTGAAGGCCGTAAAAATATGAGCCTTGAAGTAGATTTGACTCCCAAGATGTGGTTTGCTAACCCCTGCTGATTACCATGGTAAACTGCAGAGCATGTATATTAAAGTGTTTTATTCCTCTAAGTATGTATGATAGCCAGCCTCCAAGATGGTCCCAATGATCTCTGGCCTTTCAGGTATTTACACCTTTATGTGGTCCCTTCCCTTTGAGTATGGACTGGGCTTGGTGACTCACTTGTAATTAATAAATAAAACAATAATGACAGTATGTGACAAGGATATTAGGCCATATAAAGCAGTATGGTTTTGCTTTCTATCTCTTAGACCACGTGCCCTGGGGGAAGCCAGCTGCCAAATCTTGAGCAATCATATGGAGAGGCCCCCATGTAGCAAGGAACTCAAGTTTCCAGTCATAGCAGATCCAGTGAACTTAAAATCAGAACCTCCACACCCAAACCTCAAATGATTGCAGCCTTGACTATCATCCCGATTGCAGTTTTATGGAAGATCTAAACCAGAACCAGCCGGGTAAGTTGCTTCCAGATTCTTAATTCACAGAAATTGTACGACATTAAATATTCATGGCTATGTTTTGGCATAAGTGGCTGTGCAGCAATAGGCAACTAATAAGAAATAATTCTACTATGTTATTTTGTAAAAGTTTAACCTGGTTATCATAGAACTGCGGATGACTTTATCCTTAGCTAGTAGTCAAGGTTCTCCAGAGAAATAGAACTATATATATATAGAGAGAGAGAGAGAGAGAGACTATATATATATATATATATATATATGGAGAGACTTATTTTAAGGAATTGGCTCGCACAATTAAGGAGACTTGGTGAGTCCAAAATCTAATGGAGGAGGCCAGCAGGCTAAAGACTGGGGCAAGAGTTGCACTTTGAATCCAAAGACAGTGGGCAGAATTTCCTCTCCCTCAGGGGAGGCCAGAGTTTTGTTCTATTCAAGGCTTCAGTTGACTGGATTCCTTTAGAGGCCCATCCACATTATGGTGGGCAATCTGCTTTATTCAAAGTCTATGAATTTAAAAGTAAGTCTCATCCAAAAACCTCCTACAGAAACATGTAGAATAATGTTTGACCAAATATCTGGGCACTGTGACCCAAGCAATTTGACACATAAAATTAACCATCACAGCTAAGGATAGCTAAAATGATTAGCTTAAATTTGAATTCATCCAGTATTAATGAAAGACGTGGTGAGTATAATTCAGTTTCCTTATATTCATACTCAGCTACCTTCAGAAAGGATCTAGGTAAGTAAGCAAATAAATGGTACAATCACACAACAAGGCAATGATTATGAAAATCAAAGAATAAGGTTGGAAACATCATGTTCTTCTTAATATTTCAGGACACAGAGCTATAAGCTCCATGGAAATAAATATATAAAATATAAAAGCAACAACTTGTGAGAAAAAAATTAAAAATTAATCCATCATTCAAATTTTTCAGAATAATTTCAGGTAGTGTGATATTTAAGAAAAATATTTAGATATCTGGACTTTTCATCTGCATGTTATATAATACATAATAGGTTATCAACTTACAAATGAGTGAGTCACCCTAATATAAATAGACATTGTGATAGGCAGAATAATAGCTTCTCAAAGATGTCTAAATATTTATCCATAACCTGCAAATATGCCACCTTACATGGCAAAAGAGACGTTCCAGTTGTGACTAAATTAAGTTTTTGAGATCAGGAGACTAGTCTGAATTATCCTGGTGGGACCAAGGTAATCACAAAAGGCACTTGTAAGGGAGGCAAGAGGGTCAAAGTCAGAACGGAAGATGTGACAATAGAAGCCGAGATGGGGGGGGCGGAGAGAAAGAGAGAGTAATTTGAAAATGCTGTATTGCTCTGATTTTGAAAATGGAGGAGGAAGGTCACAAGCCAAACAACAAGGAGTATAGCCTGCCTCTAGAAACTGAAAAAGGCAAGAAAACAGATTTTTCCCTTGAGTGTGCAGAATGGACACAGCACATTGACACCTTGATTTTAGGACTTCTGACCTCCAGAACTGTAAGATAAATGTGTGTTGTTTTATGCCACTAAATTTGTGTAATTTATTATAGCAGCAATAGAAAAGTTATAAAGAAATAAATCCCTACTCATTTAGAAAGTAACGAGACTATAGTCATATTTAGAGAAATGACATTCAATGAATTTCAAAGTGCAACCATGGTAGACTGTAAGACTGAATACAAGTTCCAGGAGGAAGGACAGATGTCATATATTTTGTTTACCATTGTATCCCCTGGGCATAGTACATAAATAACACATACCAGATTTAGAAGAAATAGTTTTGAGAAGGATGCCCTAATAATAGATCTTTATGACACTCATTTCATATATCAAATGTCTCTGTTTTAGTGACTCCTAAGTTTATAAAGATTTATTCCCTCAGGCCAATAATATTACTTTTTCATGGAACCTTAACACCAGTTTTTTTTCAGTAAATATTTGAAATAAATTAGTGTAATGCTCATGTTTGGCTTATTGCTTCTCTATTTATCAAAGTCTAACACTGATGTCTTATAGTATTTATATTATCACTACATGATATTAATTTACTGTATCTTGGCTGATTCTATTCTTCATAGTGCTATTTAACAGAATGATGTGAACAGATGTGAGCCAATTTTAAGGAACCAAAAGATAAAAAGGACCCACAACAAACATCTGTATGCATCAGACACAGCTGGAATAGAAGTCCTAACCTCAAAATAACTTTCCAAAACAGTTTGAGGAATCAAAAGACAAAGGATAAAAGAAGTTACCAAATTATTGCTAAAAAGTAGTTACAAATCAGCCATTTTTTATAAATAATATTTTGACTTTAAATATATAACTTAGCCCCTAAGGGGAAAAACAGCATATTTATAGAAACCTTCCCACTAGCTAATTGAAATAGCAAATGTTTACCTTGGATCAACTTATGATGGTGCCACAGTTTAACAGATTAAGATTTACAGAATGTCACTAAGGGCACACAATGGTTGCAGCTGCACTGTTTTGGTGATCCAGGAAGTGTGCTTGGCTAAGCAAGCACTGCATCTGCATGCTTGATGTTAACACTCGGGTCTTTTATAACTCTAATAAAGTTGACAATTTATGCATAGACATGCCAGAATCTAGAGCCAAGCAAGACAAAATCACTGAGGTTGAGGGCATAAATTTAAACTGCCTGCCAGAAACATGTGCAGCTGTGTTAGGAACAGGAAGTAGATTCTACTAACACACCTGCTACAGATGCCTGGTTTGCAAGTATCTCTACCTCTTTCCTCCTGTAGACACATGCAGCACTTGGTTCGTTATGGCTTACCCATGACAGAGGATGAGATTCAGAGTCAAGACTGTGCCATTCGTTCAATTTATTCAAGAAGAGAAGTGGTCCCCTTGAAATTAAATTATCTTGTCCCCCAGGAAAAGTTGGATGTGTAGTGTATAATCTTTCTTTTTTTCAAGCCTACTTCAGAAAGCTGAACTTTACCTCTGGGTAGTCAGCCCAAACCTGGAGCTAATAGCCATTCTTACCTTTAAGTGTCTGCATCAGTCATTGCTAGTTCTGAAACTTCTGTCATGTGCTACCTTGTGAGAAATTAGTCTATGTTATTGCACTGTTACGTTGTCCAAGAAAAAGCCCCAGTGTTTCAGTGTGAGAAATGCTAGAGTCCTTAATTGACGCTATCATGCTAGATCCAAGTAAGTCAGTCCAATCTCAGTAGTTACAAAATGTGATGGTGCAGGTGGAAATTTCTTTATCAGGAAAATGACCTCTCCCTGTGACTTTATCTCTCTCTTTGTCTAAAATCAGGAAGGAGAAAAGACTGATATCAGTTAGCTTTCTCAAACTTCAATAGTTGTTGAGAGGTTGAGAGTTTGGAGCAAGAATAGGCATGTATTAAGAAACAGAACTGAATTTTGTTCAAAATAAAATTTGAGCGTTATGGATTTGATCACATTTTAATTTCTAATCACATGCCCTAATATGAGGCAACTATGCCAGAGAACAATATTGGGAGTAAAACAGGAAAACAATTTCCTATATTATTAAGATCAGAGTGGATCATTTCTTCTTTTTTCTTTTTTTTTATTATTATGTTAATCACCATACATTACATCATCAGTTTTTGATGTAGTGTTCCATGATTCATTGTTTGAGTATAACACCCAGTGCTCCATGCAGAACATGCCCTCTTTAATACCCATCACCAGGCCAACCTATCCCCCTACCCCCCTCCCCTCTAGAACCCTCAGTTTGTTTTTCAGAGTCCATCGTCTCTCATGGTTCATCAGAGTGGATCATTTCTAAAGGCATTGTGTATTCAGACCTTAGCAAGGAAACCAGTCTGTTATTTTTTAAATGACCCAGGAGTTCTAATGATAAGGTGGTCTTAGAAAACGAAGAGAGGCAAGGCTTGGGGAAGGAAGCAAGCAAAACTCAAGTGTTTCCTGGGTCATGCAGTATGACTTGTGCCAAGGGCAACATGGTACAGAATCAGTAAAGGAGGTACATGAGGCTCTAATGAGGCCCAACATGTCAGCCAGTGCTTCAAATAAGCAACTTTACATAGAAAAATAAGTCTGAAAAATCAAAGGTATCCTGAGTTTATATTTCTAAGGATTTCAGATACAGCTAGATGCAATGATTCCTATTGTTGAAACTACTGTATCCATTCGTATTCATTCATAATAAAATTATCCTTATTTTATGTATGATGTATAAATGTATGATGTATGATGTATAAAACATCAATGTTTTATTCTCTATACATGATGAAACAACCTCCTGTAGAACATTGTATTCTTCTTCTATAACCAATCACGTATTATTTTAATTAACTAAATTAACATCTCCATGACTTCTGAAAATTTGACAGGCATCGAATCAAATATACTAATACCCTAAATAGCCTAATGTTATATAAAATATTCAGTGGAACATATAAGTCATCCAAGGAACTAGCTGTTGCATTCTAGTGAAGAGCTGCCAGTCTAGCTAGAATGAAATATAGAAGGTCCCTCTGTTGGTATCACTAATGTCTTCATGCTCTTTGTTTTTAGTCACTTCTATTCTGGTTGCTTGCTTTCAAAATTTAATAAATGTAGTTATTTATCCAGGGAATAAAACATTTTAGACAATTCAAGGATTTATATTAAAGATGAAAAAATGTGGCTAAAGGATAATAAATATTAAAACTAATTTATAATGGTTTATTATTTATTTATTTATTTATTTTTAAAGATTATGATAATGTCAAGTTTAATCTGCCAAATATACAAGTTGGACTTGTAGAGTATGTTTTGCCTGGGTGCCGCACAGTAAAACAGGTTTCTTGAAATGTTCAGTGGGGAGGGTTAAGAATGGGCCCTAGCGCTGGCCAGAAAGGTGGGGATGGGGCGGGGAAGGGCAGAGGGGACTGGCTGGGGATGAGCCATGACCCTCAGGGACCTGGGGGCATGGACTTCCAGACGACAGCCCCTCTGAGTGAGCACCCAGGCAACACAGACTGGGCCGGTTGTTGTAAACTTGTCAGCAGCTGCCCCCCCCACACAATCAGCCCCTACCGTGCAACCTACCGGACACATCTTCTTACCCCACCTTCAAGGCACCCCCAACAAGAGTTCTGAATTCTAAAAACAGCAAAAACATTCGAATGGTTACATATGAGATGCTGTCCCGCATCTTTCTGTCTCAAAGATAGCAGCCCCCCCTTCCCTCCAGCCCTCCCCACCATCCCCCCAAACGATTTCTGTGCCAAGATGAAGAGGAGGCCCCAGGCTGCGGGGGCTCCTTGCCGTGAGGGGCTGCTGCGGCCGCGCCAGGACCGGGCAGGGAGACTTGGCAGAGGGGCTGGCGGCGCGGCCGGATCCCTGGTGCCTCCTCCCGCAGGCCGTGCTACTTATTCAGGGACAGCGACTGCATCCGTTTTCCCGACAAAGTCGCATCATGCTTTGCTTTCCTCTCTTCTTTCTTCCTGGCAGCCTCTTCCCGCTGGTTCCGGATGATCGCCAGCCGGGCAAGCTCAGCTTCGGCTTGCTCTATCTTCCCAGCTAAATGCATTTTCATGTAACGCTCTTTTGCTTCTGCTTCTCTCGATTTCTTCTCGTTCTCTCCTTGAAAGCTCCTCGGGCCCATCCAGGTCCAGTTGTGTAACCTTTTTGGTTGTCTGTGCCACCCGGTTAGGGTTCTCGATGTCAAGCCCCTCCATGCCTTTGCGCTTTTGCTTGTAATCGTCTTCTTCATCTTCACTCTCGTCTGAATCTAGGGATTTCTTCTCCTTTTTGGGGTCACCTGCAGCCCCCTCTCCACCTTCTTCTCCTTGTTCCTCTTCTTCCCTGGCCTTCTTCTCAGCCTGGAGCTATGCGTCGATCTCCTTAGGGCTTGTGCACTGCCTTGCCCGGCCTTTGTGGCCTCCTTTTCTCCCTCCTTTAGGCATCGCGGCTCCAGCCGCTGCGGCGGCGGCCACAGTGGTTTATTAATACCACATTGTGGAGAGCTTCAACATCTTAGTGTTAATTTCCAGGTTTCAATGTAAAGTAAAATGTATACTCTGGTTTGATCCCTCTGAACATGCATTGCATATTTATAATTTTTTTTTCTGTTTCGGAGAGAACAATCAAGCTAGAAAAATATGATTTTGAATTGGTTTGACTTTCATAAAAATTTTAAAAAATAATTTTCTGTGTAACTTATTCGAATTTGAATTTTATGTGCTTGTAATACAGTCCAATAATTAGGTAGATATAAAAATTATGTAAGACTTTTTTTGGTAACTTTTTTTATCAACAAGTATTAAATGAACTTGTCTTTCATTATGGCAATCAAGAAAACTTTCATTTCTATATATTTTAATTTATATCAGGCACTGTATGTTAACTAGTTTCTTGCTTTTATTCCATATTGCCCCATAAGTGCATCTTTTAACAAAAAAAAAATAGAAATTAGTTATTATAAAACCAAACACAKATATATGAGAAYAAAGAAAGGAGATAGAAAAAGGAAATCAATATACACAAAATGTTTTATTAAATTCTAAGTGCAGTAAATATTAAAAATTTTAAAAGAATTTACAAAATTACATTATTAGATAACTACAAAAATATATTTTAAAATATATGTAAATTAAAACATTAATTATCATTTAAAATATCTTTTAATTTAGGAGCACCTGGGTGGCTTAGTCAGTTAAGTGTCCTGCTCTTGATTTTGGCTCAGATCATGATCTCAGGGTCTTGAGATGGAGCCCCATGTCAGGCTCTGTGCTCATCAGGGAGTCTGTTTTTCTCCCTCTCCCTCTCCCGTTGCCCCCCCCTGCTCTCTCTCTCTCTCTAAAATGAACAAATCCCTTTAAAATATATATATATCTTTTAACTTAAGACTCACTAAATAAAAATGGGCAAAACTATAAAATTTCTAAAAGAAAACATAAGAGAATAACTAGGTGACCATGGGTTGGGCAATGAGGTTTTTTTGGTTTTTGTTTTTCCCTTTATTTTCTCTGAGGCAAAATTCAAATGACATAAAATTAACCATTTTATAGTGTACAGCTCAGCACCATTTAGTACCTTCACAATGTTGTGCAACCTTCATCTCTATCTAGTTCCAAAATATTTTCATCACCCCAAAGGAAATCCTGTACATATTAAGCTGTCCCTCTTTATTTACCTGTAATCACTAATTTGCTTTCTGTTTCTACTGATTTACCTATTCAAGATATTTTATATAAATGGAATTATACAATATGTGACCTTTTGTGTTTGGCTTCTTTCACTCAGCATGGTGTTTTCTTGAATCATCCATATTGCAGCATATATTAGTACTTCATTTTTTTTTTTTTAGTACTGAGTAATATTCCATTGTGTGGATATACCAAATTTCATTTATCCATTCATCTGTTGATAGATATTGTAAATAGTGTTACCATGAACATTTACATATAAGTATTCGTTTGAGTACCTCTTTTCAATTCTTTTGAGTTTATACTTAGAAGTGAAATTGACAGGTCGTATGAAATTCTAACTTTTTGAGAAATGGACAAAGTGTTTCCACAGTGGCTGTACCATTTACATCTTCCATTTTCCATTTTTTCCCTAATATTATTGTTATAGTCACTTAGTGCATGTGAAATGTTATCTCACTGTGTGGCAGTAAGTTTTTTGATAAAAGACAAAAAGCATGATCCATGAAGGAAAAAATTGTTAAGCTGGGCTTCATTAAAATAGTAACTTCTCTGAAAAAGACAGTTAAGAAAATGGCAATATAAGTTATCAACTGAGAAAAGGATATTTGCCAAACACATATCAGATATAGGACTGGTATCCAAAATATGCAAAGAACTCTTAAAACTAAACAATAAGAAAATAGACAATTTAATTTAAAAATTGGGCAAGATCTAAACAGACACCTCACCAAAGAAGGTATACAGATGGCAAATACACATATGACAAATGAAGCTCAACATCATTTATAATTAGGGAACTTCATATTATACACCAATGAGGTACCATCACACACCTATTGGGATAGTTAAAATCTAAAAAACTCTGATAATACCAATTGCTGGTGAGGATGTAGAACAAGACAAACTCATTCATTGCTCTTGGAATGCAAAATGTATGGCCACTTTGGGAGAGTTTGGCCACAAACAGTCTTTCTGTATGATCCAGCAATCACACTTTTAGATATTTGAACTGACCTAAAATGTCCACTCAAAACCCTGCAACTTGTAACTGCTTTATTTATGAGTCAAAACCTGGGAGGAAGCCAAAAAATCAAAATAAAAAAAAACTGCGAGGAACCCAGCTATCAATAGGTGGATGGATAAACTGTGGTATAACCATACAACGGATAATTTTTCAGCAGCAAGGAGAAGTCAGCTTTCAATGCACAAAATGACATGGAACCTAAACTGCATATTGTTAAGTGAAAGAAGTCAATATGTAAAAGGGTACATACTGTATGTTTATAAATATATGACATTCCAGAAAAGGCAAAGCTATAGAGTAAAAAGGATCTGTAGTGCTGGGAGTTCAAAGGAAGGGCATGAGAGTTGGCTACATCAAGCACAATGGATTTCTTAGTGTGGTGAAGCTGTTCTGTATGACATTGTAATGGTGGATACAAGACATTATCCATTTGTCAAAATTCACAGAAGTTACAGCACAAAGTGAACTTTAACAAATGCAATTGAAAAACATATTTAGGAAGTTGGGTAAATCCCAGGAAAAATTCCGAGTGTGGTATAACAGTGTAACTTTGTTACAAAGATAGGAAACAACTTCCTGGAAGGGAGTAGGGAGAAAGGGGGCTGACCTATAACTGGAAATGAGTGGGATCTGTAAGACTAGAGGTAAAAGAAATTTCACACAAGCATTGTCCTCTAATTGATGAAGTTGTCACAGTTGGGGGATAGATTCTAGCTATTCCATTTTTTTCCCAAGGCAGAAACTCACAAAAATAAAACTGACCATAAAAATATCTACTGTAAATTGACCTTTTTTTTTTTATTTTGGGAAAATGCATTTTAATGATTTCAATTTCCAGAGTGAAAAAATTTTTATACTATTCTGGCCATAACATGTAAATCTGAGTCTGTACAAAATAGGTTCAATTGGGTTTACTTCAGCATCTGAAAACAGAAATAACTGATATTTTGAAGTTATAGTGTTGCTTGTATTCTACTTATTTCCTTAAATAAATTCTGGTTTTATAAAGCTTATTTCCATGGAAATGGAATAAATAAAAGCATATTTTTCAAAATAAATAATGTTCATTCCAACAAATACTGTTGATTTCCATTTACAATTGGTCCTTCTCTATTCTTTCTATTTATTTTTTTTATTATGTTATGTTAATCACCATACATTACATCATTAGTTTTTGATGTAGTGTTCCATGATTCATTGTTTGCATATAACACCCAGTGCTCCATGCAGTACGTCCCCTCTTTAATACCCATCACCAGGCTAACCCATCCTCCCACCCCCCTCCCCTCTAGAATTCTCAATTTGTTTCTCAGAGTCCATAGTTTCTCATGGTTCGTCTTCCCCTCTGATTCCCCCCCTTCTATTCTTTCAATCTGTCTTCATATTTTCAAAGTTTAGTTTTTATTAATGTGTCCTGCACCAACACATCAATAAATTAGGAAGAAAATCATTCTTCTTGTGTATATAATATATTTAGTGGCAAGAAAAGGTTGCAATAAACAGGATGATATTATAAAATAATGTGGCTACAACTTGTGCTCAACACAGAATTTAATAAGTTGTAAGTACATGAAAGTGGAGATAATTAACTTCTAATTCAGTAAACAAATACAAAAAAATCCACTGTTTTAGAGAGATTGGCTATAGAATGATTTTTTTCTTTTCAATTCCAATCTACCTTGACAGACTGTGTAATACACACACACACACACAAACACTTTTAGTGATAAATAGTGTAATAGTGTCAAACCAAAAAAGGGGAAGTTATTCTATAAGGAATTGAAGTTAGTTAAAATTTATTTGTCTACCTCCTCTAAGACATAAAAGTAAGAGACTTACTCAAATCTCAACATTTTAAGGTTTAAAGTAATAAAAACATGAATATGTCAGAATAAATGGTTGATGCTTTAAATCTGTTGAGAGAATAATTTGATTTTTCTGAAGATGCAGAAGCAAGACAGATTAAGTAGCTTGAATGTACCTACAGGATTGATGTGGTTCATATTCTGATACAGCCAAACCCTAATAGAGCAATGGAATATGAGGTAAGTTTGTAGTGTAATTCACCACATACTCATTTTGTGTACTTAATGCATAATACTCAACGTCTCTACCTCTGTGTTGCTTTCATCCCAAGACTAAGTGTTAATATTCTATGCTTGTCTCTATAGTCTAACTTTCTGCCATATTGTAGAATAGACATTTTGGTTTGTGCACAGCCTCCTGTGGAAATGCTTTACCAGTTCTTTGAGTCTTCTCCCTGCTCTCTGGAGTGCTAGGATAAATGCTGTGGTGGGTCAGTGACCCATGGCTGTCACCCGAGAGCATGGCAGTGAAAATGTCCATTTTTGATAGAGAAAATAAATAGAATTACATTAAAATCAAAACCAGCAAATAGTTTAACAAACTGACCAGATCTAAACTGAATTTACTCACATTTTTTGTAAACTCTTTTTAGTTTCCACTGTTTTCTTCCGCTCTCTTCCTCTTTCATTGTACCTTCTACAAGATAAGAAATACTGCTCTCACTGCATAGCTTTGATATCCCTCCAGAGATGGATTTGTAAGTAAAAAGGTACTCACAGAAAACAATATATCAAATATCTACTTGTTTTTATTTTAAACTGGTGATCATTTTCACAACTAGTATATGCTGACATAACATCAAAATTTCAAAGAGGTTATAGACCTTTTTTCTAAGGACCTTAATGATATTGGCAGTTAATTTCTGCCATGGGAAAGGTATAGCTAAAAATATTTTTCCTAGAGCTTTGGCAAAGTTTAGATGTTTTTCATGCAAAAGACACTATTATATTTTCATGTAGAAATTATCAAATTTCATAAGCAAAATAATAAAAAATAGTCACTGGAAAAAAGATGGATATAAGGGAAGACAGAATTTAGGATAACCTCTAGTTTAAATAAAAAATAAATTTAATGACATGTGTTTAAAATGTCTATTTTTTTTAACTTCACCAATGTTGCAAAGTGAAAACACCACCAAAAACATGCATGTATTCCTAAACTTCTCGACACATTCCACACAACTGATAATTCATATCTTTGAAGAAGTAAGGAGAAAAATGAGTTTTCTGTCCAGTTTCCATTCCAAGAGTTTTGTTTAATGTGAAAGACTTCACTTTTACATTGTAGATACCCTGAAGATGTCATGCCATTACTCATCAGCATTTTCGTGTGATCACATTAATGGATTGTTTATTTGTTTTATGGTGAGATCCAGGCAGCGAAATTGATTGAAAATGATTCACATAGAGGAAGTAGGTCAAGATGGGAAAGCCTGAACTTAGAAGGAGACTGTTCTGGGTCACTAAAGTCATTTGTGGGTTTGTGGTACATAGCTTAAGGACACTGGCTGCCTAGAGGTTAAGGAAGCAAGGATGTCAGAAAGTAGAAGAGCTGAAAGAGGTAGGGCAAACATCAAAAATGCATTTTGTTCCTTTTGCAAATACAACTGAATCAATTAGAGCCATTCTCCAGGTTTATCATGTATCCATATCAATAAAATAAAAACAAAAATGTAATAAAAATTGAGCCTATGCACTGTATTTATGTATATACTTAATAAATATCTGAATATAATAATTTACTCATGTCATTTGTGTCCTAAAACATCTGCAAAAACAAAAATTTTAAAGGATGAATAAATTAAGATACATATATCTTAATATTTTCTTTCCACTCCCCAGTGTATCTTTTTGCTCATACCTTGGTGAATAATTTGGAATCCACTGGCTTAGAAGATGGCTAAGGAGCCAGACAGACAAGAGTTTAAAATCCTATCTTTGACTATTTCTAGTAATACATTATTTTACAAGATACATATAACCTCTTTAAATTTTAGTTTAAAAAATTATTTTATAAAGTGGGGATAATAATAGGACCTATGTTGTAGAATAATTGAAGGATTGAGAGGTCCCATGCTTTGCTCAGCACATGCTTTGCTCAGGGTAAATACTCAGTGAAGGCTACCTATTATTGGTGTAGGTCAGCAAGAGTACTGTGTGCCTCTGGAACAACGCTGGAATATTGGTTACAGCTGTGAATGTGCATAAAAGAATATAGTTGCAGAAACAGAATTGACCTTCTCCTTTTCAAGTAAGACAGACACACCACTGCTACCACTACACCACACAGCTACTGAGATTCTAACAGAAGAAAGCAAAAAAAGCAAATGCCATCAGATTTCCTGTTCTGTTTGTCTAACTCACAATTACTAGAGATGAGACCCGTGTAATTTATTTGCCTTGTTTTACTGCTTGATATTATGTTATTTCCTTTTCTGTTAATTTATTGTTGCTACTGGTCCCTTTGGGACCCTTAGGATATACTCCAAAATGAAATATTTTTCATCCCTATTAAAGTATTTTAATGAATTCAAATCCTAAAAGTGCTTGATGATGACCAGCAGTACTATCCTATACAATGAAAAAGAGAAGTTCTTAGAGGACATAATGCTGTAACAAAGAAACAGCAGAAATGATACCATAGGTCACATATTTTAAAGGAGATGATCATAACATGGGGAAATGTGACAAATACTAAATTAATGCTCATTACACAGACAATTATTTTATCTCCTGCTTTTACATACAGGATCAAATAAGCCTATCTTAAGAAAAATGTTCTTTTATTTTGTCTTAAGGGAAGATGCTGCACTTTCAGCATCTCTCTCCGGAGTCTGTTTTTAATTAACACAAAATATTATGTTTGCTAAATTTGTATTATGAACACAAACTTGTATTCCATTTACTCTAATGTAGAACTCCTCAAAAAAGTAAAGGTTTTACAGAGGGCTTGTATTGCTTTCTAGTGCTACCCCAAATAAATTATAGATCTTAGTAACTGTCAGGATTTTGTCCAAATGTGGCCAAGACTTAGAGGTCACTGCTCACAGGGGAAAGTACAGACAATCAGGATAGAGCCACTTCTAGTTTTCCCGAGGAAGGATTTTTTTTTCTCTTAAGACACTTTTAATCTGTCAGCACTCCTTTATTCACTTCTCTAGTTGGTACATTTGGGGAGAAACCCAGGCATCCTGAATTTGGCTCCATGTTGTTCTCCTTTTCAGTCTAATTTCCTGCGGCAGCCATCATCCCCATCTGGTCTTGCCTAATTCTGAGGTTCCATGTTAGGAAGTTATTTGATCTCTTAACCTAAACCCAAATTCCCCAATACCTACCCACATGAAAGCTGGGATTCTGACTTCTCTCTTATTTTCTAAATTATTCAGAAATTAAGAAGGAAATGTGATCAATTAACAGCTTCCCTGGAAACTATAAAAACTGTCCAGATATAGTGAGATTGATATTGCATTAGAGGGAAGATGTTGCAACAGAGGGATGAGCAGAACACCAGGCTGCAGACTCAAGCCAGTAGAAGTCCACGTGGCCACTGCATCAAGACGGCCAACGCAGACAGAATCCAGTCACATCACATACTGTACAGCTCCTGCACAGGTTTTTTTATTCCTTGAAGAACTGATTAGTCAAGCTTAGGATTGAGCACAAGAAATGGGACCAAGGAACAAAAGAAAAGCAAGATACAGAATGATAATGGACAGTGGGAACTTGGTCCCAAGAAACTTACAGCACTTATTACTGGCATAAAGGAATTAGTGTAATATGTTGGAGTGGATCAGCAGAAAGTTTGAGGGCGACACCATTAGCACAATGGGCCACTTCAATGATAATCATCAGTACCCCCACCAACACTAGTATTTATTGAATAGTTGATATATGTCAAGCAGTAGGTTGAGAATTTTAAGGCATTAATACATTCATTTCCCATAACCACCCAAGATATAGGTACTTAATTCTTAGCCATTACTGATCACAGGTTTCTTAAATTATCTTCAATTCAGAGCAGAGCTAGCCGAGAATCTAGAATGGTGTTGAATTGTAGGAGGTAAGGGACCACAATTTTAAAGGTTAAAGTATTACAATGGCAAGTCATTATAGATAGAGGCCTTCGTGCACTATGTAGAGGCCTTTGCAAATCACAGAACTACACATCTGAAAGTGAGGAGAGACCCCGTGTGATCTTCTGACTTACTCTGTGATCTCCAGACATTATCTCCATTGTGCAGAGAAAGAATCTGAGGCACAGAGAGGTTAAGTGACTCATTGAAGATCATACAGTTATAATGATAGAAAACTGTAAAATCACTCTTTATTAAGTCTTGGAAACCCATTGATAATCTTTTGAGTAAAAGCTATTTGAAAAACCAAATTAATCTTTCCTAGAATGCCCACTAACCATGGGCTCTCCCTTTTCCCCACCAGAGTTCATACAGTTGGGACTTGCTGCTTAAAATAACTACCTCCTACCTTCTAATCTACACCCACCCTCTTCAGCCCGGTGATTGCTGGGTTCCATTTACAGTCCAGGTTACCCAGCGTTCCTCTGGAAGCCTCTCTGTGAGCTGAAATCTCCATCCACACAGTTTTACTGCTCATAAAGACAAGTAGCAAGGAGAGCACAAAAGAAGCTAATTTATCCATTTTTCTGTATCTGGAATACATGTGGAGTCAAAATTAGTGGTTTGCCTCAGCTCTCCCTGCTAGGATAATTTGAGGTGATATTGCAACTAAACGTTTTATTTAAACCATGCCAGTCACACTGTGCATTTTAAAGACCACATTACAGAGTGCATTACCTTTCTAACATATCTGAGCGTATGAGTAAATTTCAAAGCAGAGTAGCTTCCATGAATAGGAAATTATCTCACCCTTAATTTCATATTGCTATTCAAAGGCAGAGAGAGAGAGCCTTGTTTGTCTTACCTTATTTCTACTTTGATACAATTTTCACTATGGTGAAGTTGTTCAAATGCTTTGATTTGTTTCAAAAATTGTTTTGTTTTGTCCTCTCTCTCTTGTACTTATGTATAAGCATACTAATACACTTCTCTGAATCCCTGAAATATATAACCATGGACTGTTTCTAATTCTTTTTCTCTTAAAATTAAATATGTTATAGTTGTGGGTGTCTCCTTCTTTAGAAAGGTCTAGATTTTCTCCTGCACATGAGTATGTGTGTGTGTTTTCCATTTCCTTGGCAAAATTACAAACCCAAGTCCAAATCTCGCTCCTTATCTGAACTATTATAACTAGTTTATTGGCTCTTCTTACTATAACTCTGCCTTCTCCTGTTCCAATTATCCAAAGTAAAAATGCCAGAATTATCAAGCACTGAATACATATATAGTAATGGTTGATATTTTTACCCTTGTAATTCCCTATTTTTAAGAATCTGTTTTCTGTAATTCATTGCATCATATTCAAATCCATTAACCTCATAATTGATAATGGGGGCTTCTCAAACCACCATAGACCATGTGGTGTTGACTGGCTAAATGGCCAAAGTTTTTTTATGGGGGTGTTTGTGTGTATTTTTTCCCTTTCCTCCCTTCCTCCCTTTTTCTTCCTTCCTTCCTTCCTTCCTTCCTTCCTTCCTTCCTTCCTTCCTTCCTTCCTTCCTTCCTTTCTTTTTCTTTTCTTTCTTTCTTTCTTTCTTTCTCTTTCTTTTTCTTTCT